>NW_022111365.1:6646046-6648045 GCF_000313985.2 Echinops telfairi | reverse complement strand
AGCACATATGGAAGAAGCACACCAGCCTGGGTGATCACTAAGTGTTGATGGAATCAGGTACCAGGCATCAAAGAAAGAAAAATCATATCATTGTGAATGAGGGGGAGTGCAGAGTAGAGACCCAAATCCCATCTGTAGGCAACTGAACATCCCCTTACAGAAGGGTCTCAGGGTATAGTGTAGCAACAATGAAACATATAATTTTCCTCTGGTTCTTTAATGCTTCCTTCCTCCCACTATCATGATCCCAATTCTACTATACAAATCCAGTTAGATCAGAGGATGTACACTGGTACAGATAGGACCTGGAAACACAGGAAATCCAGGACATATGAACCCCTTAGGTCCAGTGGTGAGAGTGTCAATACCAGGAGGGTGGAGGGAAAGTGGGGTAGAAAGGGGAAACATCACAAGGATCTACATATAGCCCCCTCCCTGGGGGATGGTCAACAGAAAAGTGGGTGAAGAGAGACATCAGTCAGTATAAGACCTGACAAAATAATAATTTATAAATTATCAAAGGTTTGTGGGGGAGGTGGGGAGGAGAAAAATGTGGAGCTGATACCAAGGGCTCAAGTAGAAAGCAAATGTTTTAAGAATGATGAGAGCAGGAAAGTGGGTGAAGAGAGACATCAGTCAGTATAAGACCTGACAAAATAATAATTTATAAATTATCAAGGGTTTGTGGGGGAGGTGGGGAGGAGAAAAATGTGGAGCTGATACCAAGGGCTCAAGTAGAAAGCAAATGTTTTAAGAATGATGAGAGCAGGAAATGTACAAATGTGTTTGACATAATGGATGTATGTATGGATTGTGATAAGAATTGTACAAGCTCCCAATCAAATAATTTAGTAAATAAATAAAAAGAAATAGTCAAACTAAAAAGTTGAGTTCATCAATACATAATAATCTTAGTTTAGTTCATTATTAGAGTGGTTAAATCAATTCAATACTTAGTTGATATTGTAAAATCATTTAAAAATAACATTTTTTAAAGTTAAAACAAAGAAGAAAAGATCAAGACAATGCTCATTTGTTTTTTGATGTGAGGGGGATAGTGCAGTTGGAGTTCATTCTACTAGGTCAGACTGTTCATCAAGCTTTCTATTTAGATGTTCTCAAAAGATTGTGTAACAGTGTGCAACAAAAAAGGCCTGATTTGTGGCAGACAGGAGACTGGTTTTGCCACCACAACAATGCACCTGCTCACACAGCATGCCTCTCTTGTCCCCTACACCTTACTCACCTGACCTCGCTCAGTATGACTTCTTTTTGTTTCTGCGAATAAAGAGGACAATGCAAAGACAGTGATTTGACTATGTAGATGAGGTGAAGAAAAAAACTAGGGAGGTGATGTTAGCCATCCAAACAGATGAGTTTGAAAAGTGTTTCGAACAAAGGAATTACAGATTTGATAAATGTATTTGTGTAATGGAGAGTACTTTGAAGGCAGTAAAGTTGTTTTGTCAAAAATATGAAATACATAGCTTTGAAAACAAAAATCCTTTTTTGGCGGGGGAAGGGTATCCCCTCTTATGACCAAGAACTAATGGCTCTGAACAAAGAATTCCAAGATGAACTTAAGGTATTAGCAAAAAACAGGGCTTCAGAATTAATAGACTATGAATTGATATATTTAAACACACTGATGAAGCACTCACCTATGCTGAGAAATTTGGAAGATAACTATCTGGCCAACAAATGGGAAGAGATCCATATTTGTACCCATTCCCAAGAAAAGTGACCTCTCAGAATGTAGAAATTATCGAGCAGTATCATTAACATCACATTCAAGTAAAATTTTGAAGATTATTCAGCAACAGTTGCAGCAGTACACTGACAGAAGACACAGAATAATGGATATCATTATTCTGATGTCAGATGGACCTTGACTGAAAGCAGAGAATACCAGAAAAATGTTTACTTGTCTTTTATTGACTTTTCCAAGGCATTCAATTGTGTGAATCATAACAAATTATGGATAGCTTTGAGAAGATTG
>NW_022111365.1:6641140-6645119 GCF_000313985.2 Echinops telfairi | reverse complement strand
AAAATGAACATCAGAATAGACTCTGAAACTTGCTCTAGAACACAGAACAGCAAAAGGAAAAGGAAAAAATTATGAAATTAAAAAGCTGAGCAAAAGATATCAAAATGTCTCGAGAAGGCAAAGTATTAAAAATAAAAGTTCAAAGAGCTAATGTTAGAAGGCCAGAGAGAAAATACAGTCCACATTTCGTAAGCTGAAAGAACTGAAGAAAAAACTCAAGCCTCAAGTTGTATTGCTAAATGACTTTTTGCAAAAGAAGAAAAAATGGAATGAATAGGAAATATAAGCTATCAAAGGAAGATGGAAGTATACAGAGTAAATTCACAAAAAAGAATTGATCAATGTTTAACCATTTCAAGAAGTAGCATATGACCAAGAATCAATGATATCGAAGGAAGAAGCCCAAACTATAGTGAAAGCATTGATTAAAAACAAGGCTCAAAAACCTGATAGAATACCAATAAGAATGTATCGACAAATGGATGCAACACTGAAGTGCTCATTTATCTAAGCCAAGAGATTTGGAAAATAACTAGTTGGCCAACTAGCAGAAAGAGATCCATCGTTGTGCCCATTTCAGAGAATGCTGCTCTAATAGAATGTGGAAATTACTAAACAATGTTACTATTAACACACACAATTAAATTTTAGCTGAAAATGTGGCAACGAAGGCAGATGGTGCCTGGCTATTAAAAGATATAGCATCTGGGGTCTTACTTAAAGGCTTGAGGCTAAACAAATGGCCATCTAGCAGTGAAGCAACAAGCCCACATGGAAGAAGCACACCAGCCAGTGCGTTAACAGGAACCAAAAGACCCAAAAGAAAACAAACAAACAAAAACATATTGTTGAGAATGAGGGGGGTTGGAGCAGAGATCAAAAACCCATCTGTAGATAATACGACATCCCCTCACAGAAGAGTCACAAGGAAGGGATGAGTCAACCAGGGTTCAGTATAGCACCAATGAAACACACAATATTCCTCTGGTTCCTTGAGGCTTCCTCACCCCTACTATCATGACCCCAGTCCTACCTTTCAGTTCTGGCTAGGCCAGAGCATGTACACTAATACAGATAAGAGCTCACGATATATGGAATATAGGTCGGATAAGTCCCTTTGGTACAGAATTGGGAGTAGCAATACCAGAACGGTCAGGGAAGGTTGGGGAAAGAGGGTGGGTGGGGGAACTGATCTCAATGATCAATGCATAATTCCCCTCCAGGGGGATTAACAACAGCAACATTTGTGAAGAGTGATAGCAGTTGGTGTCAGATATGTAAACAATAATAATTTATAATTTATCAAGGAATCACAAGGGAGGTGGGGAGGGGAAAAAGAGGAGCTGAGACCAAGGGCTTATATAGAAAGTAAATGTCTAGAAAATGATGATGGCAACATATGTGCAAATATGCTTGATAAATTGATGCATGGATGGTTATAAGAGCTGTAAGAGCCCCCAATAAAATGATTTAATAAAAAATAAAATAAAACCAGGAAAGGCATGCATCATAGTTGCATCTTTTCACCATATTTATTCAATCTGTATGCAGAGCAAATAATCAGAGAAGTTGAACTACATGCAGAAGAATACAGATTGGAGGAAGATTCATTAACAACCTGTGTGATATGCAGATGACCAAGCTTTACTTGCTGAAAGTGAAGAGGATGTGATAATGGTCAAAGGCTATAGACTTCAGTATGGATTACACCTCAAAATATAGAAAGAAACAATTCTCACAACCAGATCAATAAGCCACATCATGATAAATGGAGCAAGGATTGAAATCAAGAATTTCCTTTTACTTGGATCTCTACAATCAATGTCCATGGAAGCAACGATCAATAAATCAAATAATGTATTGCACTGAGCAAATCTGCGGCAAAATATGTCTTTAAAGTGTTTAAAACAAAGATATTACTTTGAAATGTAAGATGTGTCTGATTTAAGTCATGACATTTTCAATAACCTCATATACATATGCAAGCTGAATCATGAATAAAAAATGCCTAAGTGTTGACTCAGTGTTTTCATACAGAAGATTAAATACAGCCATACTGGTTTTGTTGCATTTCACTTTATTGAACTTCACAGATACTGTTTATTTTATATTAAAGGTTTGTGGCAACCTTACACAGAGTAAATTCATTGGTACCATTTTTACATCAGCATGTTCTCACTTCATGTATTCACGTCACAGTTTGGTAATTCTCACAATATTTCAGACTTTTTCATAATGCCATTGCATATGTAGTATAATATAGTATAAACAATTTTACATATACTGGGAAACGAAAAGGCATGTGACTCATTATTTTATAGTATAGTGGTCTGTCATCAAATGTGCAGTATTTCTGAAGAATGCCTGTATATCATGGACTGCCCAGAACAAATCTGTCTTGGAAGAAATATAGTCGGAATGTTCCTTAGAAGTGAGGATGGTAAAATTTCATCTCATGTACTTTGGACACATTATCAAGCGGGACCAGCCCCTGGAGAAGGACCTCATGCTTGGTAAGCAAAGGATGAGGAAGAAAGAGGAAGGCCATCAAGGAGATGGACTGACGGACGCAGTGGCTACAACAATGCACTCAAACATAGGAATGATTGTGAGGATGGCGCAAGACCAGGCAGTTTCTTTCAGTGACGTACAATGTTGCTGAGTCAGATCTGATTTGATAGCACCTAACCACAAGAACAATGAGAATTTGTCTTTTCTCTCTCTCTCTGCATAAAGTCATAATTATGAAAGTCCTATGCATCCTATTCCCTGCCTCCACTTCCTTTGCAGACCAGAATACTTCAGTAAACTATGTAACTATCTACTTCAAATTGACATGAATGGCCTGAGAGCACATGAGTTCAAGACCAGAGTTTGTGGGTGTGTGTGTGTGTGTGTGTGTGTGTGTGTGTGTGTGTGTAAGTCAGTTCATGACCTAACTCTGTGCTGACGTCATTATCTCACATATGGTAATAAACACTTCTATGGGCCCATATCTAAAGACAGGGATTGGACCAAACTTTTGTCACTGACACAAGTACACAATTTAAAAGACAGCAAATGAGATTTCCTGTCATCTCTTGAGACTCTCCATCTCCTCCGCAGTCAAAACGGAAAATGTCATTCCCTTGCCCCTTCCACCTCTGCTTAAGAAAATGATAACAGTGGTGGTTTTGATAAGAGGTTAAAATGCAACTAATTCAAACTGCCAATTGCAAGGAATGATTTATTCTGCATTCTAAATGTTTAATGAGTGTTGGCAATTTGCTTCTAGTAAGTTGCTTTTACCAAGGAGTCCCAGCTGGAAAGAATGCCTTACCTAGCTATACCGGAGGCTCGGGATAGCAGCACGCACAGCAGCAGCACTAACACCCAGAGCAGGGCCAAGATGAACACACCTGCACCCACTCCAAGCACAGTGCCAGCCATTCTGTGGGAAAAAGGATATGTTAGCACCACAGTGCAGGCTCTGGTCTACCACAGAGGCAGTGTAATCCTCTGTAATCCAGTTATTGCTTGCCTTCTGCAGGCTACTGGGTTTTCTTGAAACAGTCAGACATATGCAAAATGCCCACCTGACCTAATTGTGGAGTTTTTGGTGACTGATGTGTTAGGGGGATTAATTAATGCAGGGCACTAATCCTAAAAATTGTCCAATCCCAGAGTTCCTTCGTAATCAAAACACCTTGTCGCCCCCCGCCACCAACCGCAAAGCCACATATACACACATCTTGTTGCAGAGATGCCAGACTCAGTGATCTACTAGACTCCATTGATTTTCCAAGGCTCTCCTACCCTCCTTTTAAGATTGTGATTTAGGTTAAAGTTTACAGAACAGATCTTCAGTTTTATATCCAACAATTTATACGGGTTTTGTTTCAGCTCATCCATTCCAAACCCCTCAATGCACATTACTTCTCCCACTTCCTCCCATGTTTCCTGTTTCCATTCCTTCTTCTTTCCTAGCTTTTTTTTTTTT
>NW_022111365.1:6636171-6637391 GCF_000313985.2 Echinops telfairi | reverse complement strand
CAGCCATGAATATGAGAAGAAAACGATCTGAAATTGACTGTGGTGCTGATTGCACAAATCTTCTTACTACAATTGCACTATTAAGTCACATGATATGTAAAGTATATGCAAATAAAACCATTTTAAAAAAGTTGTACGAACCCCCAATAAAATTATTTTTTTTTAAAAGAGTAGAAAGCTTCATCCTTCTCCCTCAGAGCAGCTGGTAGTTTCAAATTGCTGACCTTGCAGATCACAGCCAAATGCATAACCACACACCACCAGGGCTAATGATAAAGGCCATATTCAGTTTATATCTGACCAACATGCCTGGTCTCTTTTGTGACTTTGAGTTCTGTTCCACACTTTTGTATAGACAAGTGATCGTTTTCTGAGTGGTTGATGGTGGTGGGGCACCATCTAGTTCATCTAGTCTCAGTATTATAGAAACTGATGTTCACATGGTCCATTAGTCCATCGGGCTGTTTCCCTGTCTTGATTTTCATCACTCTTTTTTCCTATGGATAGGAAATTTGTACCTTAGATAGTATTTTTAAGACCCCAATAGCTACTCACGTTGGAGACAGAACATTGTTTTTGGAATCATGCCAATTGACCCTGGTGTCCCACAAGACTATGGTCCTGAGCCCCAGGCCCCAGGGACTCACTCACTCAGGGTGTTTGGTTATATCTAAGGCATGTTCATAACTTTGCCCTCTGTATACTCTATCAAATTCATGCAACAAAAGTAAATACATATGTATAAATATCCTGTCAAAACTATACATATTTGTGGGTCCACTCCCACTCTGCCTCCCATACCTGTCCAGCCTGCATGTTTATCCAAGCATCCTGACTTTTCAGTGGGAATTGTGTGAAGGTTTACAGAGCAAATCCATTTTCCATTCAATAACTCATACACATTTTATTTCATGCCTTTGCCATTCCTATAATGCAACATCATTTATCCCATTTCTTCCCTATGTTTCCCATTTCCATCCATTGCCCCTTGTTCCTAAGCCTTCTTAACTTTTTAAAAATCATTTTATTAGGAGCTCATACAACTCATCACAATCCATACGTACATCGTGTAAAGCACATTTGTACATTTATCGCCCTCATCATTCTTAAAACATTTGCTCTCCACTTAAGCCCCTGGCATCAGCTTATTTTCCCCCTCCCTTCCCGCCCCGCTCCCTCATGAACCCTTGGTAATTTATGATTATTTTGTCATATCTTGC
>NW_022111365.1:6632986-6634975 GCF_000313985.2 Echinops telfairi | reverse complement strand
ATTTTTCTACAACTATAGTATGAAGACCTCTCATTGCATGTGGCATACTGCTTTTATTGAATATATTATTCTCATTGACCTTGGAATCTTCCATATGTGGTACTGAGTCTGCAGGTCAAGCAACTCATTAACCCAAGGTATGTGGTAAAGGCCAAAAGACTTTTATAACTTTGCACCTATATAGTCTACTATACCCATGAATACATGGATATATTTCCAGCCTAGGTAAATACAAGGGAACTTCAAAGAGCTTGTGAAAAATGAAATGAAAAGATAATAGAATTTTTCACTGAACTTTTTTATTTAATCTGCCTCGTATGTAGAAGTATCCTGTCAGCCTTATATAATATATATTTGTTGGTATAGTACCATTTTCCTTTCCAAACCTGTTCAGCTTGAGAGCCTGTTGTGCATCCCCTTATATTGTTATTGAAAGATTATGTATATAATAGTATTTACCTCTGTTGCCTTTAACTCTTGTAGTCCTCCCAGTATCTTCCTCTGCCCTCATCATGTTTTGCTGACTTTAATTTTATTCCATCAACTTCACCCAAGTTAATGTTTCTAAATCTAGTTGGCAATTACCCTCCCTCCTCTTCATATCCATGGTAACCATCAGTGTTTCTGCCTTACTTTTTTCCTTCTTTTTCTGTCACTCACCACTCTCACACAAGATAGGCAGCAATTAAATAGGACAATTAGACCCAAAGTTGGGGTCTCTGCAGAGCACAACCCCTGGCACAGCATGCGGATGGCCATGCAACTGACATAGCTATTCAGGAAAGGAGGCTGGCTTAACAATCTTAGCTTTATTTATAACATCTTTTAATTTATATACGGAACTCTGGTGACGTAGCGGTTTACACGTTGGACTGCTAATTTTAAGGTCAACAGTTCAAACCCACCAGTTGCTCTATGACAAAGATGAATCATTCAGATCCCATAAAGATTTACAGCTTTAGAAACCCACAAGGGCAGTGCTACACTGTCCTATAGGGTCACCATGAGTTAGAATTGACTCAATGGCAGTGTTTGGTTTTGACTTCATTTATGTGCTTTTGGCCTTCCTTTCACCTGTTAATACTTATATATGTCTACACTCTAGTTGGTGATTTGCTCTCTGTTCCCTCCTATCTGTTATTAGACCACTAGTTTTAAAAATGAAGAGAATCTTTTCACACAAAACATTTTAGTAACCATCAAAGAAAGTTTCTTTTAGTATAAAACCTTTTCTTGACTTTCAATAACAATAGTTTCATACGATATTTGTTCTTTGTGACTTCTTTAACTCAGCATCATATTCTCTAAGTTCATCTATTATGAAGTGCTTCATAAATTCATTGTGGGAAGCAGATAACAGGAAGAGAGTGTATACAGATGAATCATTTATTCTCATATATTAAGAAGCCTGGTGGGCTGGGTTTCTGGGGTGGAAGGAGGACTTCACCCTGCTGAGTCCCAATCACATTCCCATAATTAATAATGCTCCCCACTATATCCTCCCATAACAGTGCTACCTCAAAGTTATCTCTTACAAGCACATGGCTGATTGCTATCTAGCCTGTAGCTTTAACTACAGGAGCAGACATATGCCATTGCTCTGTGGGCTCTGAAAACAGCCATTGCCCCTTATCTGACCTGGGCACTGGTGTTAGGTTACTCCTCCTATGTACTCAGGGGCTTCTAGCATTAGGGTATAGCCCAGTTTGTTACATATGTGGTTACCTGTATTAGGGGGGCTTTCATGGCCCGAGTATATATAAGCCTTGATTAGAAATATATTCTCTCTCTCTCTGAGTGGATCTGGCTCCTGAAGTCACGGTGGTCCTGGAAGTGAGCACTTCCATGCTTTATCTTGTCTGATGTCTAATTTTACCCCTCAATCACACAACCGCGCCTTGGACCCATTTCATTGTGGGAGCTGGTACCCCACGGTTCATTGTTATTTTTAACATTGAATAATATTTTATTATGTATATGTGCCAGTGT
>NW_022111365.1:6628657-6630685 GCF_000313985.2 Echinops telfairi | reverse complement strand
GATACACTAAGGCTAACATACATGACACCATCACCCAGAAGTCAACCCAGATAGAGTGGTATCCAAAGTAAAACAAGCCCACACTGCTGAAAACAGGGAAGTGGAGATATCAATCTGTAAACAAAGGCAACTATGAAGCAAAAACAGGGAATAAACAGTATTGCTACAGAATTTCCAAATGGAAAGGAAGTCAAATCAATTTCAAGACAGAATAGACAGCTTTAAAATTGGGAAAATAAAATGCTACAGGTCAATCTCAAAAGAAATCAATAACCCTTCTCATCAAAATAAAGAGAAAAATCATAAAATTTTGATAAACTCTAGAACAACTCAAAGGAGTCTTGGTGCCATAGTGGGTACGTACTACACTGCTATCCGGAAGGTTGGGTGTTCAAAACCAAGAGCCACTGTAGGGGAGGAAGGAACATTCTTCTCCATAAGAGTCAGAGTCTTAGAAACTCAAAGGGGCAGTTCTACCCTGACCTATAGGGTTGCTATAAGTCAGCACCAATTCAATGGTAACGTGTTTGGAGTTTCTTTTCTTTCTTTTAAATTTTATTTTATTGGGGGATCTTACAGCACTTATCACAATCCATACATATAGCCATTGTGTCAAACACATCTGCACATATGTTGTCATCATCTATCTTTTCCAAAACATTTTCTTTCTACTTGAGCCCTTGGTATCAGCTTATTTTTTTCCTCCATCCTCCATGTCACTTGATAATTTGTAAATTTTTTTTCATGTCTTACACCGACCGCTATTTCCTTTCACCCACTCTTCTGCTGTCCGTCCCCCTGGGAGGGGGGCCCACATGTCAATTATTGTGATCAGTTCTCCCTTTCTCCACCCCCCTCCCACCTTCTCTTACCCTGAGTTTGGAGTTTCTTAAGAATAACTCCAAGCAAGGGAGAAAGTCAAGACTTTCTAAACCCTGTAAAAAGTTATAGTAATGTTGTTATGAGTCACAACTGATTCAAACAGAGAAGAAAACAACTAAAAAAATCTATACTTCAAGCAAACAGTTGAAACTGGTATAACCAGAAACATTGCCCTTCAATTCCCCAGTTAAAAAGTTCATGAGACATTGGGTTCAGTATATTGTATGACATTAAAGTAAGAGGATTAATATCCCCAAGCTCTTAAGAAAATGGGCATCACTTCATAACTAAACCATACATTTTGTTCCTAAGCTTAGTTTACAGCGTTCTCTTTTAGAGAGGGAGTGAAGTCATTGTCTCTTGTTAATTCAATGTGGAAATAATAATTGTGATTATTTTCCTTATTGGAATTGAGAATAATAATATAAAGCAGCATTTTAATGTCCAGGCCATTTTTCAAACCTTCTTTGAGAACTGATGATTTAGCTAACTTGATTCAAAAGTCCATTTACTTAATGCTCTGACATAGAAAGCAAGTAGACTGGCGTGAGAATAAAATAATGTCTGAATATCCTGTTCAGTAGCTGACACGAATAACTATGGGGTTAATTTCCCCCTCTGTGCTCAGGCTGTGAAGTCTTTCTTTGGAAAGGTAGCTTGTCAAAATATTTTGGTCTTATAGTAGTGCATTCTTCATTTAATGGTTGAATTTCCATACCCTTTCACCAATCTCTGAGATAATAATTAATAGTGGCATACATTAAGGTGATTGACCCTGTGTGTAATGTACACTATTGGATTTTAAAATATACTACTCACTACCACATTATGAGTGAGAAGGCAAAAAAACATATAAAACCAAACTTACTGCCATCAAATCAACTGTGACTCCCAGTGACCCTACAGAGATGAGTACAACTGCCCTCAGGGGCTTCCCACATTGTAATTCTTTCCAAAGTAGAAAGTTTCCCCTTTTGAACATGTAAAGTGCTCAGAAATAATACAGGTTTGAACCACCGACCTCCTGGTCGGCTGTCCAACACTTAGCAAAGACTCACTGTCATCCCATCAATACTGACTCAGAGCGACCCTATAGGGCAGAATAGAAGTGCCCCTGTTAGTTTTCTAGACTATACCTGTTTAAGG
>NW_022111365.1:6626694-6627535 GCF_000313985.2 Echinops telfairi | reverse complement strand
CTGGTGGTGAAGCCCCAGGATCTCTCTTCGGCTTCCCACACATCTTGAGGTCCCGAGATTGGTACAATAGTTCATATGTTAGTGTTGTGGAGTTTTGTGAACTACTCATTTACCAAACGGAGCTGGGCTGCTAACTTCAAGGTCAACTGTTCGAAACTACCAGCTGCTCTGACGGAGAAAAAATGAAAACAAGTCTTTGTACTCCCATAGAAAGTTTACAGTCCTCGAGCAAATAAAAGGGGAGGAAGAGCGAGTGGAGCTCCTCCTGGCCCACCAATCCTTGAGGACTATGTCCCCACTAAGAGCAACCAATGCACAGAGAGGACCATATGGCGTACCCCATGATGAGACATGGCATCCTTCACTGACCCATAGCCCTACAAGGGACAAAACTGGATACACAGTGTGGGAATTGTGCCCACTCTGACCCCACCACACCAGGGCAAAACGCTGAGGTCGTGCAAGAGAACGGCAAGGAGAGCAGAGCAAAGAAATCCCGAAGGAGTACCAAAATTAGATTTGGGGCCAGAGCATGGGACCCTATCAGCCCCGATGGAAAACCCTCCTAAAGGTCAACAAACAGACCTTAACTACTATAGGCTTTTCTCTTTTTTTGTCACTGGTTTGTTGTTTTGTTTTCTTTTGTTTGTTTTGCTTTGTCTTGTTTTTGTGCATATTATTATCTCTGCAGATCTATCTAGATAAGCTAGACTGGATAAACAATCTGGAAGAGAAAACAACGGACCGACAGTTCAGGGGGGACATGGGAGAGGGGGAGGTGGGGGAAAAGAAGTGGTGTTAACAAGCCCAGGGACAAGGGAACAACAAGTGATCCAAAATC
>NW_022111365.1:6617865-6619594 GCF_000313985.2 Echinops telfairi | reverse complement strand
AAAGTTTAAGAGCTACGTAAAGCACTATCAAGAGGAATGAATTGTACATTACAGAAATTTCAGAAGAGCAGGGGGGTACAGAAAAAATTTGAAACATTATACAAAAGTTCTCTCCATATTTCTAGCCTACAGAATTCAGCAGCAATATCAAAGGAAACAAAACAGAACAGAACATCATGATCAAGTGGGATTCATACCAGGGATAAAAGAGTTTGACACTGGATTATCAATCAATATAATTCACCATGTAATTAAAAGAGAGAAAATCAACACAGAAAGACATTTGACAACATCTAACACTCTTTCCTGTTAAAAACACATATCAAAGTAATAATAGAAGAAAATTCCTCAACATTATTAAGAGCACATGTACAAAATCAACAGCCAACATTATTCTCATTAGAGAAAGTGTGAGAGCATTCCCCTGGAGAATGCTGACAAAAGAAAACTGCCCTTCATCAATATCATATTGGAAGTCCTAGTTAGAACAATAACACAAGAAAGGGAAACAAAGTGTATCCACACTGAAAAGGAAGAAGTGAAATCATCCTGATCAGTGGCAGGGTACATAATAATCCAATTGGGTTCCCACCCTAACAAGGAGGACTCTGTAAAGGAAATCAGGAAAATGATAACATCTACAATCGCCCCTGAAAGGATAAAATACCTAGCAATAAAGGTAATTGGTAACATAAAAATGTACACAAGAAAAACTATAAAAAATTGCTACAAGACACTAAAAGAGAGCTCCATACATGGAAAAACATTCCATGCTCATGGGCTGGAAGATTTAACATTGTGAAACTGTCTATACTACCAAAAGTGATCGATAGATATAATACAATCTTAATCCAAATCTCAACAACATTCTTTTTTCCCATGCCTATCTTACATAAGTAGGCAAACCAACAATAACATAGACCAAACAAAAAGAAAACAAAAGATTGAAAGAAAGAAAGGAAGGAAGGAAGGAAGAAAAAGGAAAAAACCCACATAATTTCAGGTCTGTCCATTGACCTTTACGACTGTTTGCCCACTGCTCATGGGGGAATTCCAGGCGCTGCCCTTCCTAACTTGAAGTCTATTTTGGAGGCTCTTTAGGGGCTTTGTGGCTTGGCTTTGCTCCCGTTGTCGATCTGTTCTGTTACTTTCTTGGTTTGCCCTGCTGCTGGGGCATGTAGACCAGACTAATTCCCCACCGTGTGTTCCCCATATAGTCCTCTGTCATAGAATGCTCCAGAACATGTCTTGGGCTGTTGTCAGACCTACAGTCCTCTCTGTGCCTTAGCAGCTCTGTGCAGGGATGTCATCCTCCAGACTTGGTATGCCGATACAGGGGGCTAGACCATCCCTTTCTCTTTTTCCTTCTTGGTTTGCTTCCATGTGGTGTGGTATGCCAGTCCCTCTCCCCAATCTGTAGATTTAGTGTTGCTCTTTGTTGCACATACTTCTAGGGAGCTGGTCAGCTTGGCTTTGATTGGGGTGGTCCTATAGCCCAATCTTTTCATGCATTCCTTTGCATGGTTAAGTTGCCCTCAAGGTTGATGCGCCATGGTGCGGGTCTGTATGCACTCCCCAATTCTGTGGAGACATAACCAATACTCTCCCCTTGGGTGGGTTAGTGCCCTGTTCCCCCCATGTCATCATCTTCCCTCCCTTACCCTTCACCCCTTCCCCGTTCTTTGTGTTGGAATAACATGTATCTCCTTGTGTTTGGTCTGACCTCCAC
>NW_022111365.1:6614759-6616768 GCF_000313985.2 Echinops telfairi | reverse complement strand
CCAGCACCACTTGTTAAAGAGGGCATCCGTCTCCCACTTGATGCTTTTGGGGCCCTTTTTGAAGATAAGTTGTTTATATGACAATGGTTTTATTTCTGGGTTTTCTGTTCTTTTCCATTGGTCTGAGTATTTGTCATTCTACCAGTACCACACTGTTTTGAACACTGTGGCTGTGTAGTAGGTGTTAAAGTCAGGTAAAGGGAGCCCTCCGACTTTGTCCTTCTTGAGGAGTTCTCTGCTAATTCTGGGTTTTTATCTCTCTTCATATGAAATTGGTGGTCAGTTTTTCCAATTCTTTAAGGAAAGTTATTGGGATTTGAATTGGGATAGCATTAAACTTATATAGTGCCATGGGTAAGATTGACATCTTTACTATATTGAGTCTTCCAATCCATGAACATAGGATGTTCTTCCATTTATGGAGGTCACTTTTGGTTTCCTGTAGTAGGTTCCTGTGGTTTTCCTTGTACAAGTCTTTCACTTGTTTGTTTGTTTTTGTTAAATATATCCCTAGATATTTCCATTTATTCTTGGCTATTGTGATAGTTACTGCCTTCTTGTCCAATGTATATAGCAAACCAATAGACTTCTGCTTGTTGATCTTGTATCCTGCCACTCTTCCATATTCCCCTATCACTGTCAGTACTCCTGTTGTGGAGCTTTTGGGATTTTCAATGTATAGAATCATGTCATCTGCAAATAGCGATAGTTTCTCATTCTCCTTTTCCAGTAGGATACCTTTAATATCCTTCTGCTGTCTTATGCTTGGACCTTCAGTATGACATTGAATAGAAGTGGGGAAAAGGACATCCTTGTCTCGTCCCCTTTTTCAGTGGGATTGTTTTTGTCTTTTCTCCATTGACTATGATGTTGGCTGTTGGATTTTTGTAGATAGCTTGTATTAACTTGAGGAACTTTCCTTCCATTCCTATCTTCTTGAATGTTTTAATTAGGAATGGGTGTTGGATGTTGTCAAATGTTTTTTCTGCATCAATTGATATTATCATGTGATTCTTGTATTTTTTTCTTATCAATTTGGTGTATAGCACTGATAGATTTTCAGATGTCAAACCATCCCTGCATCCCTGGGATGAATCCCACCTTTCATGATGGATGATATATTTTATATACTTTTGTATTCTCTTGGCCAATATTTTGTTAAGGATTTTTGCATCTATGTTGATTAGAAATATCAGTCTGCAGTTCTCTATTCCTGTGGAATCTTTGCCCTGTTTAGGTATCAAAGTTATACTGGCTTCATAGAATGAGTTTGGGAGTTTGCCATTCTTTTTATGCTCTGGAATAATTTGTGGAGGATTGGTGTCTGCTCTACCCTGAATGCTTGGTAGAATTTTCCTGTGAAGCCATCTTGTCTGGGAGCTTTTTTGTTGGTAGTTTCTTGATAGCTGTATCTATTTCTTTATTTGCTATGGATCTGTTGAGGCGCTTGACCTCTATCTTGGAAAATCTTGGGGGGATTGTTTTTCCAAGTATTTGTCCATGTCTTCCATGTTGTTTAATTCATTAGAATACAGCCTTTCATAGTACGTTGTATACTCTGGTTTCTCTTCAGATAGCATAGTACGTTGTGATTATCCTTTTAATTTCATTAGGGGCCCGTTGTAATTTCCCCTGTTTCATCCCTCATCCTGGATATTGATGTTTGCGCCTTCCTTTCCTTTGTTAGGCTTGCCACCAGTCCGTAGATTCTGTAGATCCTTTCAAAGAACCAGTTTTTTGCTGTATAGATTTTTTGCATTGTTCTCTTGTCTTCCCACTGATTTAACTCTGCCTTGATTTTTATTATTTCGTTTCTTTTGCTATTGGAGGGGTTGTTCTGTTGACTCTATTATATTTGCTGAGGGTTTTGTGATAGTGTATCAATCATAAGTCTCTCTTCCTTTTCTCATATATGCACTTATTGCCATTACACTACCTCTGATAAGTACTTTTGCAGTATCCCATATGTTTTGATACATTGTCTTCTCATTCTCATTAATTTCTAGGAA
>NW_022111365.1:6611999-6613924 GCF_000313985.2 Echinops telfairi | reverse complement strand
TACCTGAACACCATTGTATGTGACCACCTTTCTTTCTCTTGCTTTTCTTAGAATTTTCTCTTTTCCTTGAAGGTGGATAATTTTAATATCGTATGCCCTGGTGAGTTCTTCCTGCAGTTTTGCTTAATTGGTGTCCTCTCTGATTCCTGTATGACTGTCTGATTCTCATTCATTAAGGTGGGGAAGTTTGCTTCTAGAAATTCCTTCGCTAATTTTTCTGTTAACTTCTTTGTGTCTTGTTCTGGTACAAGAATTATTCGAATATTGTTCGTATTCATAACATCTGTCATTGATCTCAGATTTTCTTCTGACTCTTTGATTATCTTATTTGATTGTCTCTCCCATTTGTGGAAATCTGCCTGATTGTCCTTGAGATCACTGGTATAATTCTCTTTCTCTTCTAGTCTGTTTATGAGATCTGTGATCTTGTGTTTTGCTTCTGTTACTTCATCCATTAACTCTTGTATTTCCCTTTGGTATGTGGACTTCATTCCCTCTAATGTGCACTTCATCTCCTCTATCATTGTATCCCTATTCTGCGTTGCTTCCTTCATCTCCTGTATTACTCCAAGCAGCCTTCTTAAGATTTCTTTTTGTGTCAGATCCATGTCTGATTCTTCTATGAGCATTGTTAGTTCTGCTGTTGTGTTTTGTATTTCTTGTTTTCTTGTTGAGGGTGTTATGGTATGTTGCTTTTTGTGTAATTTTGGAAGAACTGGGTATTATGTTTCTGAGAGACCGAGGTACCTTAGCTCTTTCTCTGTGTGACTGGTAAACGTGTTTTTGAGGGCTTCCTGTGGCATACTATGGTGGTGGGTTGGACTGCTACATAGGCAGGTTACCCTGGCGAATCAATGGCCAACAGTAGTGGGGGGCCTCAGATACTGGGATGAGGCTGATGACTCTAACTATGCCCCTGGGCTGAGTTGGTCAGCCCTGCAGCTTGGCTGAGGGTCTGGTCTAGGCTGTCAGGTCACGATTTCCAGCCTTTCAAAGAGTAGTAGGGTTTGTTGGTCTTTACCGTTTTGTTAAGTTAAAAACCCTATGCTATGCTCTGGAGTTTAGCTCTGGCTACCTTGTTTTTATGTTTTTTAATCATTTTATTGGGGGCTCATACAACTCTTATCACAATCCCTACATACATCCATTGTGTTAAGCACATTTATACATTTGTACGTCATCATTCCTGGAAACATTGTTCTGTTAATAGATGCTAATGGACAGAATTCTGCAGGCTTACATTCAAAGTTATACAAAGGACCACAGCTTGGAATTTAAAGTGTTTTTACAGGAAAAAATTCCCTCCTTTTTATAATGGGACCAGCTTAGCAGAGATGGTTTGTGGCTAAATGGATCTGAATTCACCTCTGACTGCTGTCCTGTGTCCCTCCCCTCTATCCAATTGTGCTCTTTGCAACTGTGTTCTGTCACAGGTAAATATCTTACCAGCTCTTAAATTGCTGCAAATTATTGTCTAATTATCTATAGTTACCCACGCTGGCAGGCATGGGGCTGGGGAGTGACCGACATAGTCACTCTGTTCCTTGCAATATCCTAGGCTGCATGGGCAAGGTGGCTAGCATTGAGGGGAACTCAGAAGTGCGGTCATGTGGCTAGATCTTGGGCATTCCCTATGAGCCTGGGATTATAACCACTTTTAGACACAGTCTGGGGAAGTTGGTCAAAACTGCATGGTATTGGTATAATGACAGATACTCAGACGAATGGAAAAGAACTGAAAACCCAGAAGTAAAATCATCTGCACACAGACAACGGATCTTTGATAAAGGACACAAATACAGATGAGTCACAAATTGACAAGTGGAATATACTGAAGATAAAACACCTGTGTACATCAAAATAATTTACCAAGAGAGGAATAAGAAAGCCTACAGACTGGGAAAACATTTTTAGCTATGACACAT
>NW_022111365.1:6606976-6609523 GCF_000313985.2 Echinops telfairi | reverse complement strand
GATCACAATGATCTACATATAACCCCTTCCCAGGGGGACGGACAACAGAGAAGTGGGTAAACGGAGACATTGGTCAGTGAAAGACATGAAAAAAAATTATAAAGTATCAAGGGTTCATGAGGTAGGGAAGATCGGAGAGAGAGGGGAACAATATAAGAAGCTGATACCAAAGGCTCAGGTAGAAAGAAAATGTTTTGAAAATGATGATGGTAACAAATGTACAAATGTGCTTGACAGTGAATGGATGCATGGATTGTGATAAGAGTTGTATGAGCCCCCAATAAAATAATTAAATAGAGCGAAACAAAACAAACATACAAATGCAAAAAAAAAATCTCAACAACAATAACAAAATAGAACAGAGGAAAACTTCATTTAAAAAGTAAGGAGAAAGTAATAAAAACTAGAATGTGTCTAAAGGAAGAACAAATGATAAGCTGTTAAACTTTAACCTAACTACATCTGCATCAGGCCACTTTTAAATGTACTCTGTCTGATAGAGTACATTGTTATTCACATCCTTGCTCAATGGTCATAGGGGATTTGCTAGAGGCTGAATTCATATGGGGACCGTCCAAATGAATTTCAATAACATCCATCGCCTTCTGCAAACTGGGTGTTCAGAATTTAAGTTCCCGTTCCATTCCTTCTCGTCTTGAATTTTATGGTTTACAATCCCTGGATCACACTAGCTTCTGTGCTTCTTCTTGTGAATTTAGCTGACATCCCACTTACATGGTTGCTAGTTTTAAGACAAGCTTTTATTAACCCAGATACTATTCTTCCTGATAGTCAGGCACCATCTATATTCTGTACCACACTTTGCTATTGCACCCGTATCTTCAGTGATCTGTTCATGAGGCTACCCTCAAGTAAGACCATGTCATAAGAAATAATTCTTCATATATTAGGGCTATGAGTAAGTGAGAGCTCAAAATCCATTCATATATCTATATCTCTGGCCTACTTTATAAACATCATTATATTGGGGAACATTACAAATCATCCCCATAGGGCATATGATAATTGCCCCTATTGATTGTGTCATTAATTTAGCCAATGTTACAGAATTTCAAATACTGTTTAGAAAAGAAAATAGACCTGTACAGGACAGCATTTTAGACCAAAATACATGGGTTGTAGACCTGTAGAGACAAAAAATCTGAAGCGACTAGACACTATTTACACAAACAGTGAGGGTTGGAGATAGCACGAAACGTTCAATAATGCTCACTCGCAAAGGCAGAAGTATGCCTGCTAGACTAAGACATGTCATAAAAAAGTGAAGAGAACATGAAAATAGAAAATATCTTGTAGGTCTGGGTACACTGAAAACAAGAGATCTAAACCAAAGTCTAATGACCAAAATCACACAAACAAAGTCCAATGACCACCAAATCCATAGTATTGGGATAGCAGTTATCTGCTCCTTCTCACACTAGGGCATTTCAGCCTTAGGACAAGAGGAATCTTTTAGTTCCTTAAACCTGCTACAAGTTGGCTTAAGGTAAAAACCGGTTCATTTAGTGGGGGTTCCAAATCAAACCTTCTGGTGTGGTCTATGAAGAATGTTGTGTACCTTGAAAGGACAGAGTCTAAAGTCTCAGTTGTCTACAACCAAGAGCTGGGTAGAAACTAGGTCAAAAGTGGTCAATTAGGGAAAATCTACTATGTAGCTACAGTAGTTAAAACAGCCTAGTACTGATACAATGAGAGATACGTAGAGCAATGGATTAGAACAGAACCCAGACATAACTGCATCGGCCTACAGGAAACTTATCTTTGACAAAAGACCTAGAAATATCCAATGAGAGAAAGATGACCTCTTCAATAAATGGTGCTGGACAAACTGGATTTCCATATACAGAAGAATGAAACAAGACCCATACATTTCTGCATGTACAAAACCAAACTCAAGATTGATTAAAGACCCAAATCTATACTCCAAAGTTCTCAGAATCATCCCAGAGAAGGCTGGAACAAACTTAAAAGGTCCTATTGCAGGGCATACATAGACTCCCAAGTATAATGGAGGAAGCACACAACAGAAGACAAGATAGATGACTGGGACATGCTGAAATTACATCATTTACACACACCTAAAGACTTCATCAGGAGAGTGAAATGAGAGCCCACAGACTGGGAAATTTTTTACCAAGGATACATGGGACAAAGGGCTAATTACCAAAATATACAGAACTCCACAAAAGCTCAATAAAAGTAGCAAGTGACCCAATTAAGAAATGAGAGAAAGACATGAACAGTTCACCAACAATGAAATACAATACATGAAAAAATGCTCCCAATCACGAGCCACCAGGGAGAACGCAAATTAAAACCACAATGAGATACCACTTTACACTCACAATGCTAGCACCCCTACTGCCCCCAAAACACAAAGTCAGAAAACAACAAATACTGGAGAGGATGGAGAGATTGGAACTCGTATACCCTGTTGGGGGACTTGGAAATACAGCCACTGTGAAACATGATATGGCGATACTTAAAGCAAAGGGAAATTGAAATCCCATATTATCCAGTAATACC
>NW_022111365.1:6589190-6606530 GCF_000313985.2 Echinops telfairi | reverse complement strand
GGACTTGGAAATACAGCCACTGTGAAACATGATATGGCGATACTTAAAGCAAAGGGAAATTGAAATCCCATATTATCCAGTAATACCACTAATAAGCAAATACCCTAAAGAAATGAGAGACACAACAGGAGTGGAAGTATGCTCTCCCATGTTCATAGCAGCACAGTTCACAATAGCAAGAAAGTGGAAGCAGCCCAAAAGCCCAAAGAAGAATGGATAAAGAAACCATGGTGCATACACACAATGGATATTATGCATTCCTAAAAACAGTGATGAAAGCATGAAGCACTACGTGATATGAAAGGACATGGAAACCATTGTGCTGAGTGCAGTAAGTCAATCACAGAAAGACAAGTATTGTATGAGTGCATTACTATGAGAAGAAATACCAATTAAACAAATCTTAGGAATCAATGCTTGAATAAAAGGGGAGAAGGCTACCTCTCAGCCACAGGAGCTAGCTAGCTTGAAGGGCGAGACTTCACATTGTCTGGGGTCACTCCCTCAGGGGAGAAATGGGAGATGACCATCCACTTAAGGCTATACAGTATCAAGACAAGGCTGGGGCAAATCAAGGGGTCCCCATAGGATTGAAAGGAAATCCTTGCCAGAAGACCAAGCTAGGCATAGGAGAGGAGACCATCCACATTTTGGAGATGCTGATGGTTCTGTTGGTGAGTGTGGTGGCTGATAGGGGAGAAGTAACCTCACATTGGGAAGGAGTGCTAAACAATCACTGTAGGGAACCTGGGGGGACAATGGACCCGATTTTCTGTTCCTGGGTAGATTCTACGAATGTGTTTCTAACCAACCCTCGGTGAACCATGTTATGGACTAAACAGCATGCTGTCCTTGGACACTGACCGTACAGGCAGCAAGGCATAAAGCAGGGGCTACACCAGAAGAACTTAACATAGAGGTCTGATTGAATGAACTCAGCCCTGCCCCGGAGTTGCCTTCACTCTAGGACTAAGGTATTCAGAAGGGAGAGGAAGCAGAGTGGGGTGGCCCCAGGCCTGCGGAAATGGCTGTCACTGGACCTTGGGGGGGTACCCTGGGCTTGGGGGGTAGGGGGCAGGTGTCCAATGGAAAGGGACCTACAATCACCATATATTTAGTACCTCAGTCCCTCCCTTGCAGTCACACGACAGGATTCGATCTGTTGGGTAGGGAACTGCACATGGAAGAACTGACCCAGTAAGTTTTCCCCTGGCACCAAGCCCCAGATTTGGGTAACCAGAACTCAATAGTATGGAAGATCAAACTGTGCAAGGAAACAACTCATGTGCTGCGACCCAAGGTGGATCTGTACTCATACAGTGTCTGGAGGGGTGTGTCACTGGAAAAACTGATGTCACTAGTGCAATCGCTTTGGACTCCAGGGGGATAATTGACAATGTAATACTTTTTTTTATATGATTATATGCCTTTTGGCTTTTGTTTGGTTGTTTATTTTTCTCATTGTCAGTTTGATTATTTGTTGGTTGGTTTGCTGCTGGTTCTAATGTAGGTCATATAGGGGTTCAATTTTGTTAAAAGAGGACCGCCAAAGTAAACCTCAGTTGTGAATATTCCATGGGCAAGTAGATGGGTTCAGGGCACCTATTTAACTCTAGCCCCAGCACAAAAACAGTTAGTTCTGATAACATGGCCCAGCTTAATACCGGCATTCATGAAATGATCACTGAAGATAAGGGTGCTACAGCAAAGCATGGTGGCGATTGTGCTAGCTACCAATTGGAATAGTGTCTGGGGTCTTTACGGCTTGTATTCAAACAAACAGCCATCTAAGCAAGGAGTCCACTAAGTTCACATGGAAGAAGCACACCAGCTTGTACGATCCAAAGACCACAAGCACAAAATCAGAGCTTAAATTGTGAACACCCAATTTGTGGAAGGCTGTGGAGGACAGTGGGAGCCCCAAACCCATCTGTAGAGTGTCTAGTCAGATTGAGCCATGGCAGATCCCCACTGGCCACAGGCAAAGGTCTGGAACAGCCTTACTATCAAACAGGGATCATTGTAATACTGATTAGGCTGAATAAAACTTGATACTTGACCTCCCTCTAAACCAGCGGTCTCCAACCGGTGGGTCGCGACCCCTTTGGGGGTTAACTGACCCTTTCACAGGGGTCGCCTGATTCATAGCAGTAGCAAAATTACAGTTATGAAGTAGCAACAAAAATAATTTTATGGTTGGAGTTTCCCTTTATTAAAGGGTCACGGCATGAGGAAGGCTAGAACCACTGCACTAAACCCAACTGGATTTGCTCTAGGTGTAAGGAGCTCTGGCTTGATCCTGGCTTTTTGGGTACTGAAGGAGGTCTTTTCTTTCCTGCTCATTGTGGGATTTTTATGTCTGTATTGTTTTGTTCTTACCACTTCATTTCATTTTTGTTCTTTATTGCTTCTTCTGGGTTTAACAGTTTATGAAGCACAGAAGGAGTGGATGCATAGAGACAATAACTGATGCACGGATTTGTAGGGCATGTAGGGTGGGGAGGGGGAGAAGGGGGAGGGGGACAATGAAGGCAGGAGGGGGAGGGAGCACTAGAACAGGATATGAGTACACAACCCATTTTAAAGGTGATTTAGACCTGGGGGGAAAAAAGAAAGAAAATGTTCAGAAACTGATTGTGATAATGATTGTACAATTCTGCTTGACATGATTGAATGATATGATGTGGATTATATACCAATAAAACTGTGGAAAAAACCTGGAAAAAAAGTACAAGAAAAAAAATGGCCAATTAGTAACATAATAGTAAATTTATGCTCCCCTTAGGGGGCTATGTAAGTAATGCTTAGCATTTTTCCCTATGGCAGGTTGCCCCCAGTTTAACCAGCAACAGAAGTGAAATCACCTTCTCTAAGGCAGACATGTCCCCGACAATCTCTGGACTAGAATTTCCATTAAGGTTCACTAAGCACTCTTGAAAGAGTGTTGACTTGTGGTGACCAGACAAAAATGTTATATGGAAGTAATGAATTGGTTTCTTCCCTCTTCCCATGACATGAAAAATTGACTCTGTCAGTTATTAACTCCGTCTGCTTATTAATGTACAAATAAGAAGGTGATATATGGATCATGAACTTAAGGCAGGTCCACCACTCATCACTTGGGAGAATGGATTACAAGATTACATGACCTGAGAATAAATGCTTGTCTTTATCAGGGTGTTAATTCTTATAGCAATGATTTCATACAATAGTTGTTCTCTGCTTGGCATAATCATTTCCAGGTCCCTTCTTGTCATAAGGTGTTTCATGTTTTCATCACTGTTTTTTAGGGATACATATCATTCCATTTTGTGTATGTATCAGTATCTTCTTCTGATGGACATTTGGGCTGTTTCTAGATTCTTGCTATTGTGAACTGTGCTTGGGAGAGCGTACATCGGTTCGTGTTCTGTCTCTTACTTTTGGCGGGGATATGCCCAGTAAAAGTATTGCTGGGTCATATGTTATTTCTTTCAGCAGGTGTTTTGGGTAGCACCATGTTGCTTTCCACAATGGTTGTACATGGTTACAAACTCAGCAGTAAGTGTATGAGTTTTCTATACTTTCAGCATTTGTTGTTTTCTATTTTTTAAAAAAAATTGGACTTTCACTGTGGCTGTTTAGTAGTATCTCACTGCTATTTTGATTTACATTTCCTGCTGTGTCAGGATGACCCAGTGGTCTAAGGCACCAGACTCAAGCTTTCACTTCCCATTGATTTACATTTCCTGGATAACTAGTGATCATGAGCATTTTTTTCATGTTTGTTAACGATTTGAATGTCATTTTTAGTGAATTGTCTGTTCATATCTTCTGCCTATTTTTTAAAGGGATTATTTGCCTTTTTTTATTGAGGTGTTGCAGGATTCTATAAATCTTACTAATTGGTCCCTTGTCTATTGTGTCATAGCTAAGCGTTTTCCCCAGCCATTGGATTCCCTCTTACTCTTTTGATGCACATAACTGTCTTAATTTTAGCAGGTCCCAGTCATCTATTTTGTCTCCAATGTGTATGCTTCCTGTATTATATTTGGTAGCATGTGTATTCCCTGCAGTAGGGCCCTTCAGTTTGTCCAAATTTTCTCATTGATGGCCTTTATATCTTTATATCTCTGGGATTCAGGTCTCTGATCCATCTTGAGTTCATTTTTGTACTTGGGATGAGATATGCATCCTGTTTTGTTCTTTTGCAGATGGAGAGCCAAGTTTACCAATATCATTTGTTGAAAATGTTGTTTCTGTCCCATTAAATATTATCTGGCTCTTTCTTGGAAATCAGTTGCCTGTAGGTAGATCATTTATTTCTGGGTTTCATAATCTGTTCCATTTTGCTAGATAGCTATCATTGTACCAGTACCAGGCTATTTTGACTACTCTGGCTGTTTAATATGTTTTGAGGTTGAGTAGTTAAAGACTTACAACTTGGTTCTTTTTAGGGGGGTTCATTGCTTATCTTAGGCCTTTTCCTTATCCAATTCAAGTTGGTAATTAGTTTTTCCACTTTATTTTGTTTATTTTTGTTTTTTCATCATTTTATTGAGGGCTATTACAATGCTTATTACAATCCATACATCTATTGTATCAAGCATATTTGTACATATGTTGCCATCATTCTTTTCTAGACAATGATTTTCTATTGAGCCCTTGGTATCAGCTCCTTTTTTTCACACTCCCCCCAACCCCGACCCTTATGGCCCCTTATTATTATTATTTTCATGTCTCACACTCCCTTCCCCCAATGGTTTCTGTTGTTCTTCCCTCTGGAGTGGGGTAGTTTTTCCACTTTAAAAAGAATAAAATTGGAATTTGGATCAGAATTGCATTGTATTTGTAGATTGCCTTGGATAGTATTTACATGTCACAATGTTAAGCCTGAATATGGAATATTCTTCTATTTGTATAGGCCTCTTTTGGATTTTTTTGTAATAGTGTTCTATAGTTTTCTCTGTACATTGCTGTTAGGTGGCATCTGGTCAGTTCTGACCAATAGTGATTGGAACAGTTATAAATGGTATTGTTCTCTTGCTGTCTTTTTCAAAGCTCTCTTTGCTGGTAAACAGGAATCCAATTGATTTCTGTTTGTTTATATCCTGCTACTTTATCAAATTCCTTAAAATTAAAAAAAATATTTTTATGGAATCTTTGGGGGTTTTCTACACATAACATTATAATCATCAACAGATAATGAGAGTTTCACTTCTTTTTTGTCCAATTATAGTTCCTTGATTTCTTTTGTGTTGTCTAATGATTCTGACTAAGATTTCCAACATGATATTTAATAAGAGTACTGATAGGGAACATCCTTGTCTGGTTCCTGTTCTCAGGGGAAATGTGTTCAGGTTTCCCCTGTTAAGCAGATACTGGCTGTTTGTTTTTCATATATGACCTTCATTAGTTTGAGGCATTTCCCTTCTGTTCCTATTTTGTTGAGTGTGTTTATCCAAAATGAGTATTGGAGATTGTCAAATGCTTTCTCTGGATTTATTGATATGCTCATGTGGTTCTTATTCTTTGTTTTATTTATTTGATGGATTATATTGTTTGTTTGTTTTATGTTGAATTATCCTCATATCCCTATTATGAATCCCACTTGATCATGGTGAACTATTTTTTTTGACATGTTATTGAGTTGTATTGACTAGAATTTTGTTGAAGATTTTTGTGTCTATGTTCATGAGGGATATTGGTTTCTAGTATTCTGTCTTTGGGTGGGAGTTGGGGGTGTTTTTGCCTTGTTTTGGGATCAGGATTATGCTAGATTCATAGAATGAGTTTGGGAGTTTGCTGTCCCATTCTATAATCTGGGATAGTCTGTAGAATTTGGGATAGTTCTTTACTGAATATTTAGTAGAACTCTCCTGTGGAGCCAACTTGTCTTGAGTTTTCCTAAGTTGGCAGTTTCTTGATGATCCTCTTTATTTCTTCTTTTGTGATATCTCTTGAGGTTTTCTACATCCCTCTGCATTACTTTGGGTAGATAGATTATGTAGCTACGTATTTGTCCATTTCTTCTGGGTTATCAAACTTGTTAGAGTACAGACTTAAATAGTTGTGTCCAAGCTGCACTGAAGACATTTGCAAAAAACAAGTCTCCAGGAATTGACAGAATCCTAATTGAAATATGTCTACACTGATGAAGTTCTGGAAACACTAATTTATCTATGCCAATACATTTGGAAAACAGCCTATTGGCTTCCTGAAATAAGATCCAAAATCTGTGTCCATTCAAAGGGAGGAGAACCAAAAGAATTTTGAGATTATTGAATAATATCATCCTGGGAGCTGGGAGGGAGGAGGAAAATGAGGACCTAATGCCGGGGGCTTAAGTGGAGAGGAAATGTTTTGAGAATGATGAGGGCAATGAATGCACAAATGCGCTTTACACAATTGATGTATGTATGGATTGTGATAAGAGTTGTATGAGCCCCTAATAAAATGATTTTTTTAAAAAGAAAAAAAATATCACGTGTAAGTAAAATGTTGCTGACTACAATTCAAAACAGTTGCAGCAGTAAATCACAGTGAGTTCTTAGACATTCAAGCTGGATTTAGATGAAGACATAGGAATAGCAGTATCATTGCTGACATCAGATTACCAGGAAGATGTTTTCTTATGTTTCATTGACTACGCAAATGCATTCAACTGTGTGGATCATAACCAACTATGGATAACATTGCAAAAAAATGGGAATCACATAACCGTTTCTTGTGCTCCTGTGAAATCAGCACATGGACAAAGAGGCAATCATTTGACCAGAACAAGGGGACACTACATGGTTTAAAATGAGGAAATTTGTGCATCAGGATTGTGTGCTTTCAACAAACTTATTTCAACTGCATGCTGATCAAATCACACAAGAATGGACTATATGAAGAAGAATATGACATCCAGACTGAAGGAAAGCTTATTAACCACCAGTAACACGCAGATGACAAACTTTGCTTTCTGAAAATAAAGACTTGAAGCATTTACTGATTAAAAATCAAAGACTGACGCCTTCAGTATGGATTACAACTCAATGTAAAGAAAACAAGTTTTCACAATTAGACTCATGATGAATGGAGTAAAAATTGATGTGGTCAAGGATTTCATTTTACTTGGATCCACAATCATGAAAGCAGCAGTCAAGCAATCAAATAATATATTCCATGGGTCAAATCTGCTGCACAAGATCTGTATAAAGTGTTAAAGAATCACGATGTAACTTTGAGGACTAAGTTGCATCTAACCCAAGTCATGATTTTTTCAATGGCCTCCTATGCATGCCCTTCTCCAGGGACTGGTCTCTCCTGACAACATGTCCAAAATATGTAAGATGAAGCCTTGCGATCCTAGCCTTTAAGGAACATTCTAGCCATAATTCTTCCAAGACAGATTATTTCAAGCAATCCATAGTACTTTCAATATTCTTTTCCAGCACCACAACTTAAATGCATCAATTCTTTTTCCCTCTTCCTTATTCAAATGTCCAACTTTCACATGCATATGAGGTAATGGAAAATATCATGGCTTGGGCCAGATGCACTTTAGTCTTCAATGTAACATCTTTGCTCTTCAATAAAGCGATCCAGTGCAGCAGATCTACCTCACGGAACTTGTCTTTTGATCTCTTAACTGCTGCTTCCCTGAGCATTGGTTGTGGATCCAAGTAAGACAAAATTCTTGTTTGTAAAAGTCTTTGTTTGTTAAAGTAGAGGGGCAGCAATAAGAGGAAGGCCCTCAAGGAGATGGATTGACATGTGGCTGAACAGTGGGCTCAAGCACAGAGCAATTGTGAGGCTGGTGCAGGACCTGGCAGTGTTTTGTTCTGTTCTGCATGTGTTCCCTAAGAGTTGGAAGCAACTTGACTCGATGCCACTGAACAAAAACAACAACATATGCATGGGAAAGTTGGACAATGGCTAAGGAAGATTGTAGAAGAATTGGTGTATTTGAATAATAGTGTTGGAAAAAATATTGAAAATATCATGGACTGACAGAAGTACAGACCTATGTTTCTTGGGAGAAGTATATCCAAAATATTCTTTGGAAGAGAGATGTCACCTTTGGAAGAGAGATCCCACCTACTTTGGAGATATTTTCAGGAGACACCAGTCTCTGGAAAAAGCTGTCATGCCTTGTGAAGTAGAATGGCATAGAAATGGAAGAAGACCTTCAAGGAGAGGGACTGACACAGTGGCCCCTAAAAGCACCATCAGCTGTTGTTATAATCCCATTTGGGCATGAGTTTTCTGTTACACTAATGATATAGGATTAAAGTGGGATATATTTTGTGTCCTCACCTCACAGACACGTGTTACCCATGTCATCATTCTTTGTTTCCTTGGGGTTATGATATACAGTTTAGCAGTCATCTTTGAGATCTTCTGCCTTACAATAAGAAGTAATTTCCAGTTGTAAGGTTAGCCCCTGATTAATTGAGAAAAACAAGTGCTTGGGCTATGCAACTGGCTGAGACTATACCTAGCTTGCCTAAGATGAACAAAAGTGATCAATGGGTCTTCAAGCTAATCATTTGACATCAGAACACAAAACTCACACCTCCATCAAAGCTCCAACATGGGCAAAGCCACATCTTTGCAAAATCAGCAAACAGCCTGACCCCACCCCTCTCTCCTCCTTCCCGACTGCTTCACTTCCCTGGTCCCCAATTCCTTATTGAGCATGTACAGAAAACTAGTTTTCTTTCACCTAGTGATGAATACCAAGCAGACGCTAGGTACAGCCCTAAGAAAACTGCTGGCCCAGGACTTAGGTAGTCGTTTTGACCTGAGCTGAGCAACTTTTAAAAAGTTCACTCTATTGCTCTGGATCTACAACTGACTTGCCTTGTCTTGGAACTTGAGCTGATAACCTATTTCCTGACTTGATTCATCAGCTTCTGCAGTCTTGTGAGTCAACAACCTGATTCATATGAATGCGGATAATCCTCCAGATGGTTGTCTGAAATTAGAATTTGGGACTTGTTAACCTCCACAACCATGGGAGGCATTTCCTTGATGGTTTCTGAATTCTGGGAGACATTGTAGTGAATTGCTGAACCCTGGGCTATCAGGGATAAACCTGAGGGGTGGTTGATATTAGGGATAATGGAAAGGTATAGCATTTTGGAAAAGTTAGTGGCAATTTACAACATCTATAGCTTTCATCTCATTGGGACCAGCCTTGTACTAATTCTTCTAAAATAAAGCACTTTTGCTCTAATGAATCATGTCTCATGGAATGCTGGACTCAAACAGACCTCAGAGAGCATATAAAATTAATTTTTTAAATGCTCATTATAGAGATTGGAAGTTACTTCTTGCCTAAAATCAACATAGTTAGTCATTAGGCAGAGCTGACATTTGAACCTAAGTTCTCGTAGTGCAAGTTTTCTTTCATCTCTTCTCATGTGTTGGTAACTTCTTTAGAGTGGGAAAGGTGTCAAATAGTTTGGGGACACGGAGAATTCATCAATCATTTTCCTAATTTCTATCTCATATCACATCATTTGCATCTATACAAATATAATGCAGCATGTATCAATTTTGAATTGGTATTTTCAGTATTTCTTTCAGCTATAGAATTTGAGTTGCTGTTTGTTTTCTAGTTTTCTCACTATATGGCCATGATAAAGAACTTCCCTCATTTTTACACTATTTATCCCTTAAAAATATCTTTCTTTTCCCTCCTACAAAAGAATTCATAACTGGCTGAGCTGTGATTTTATCCATGATAAGCTATATGATTGTGTGCTTCTATGTATGTAGAGAATGGAGGGGGGATGTCCACGAACCTGAAATCACTTATCAGGTTTAGTTTGGGGAGAAGATCATAGCTCTCATAAGTTTCTTTTGAAAGGTCCATGATCCTTGGAAGATTAGGAATTAGAAGCTAAAAACATGTGTTTGTGGGAGAAAACTGTTCAGATTTGTGGTCTCAGCAAAGTTATGACAGCTAATAAGAATTCTCTGCTCACTTACACCAGCCCATCCAAGTTTTCTCTTCTCTACCACTCAAAGAAGTGTGAAAAATTCCTCAGATTCACAGAACAGTTGAACTCAGAATGTAATAAAATCCTGGTATAATTCCATCTGAAAGACATTCTGATTAATAGAAATTGCAGAGGAACTAATTTTATAAAATTAGCATATAGGATTCTTTCAGTCTAAGCATGGCATGAGAGGATGCCAAGCAGAAAGATACAAACGATGCCATTCAGTGGAGCTGATAGCTCCAATCTTTCCACTTATTTATTAAAGGTCTTTCTACTATAAATTGTTCATCCTTGATTGGGGGGTGGGGTGCAGGAGCTGACAGAATAAGACAGTAGAGTCAATAGTAACCCTGGACAACTCCCTTCAACACTATTGCAGTCTGTGTTTTCTGCAAAAGCCTCAGTCTCCCTGGTGTTGGCGGGACTCTGAAATGGAGGAGCCAAGTAACATGCTTTTGATTTCGGATTTACTTGACAGTTCTTGTGAATCAAAACGTTTTTTCAGAGAAAAGTCAACTTGTTTGCTGACTGTCAACTGGATGCCAGATAGTTTATCTGTTTTCTGAAAGACCTCTTTCAGTCCCCAAAAGGAAGCACTTGTCTGTCTTAACATTGTACCAAAACAAACTGTTTTATGGTAGTCAGTCAGCGGCCATAAGATTGAGTTCCCTCATTCGTCTAATTTGATTGTTGGGATGTATCGCACATTGGAAAGGAATTCTAAGGTCCATTTCTTAAGCTAAAGAATAGGGAAAGATGGCTCAACAGCGGCAGAGTAGCACTCTGTTTATGCTTGCCAATCACTTGGAAAGCTGAAGTTCTGGTTTTATATAGGGAAGCTTCAAAAAGTTCATGGGAAAAATCTGTTATATTTCAATTCCAATTGTTCATGCAATTTTGAATTCCCCTTATGTGAAAATTGTAACACTGTTCTCCAGCCAGCAGAATAAGAAGCAGCGGCTTTTTTCTTTCTTTTTAAGCCAGGCACCACGTGGTTATTTTGCTCAGGCAAGTGATAGAATATGCTTTAGTATGGATGCCATGTAAGGTGGTAGTAGTTGGATTAGGTCAAATTGACTAGAGAAACAAATCCAGTTATACTCTTACATGTTTAAGAAAGAGCTTTATATCAATAAGTAATTAAATATCGAGAAAGCATCCCAGCATAATTCAACTCATGTCCATTAGTAGTACTACCCTAGTCATGACTCCTTCTTGAGACTCATGCAGCCACACGCAGTGATGCAGAATGCAGGCAGATCACAGGCCAGTGGGTGCAGACTCCTGTGGGTCCTTGGTTGGTGGAAACATGGCCTGGCTCTGGTAGCTCTCAGGGTGGTCTGCAAGCAGGAAGGTGAAAGGGTAGACAGAGATGGTGGGCCCAGGGTCCCCACTTATAAGAAGACCACACCCCCAAGGACACAGCATCAGGCTGTGACCTGAATGACAGGTTTGACTCCACCACTAGACAGGAGTTTTTAGTTGACATAAAATCAGTTAACTACCACAGCACTATTCAATCATCATTCGTTCACTCCTTCAACAAATATTGAGTGACAATGAGTCTTGCATTGTGTTGGAAAATGGAGAAAGAGAGTGAATAAGACACACTTTAAAGTGGAAACACTTGGAAACACTTTAAAGTGGAGCCAGACTTAGATATAATAAATATCTAAATATCACATTTAGATATAATGAATATCTAATATGCCTGTTGACTACATATGATTTGGAAAAGAAAAGTAGTTAGTTAAAGCAATAGTGAAAGGGTGGACAAGACGAGGTTACTATATTATATGGGATGGTCAAGGAAGATATCTCTGATAAAGTTGTACCCTAGCAGAGACCTGAAGGAAGGCAAGAGAACTGGCCAAGTCATTGTCTTTGGAAGAACTAATGGTTGTATTAGCATAAAAGGACCTGACAGGAGAAAGCACCAGCTGCATTCTAACAACAGCAAAGAAAGCCAGTGTGACTAGAGGAGAGAGGGAGAGAGGGAGATGTGGGCAACAAGACCAGGAAGAGAGTATTTGTGGAAAAACTCTTAACATTCATACGTTAAGGAGTCTGGAAGACCTAGGCTCCCATGGAGGAAACCTTCACATTCATGGGTTGGAGTTGTGTCCCACTCACATTCTCCTAAGTAAAAGTTATTCCCCACGATGCCCCCCAAAATAATGCCAAATCTAAGGTGCTGTTTGCAAACACATGGTCACTGACTATACATTTGGAGGCCAACGGCTTGAAGGTTATCTGCCAGAAGGTTGTCAGCCATCTAAGGCAATCAGACCCTATTGTCTTTCCCACCCTAACCAGGACCTGCTCCCTTTTGATAAGGATATTGGATTGTTCCCCTGAAGGAGAGCTCAAAGACACTTTAGGTCAAGCCAACTCAGATGACAAAGGTTAGCCTGCCATCTTGATTCTAAAGTCCACCTTGTTACGTAAGGGCCTTCCTGTCACATGTATGCCCCAGTGCCACCCCTTCCTATTGCGTGTACACCCCTATCTCGCCCCACTCCTGTAATGCATATGCCTATTGTACAACCCCTTCCTGTTACATATGTGCTTACCATAGACTACATCCCCCAAATTATATAAACTTGCAAGATTATATTACTCACCCTCTCTGCTCAGATCTGGCTGTTGAAGTCATGATTGAGAGGTGAGCCCTTGCATGCTTTATCTTGTCTTATGTCTCCTTAATTTACCCCTTAATTACACAACCACCCCTTAGACCTATTTGGTTGTGGGAAGACTGGTCTCCCACAGGGAGATAAGAGAGATGCAATCAGAGAGGTAGATGGAGTAGACAGTGGAGGTCTACTCCACTCTTAATATCTTTTGGGTTTTTTTTTAATCATTTCATTGGGGGCTTGTACAACTCTTACTACAATCCATACATCCATTCATTGTGTCAAGCACATTTGTACATTTTTTGCCATCATCGTTCTCAAAACATTTTCTTTCTGCTTGAGCCCTTAGTATCTGGTCCTCATTTTCCCCCTCCCTCCCACACCCTCCTTCCCTCATGAACCTTTGATAATTTGTAAATTATTATTATTTTGTTATCCTTTGGTCTTAAGCTTTCTTCTGAATAGGATGGGAAGCCCTTGAAGGATTTTACAAGAGGAATTATATGGCCTGATTCACCAAAACACAAAACCAACAACTCATGAGTGTTTCAAAGATCAGTTAGGTGATTCACCAAAACACAAAACCAACAACTCAGTAATGAGTGTTTCAAAGATCAGTTAGGTGATTCACCAAAACACAAAACCAACAACTCAGTAATGAGTGTTTCAAAGATCAGTTAGGTGATTCACCAAAACACAAAACCAACAACTCAGTAATGAGTGTTTCAAAGATCAGTTAGGTGATATTGGGCCTGCTTTCCATAACACTGAGCCACTATCTTACTTTTGGTGATTTTTTCTCCGTGTGTAGAGTGAGAGGGCTCATTTAGCTTTTCCTTATCTGAAAGGTGGGTGGAATTTCTTTCCTATTTTAAAAATGGGATTGGCACACTATCCTTAATAGTGCCACAGGCTATACAACATCCTTCATAGGCCACAACAGAAGGCTAATTGTGGAAACTCCGCTAAGTGAATTGAGTTCTACCTCAAACTCACTTGTAGTCATTGTACTTAAGGCGGAAATCTGGAGTGAGGAGAAGCAGATGGCTACTAGCCCAAGGGCATTGACTTTGGTTCAAATCTCTTGGCTTGGGGCTGCTCAATGAATGGCGGGTAGGAACTACCATATACTTCACGATTTTAAATGTCCTCCTTGCTTCCTTATAACATGCATTAATCTATTAGGCATGACTCTGCTGCTGTGAATTATTATTATTATTCTTGGGAAAATTTGCCATATCACCAACTCCTGTTGTCTGTGTAAATATCCAGGCTCTTAAGAGTTTAATCTGTATAAGTTAACAGCCCATGTATTTTGGTTCATAGCTGGCCTGTACTGGTATAATTTCTTTTTCTCAACAGTGGTTGAAATTCAATACCATTGGCTAAACTAATGATACTATTAATGCATAATGGTTATGCATTGGAGGCATTGGGCTTGTTATGTAGGCTAGTGTAGGGCTGGGGAATGTCCGTTAACACATGCCCCGAGGGTCAAGCTACGGGAACAAAGGAGTGGCGCACTGCACATGCCCAGAGGCTCAGGTTTCCTGCAGGTAGGCACGGGCGTGAACCTGAATTGGCCCACCTAGGCCAGGTGAATTCAATTCAGCCAATGGCATCGAACAGGGGTCATCCACCACTCCTCCCCGTGGAATCCTTGAAAAGGCAGGAGCCCGGAGAACTTTTGCAGAACTTTGGAGGAACTCTGAGACACTTTTGAGTGCCACCGAGCAGCTTCCAGGCAGGCTGCATGTTCGGGAGGAGTCCTATGGGTGCTATGTAAACCTGAAACTTCTTCTAACTCTCATAAAACTCACTTGGAACATGAACCAGGCTTCGGCATGAATTCTTTCTCGCGCGGAGCCAAGAACCGAGGTATATCTAGGTCGAGAGATCTAAGAGGCTACTAACTGAAAATTAGATAGTTCAAGCCCCCTATGGGGGCAGAATGATGTTTTCTACTTCTATGAAGATATACAGGGTCATAGGCTCTCAGGTACAGTTCTACCTTGCCCTATAGCAGTGGTTCTCAACCTGTGGGTCATGACCCCTTTGGGGGTCTAACGACCCTTTCACAGGGGTCTTCTAAGACCATCGGGAAACACATAAATATTTCACAATATATAATTACATTGTTTTTTGATTAATCACTATGCTTTAATTGTGTTTAATTATGTTCAATTTGTAACAATGAAAATACATCCTGCATATCAGATTCATACAGTAGCAAAATTACAGTTATGAAGTAGCAATGGAAATAATTTTATGGTTGGGGGTCACCACAACATGAGGAACTGTTTTAAAGGGTCACGGCATCAGAAAGGTTGAGAACCACTGCTCTAACATAAAATGACAATGATGTCTTTAAGGTGAACCACAGACATATATAAACAAATGGATTTTGGGCTTGCACTTAATTCTACCATCAATCTGAGAACAATTAGTTCTTATGACATAGCCCTGCTTGATGCTCAACCTTATGAAGAGCTTACTAGATATATGGGTGCTAGAGCAAAGTGTGGTGAAAAACGCAGACGGTGCCTGGCTATTGATTGGAACAGTGTTTGGAGTCTTAAAGACTTGTATTCAAACAAGCAACCATCTAAGTGAGGTGTCAACTAAGTCCACATGGAAGAAGCACACCAGCCTATGTGATCCAAGGACTGTAAATAATATAATCTAAATCTAAAAGGGAATGAGATCAGAACTTAAATTGTGAACACCTGGTTTGCACAAGGCTGTGGATGACAGTGGATGCCCAAAATCCTTTTTCCGGGTCCACACATGGATTAAGTCTCTGTTGAATCCCCTTCTTTCCTACTGGAAGGATGTGGATAACCCTGTTTTCAGACAGAGGGCATTGTAAAGTCGATGATGGCAGATGTAGTTAGGTTAAAATGCAATATCTTATCATTTGATCTCACTTCTGACCCATTTTAAAGCTGTTCCAGTTTAAAAAAAAAAAAAGCGAAGGGGAAATACACCTGGATCAAGTCCCTGATGAATCCCCTCTGATCAGGGATGTAAATAGCCTAGCTTACATGCAGAAAGCATTGGGAAATGGATTATTGCCAGTGCAGTTAGGTTAAAATTTACTACCCTATCATTTGATCTCCCTTATGAGCCATTTAAATTTGTCCTAGTTTTTAATATCTTCTTCTTTCTTTTCTCTTGAGGTTTTTATCTGTTTAACTTTGTTATTTTTGTTAGTTTAGTTTTTTAACGTTTTTCTGTATATGAAACCCAGGATAGGTAAATGTATAGGGGGAAACTGGGTAGCTAATAATCATGAGTGCAAGAATGAAGAAAATGTTTTAAAACTGTGGCAATGATTGTACAATTCTTCTTGATGTGCTCAAACTATTGAATCATATGATGTGTGAATTATATGCCAATGTAACTGCTAGGGGAAATAGAAAAAAGAGTGCCATGGTAATGATATACTGGGGTTTCATGTTCCTTTGTTCCATCGTTGCCAGTGTAACTGGGAGTAGGCGAAAGGTCTCAATCCCTTCCTCTCTAGGTTCTTAACACAACCACAAGAAAGTTTTGGATGAAGGACAGTATCCAGACTAGAGTCAGAGAAAAGGTTTGAACAGACCGAGTGAAATTATTAAAGGATATTTCAGTGTGGAAGATACCCCAGTTTTTCTGAGATACAGTGAGTTAGGAATTTGAATTTTTTATATTGCTGATGACAGGCATTTAGTTATTGGCTGACTTTCCATAGTGTAGTTCCCCCCCTCTTTTTTTAATAAATCATTTTATTGGGGGCTCTTCCAGCAATCCATATATCAATTGTATCAAACACATTTGTACATAGGTTGCCATTATCCTTTTCAAAACATTTTCTTTCTACTTGGTATCAACTCCTCTTTTTTCCCTCCCTCCTCCACCACCCCACCCTTGTGAATCCTTGATAAATTATAAATTATTATTTTCATATTTTACACTGTCCACTGTCTGCCTTCACCCATACTTCTGTTGTTTGTCTCCCTTGGGTGTGTGTGTGTTTGTTATATGTCAATCATTGCAATCATGTAATCATTGCATTCCCCTTTCTCCCCCTTCTCCCCACCACCTTCCTCTACCTTCATGGTATCACCATTCCCATGACTGTTTCCGAGGGGTTTAACTGTCTGTATGTTGAGAGCTCTTATTTGTACCAGTGTACATGCTCTGGTCTAACCAGATTTGTAAGGTAGAACTGGGGTCATGATAGTGAGGAGGAGGTAGCATTAAAGAGTTAGAAGAAAGTTACGTGTTTTGTTGGTACTATACTGCACCCTGGCTGACTCATCCCTTCCTTGTGACCCTTCTGTGAGGAGATGTCCAATTGTCTACAGCTGGGCTGTGGGTCTCTACTCTGACCCCCCTCATTTGCATCGATCTGATTGTTTATTTTGGGTCTTATGATGCCTGATACCTGATCTCATAGAAAATTCATGATCACGCAGGCTGGTGTGCTTCTTCCATGTGGGCTTTGTTGCTTCCCAGCTAGATGGTCACTTGTTTAACTTCAAGCCTTTAAGACCCCAAAAACTATATCTTGTAATAACCAGGCACCATCAACTTTTTTCACCACATTTGCTTATACACTTATTTTGTCTTCAGTGATCGTGTCGGGAGTGAGTTAATTGTGCCAACCTGGCCGATAATCACATGTGGGGCTAATTGAAAGGTGGAGGGATAAATGGGTGGTGAGCCTCGCCTTTCTAGTTCTC
>NW_022111365.1:6576101-6588145 GCF_000313985.2 Echinops telfairi | reverse complement strand
CGAGGGTTCACTGTAATTCCTTTTGGATACATTGCACTTGATCATACCCCACCAGGCATTATACACTCTCCTCACCATTGATTGTAGATCTCTTGATGTTCCCTTGTCCCTGGATTTGTTAGCTCCCCACTCCCTTTCCCCCACCACCTCCTCTCCCACGTCCCCTTCCGAACCATTGGTCCTGCTGTTTTCTCTCAGGCTTATAAACAATCCTGCCTATCTCATATAGATAGACATGGAAAAAAAAGTCTAGAAATAGTTCCAGGTGTGTCTGCTGACCCTTATAGATGTTTTCTGATTGGGTCTAATGAGGGGTCAAGCCCTGACACACACACATTACCCCCCCCCCAGTCAGAATCCTAATTTCAGGGTTCCTCGGGGAGTTGGTTGCTTTGCCCGCCTTGCCGCTCTATTGTGCTCCCTTCGTGTTTCTCCCTGGTGTGTGTGTGGGTCAGACTGGGCACAATTCCCGCACTGTGCTTCCAGTGCTGTCCCCCAAAGCGCTCTGGGTCAGTGAGGGGATGTCATATCTTGTGGGGCTGGCCCTATGATCCTCTCTATGTATTGGCTGCTCAGAGCAAGAATGCTAGAGGTTTGGTGGGCCAAGATGAGGTTATCTCTCTCTCTTTTCCCTCTTAGTTTGCTCCCGTATGGTCTGGGCAGACTCGCCACTCTCCCCAGGGTGTATCTTTAGGGCTGTCCTCTGTAGTGCATTCTTCTGGAGAGGGGTCAACATAGTTGGGATTGGGTGCACTACAGAGTTAATGCTATGGTCTTTGTCTGCCAAGCCCCAAGCCAAGGGTTATTTGAATCATCATGGGAGTAGTGGTGCAAATATCCTGCCTGTGTCCTCTTCTTGAAAACCTTGATAAGGAAATGTGTCGTCTCTGCCCTCCACCTTCCTTTGTACTGAAAGCTCTCAATAAACTGATTAAATAACTGTACCTTTACCTCTCTTTGTGCTAGAAATTCCTTCCATTTTGCCCCTTTCCTCATACCCAACTTTATCTACCCAGCAATAGGAAAATCCCAAAATATTTTCAGGAACAGACAACCTCATCTTCCTCATGTAGAGAAGCTGTTGCATTTGAACCACCAACCTTGCAGTTAGCAGTCCAGCTTACCAAAACTGTCACTAGAGTGCTTCTATAGGAGAATGGAAAAAAAGCAATCGAGCAACAAGAGCCAATCTGTCCTCACCCATCCTCCCCATCCACTGGGTTTTCAGTTCAGGCCTCCCTTCTCAGGAGTTGATAGGAACTGGCTGATACGAGAATTCTGTGAGTTCTGATTTCCTCAACTATATGACAGGAAAGGATGGAAGCCCAAGAGGCACAATACCAGGCAGCTGCTAGGAGGCAAAACTCAGCTGGAGCCTATACTGGAACATTTGGTGGGTGGAGGAAGAAAGTCACGATGCTTCATGTGAAAGTACTAAAAGAACCCTGGGGTTTCTGGATCGGCAGATGTCATGAGGCGTTCTTGCAGCCCATGACAGGGGTAAGCCTCATGCTTCCTTACAAGATTTGAGGTGCAGCTGAATCTGTTGAAGATGCTTCTGTTCAGCTGGATCACATCAACCACCACTTTCTCTCTGGTTTATCAAGGTACTTCAGAGCAGGTTGAAAATGAGGCTGTGGTTATTGTAGTCACTGTTCTTAAGTTCTGGGTGAGGAGTGATGGCCAGACTCAGGGGATTTAAATCGAGAGGATTTAAAAATGTGGGCGTAAATGTTATTTGCTTCTCACATTGAAATACTCTTTACTGGTTCATGCTATGTTCTGAGATTTAAAGACCAAATACTTAGGATAGCGTCTAAAGAGTAAATCAGATTTATAATTTTCTTAAGAGATCACAAGAGCACAGCATGGTCCGGCTTGAAAGTACAGTCTCACAAATATTTTCCTTTTTAAGAATGATGATCTGTGAAGGTCACTGCCCGCAGCAGAAGAAAGGGCCTTGACGGCTTCAGTTCTGGCTGAGCTGGAGTCCTGTTTAGCGAAATTTGGGGCACCGGGCCAAATGTTTGAGGATACAAGAGCCACCAGATCGCTAACATAAAGCTCTGACACACAGGAGGGTGAAGCACCCCATTCTCTCACCAGTATCTTCCACCTTTCAAACCCACCAGTACTCGGGAGGAGAAAGATGAGTCTCACCATGAAAATTCAGTCTCAGAATCAACCTGATGGATGTGGGTTTGGCTTTTTTGTTTGGGAAGGGCTTTATGGATGGTTGAAAATTAGCCATAGAGACTCAGAGAGAGGGACATTCTAGGGCAGGCACGTACAACCATCGGCAGCATGGAGAACTGATGAAAGGCAAGTAGTGAAGAATAGCTGTACTATCGGAACGCTGAGGCTGAGGGCATGGGGAATTGGTAAAGACAGAAGATGAGGCAAAGGGTCACTGGAATCCAAGTCATGCGTGACATTATAAAGAATCTGAATGCTATTCTGAAGAGTTTATGATGAACCATGGAAGGACTTAAAGGGAAGATGTTTGCACTTTGTATAAAAGTCCCTATCATTAATTCCTTATAGATATATATCTAAGATGTCCAGTTCATGAAGAGGGGACTGAAGTTATCTTTTATGTAGGAATGAGGTTGAGATGTCCCAGAAGTATTTGTAGGTCTTGGTGCTTATTCTTCATGCTGATCACAACCCCCAGAATTCAGATGTTATCTTTAGGCTCTAAATGGTCTATTGGTGTCACTCTGCTGAAAAAAACAACCAACTTCAGGACGTTTATAAATCAACAGAAACTATGTGGTTAACTTACTTGCTTTACCAGGTTAACTCACCTGGTCATTTTATTGCAAGGCAAGTTGCAGCAGTAAGTTAGGATTAATTTCTACAAACCTCTATGGAAACATAGAATATTTGGGCTTTGCATCTGGTTTATTTCACTTAGCACCTTCTTCTAAAAAGTGATACCTGCTATAAAAGGTGTTAGAATTTCATTCCTCTTTGTGGCTGAATAGTATTCCATGTACATGTATATGTAATCTCTCTCTCTATATATATATAGATATATATCACATTTTGTTTACCCAATTATCTGTTGATGGGCAACTGGGCTATTTCAACCTTTTGACTATTGGGAATAGGGTCACAATGAACGTTGCGTGTAAGTATCTGTTTGTATTCCTGCTTTCAAGGTTTTTCCTGTGACTATATTTGTGAGCAGAATTGCTGGGTCATATGCAATTCTTAAAGAGCCTTTGTGGTACTGGAGGCTAGGTGTTGGATTGCTAACTGCAAGGTTTGTGGTTCAAACCCACAAGTAGTTCTACGGTAAAAAGATAAGGCTGTCTATTCTCATAAAGATTTATAGTCTCAGGAACCTTTTATGGTGTTGCTATGAGTTGGAATTGACTAAATGGTAGTAAGATGATAATTCTGTTTAACATATTGAAGGACCAGCAAACTGTGCTCCCTAATGCTGACCTATTTCATATTCCCACAAGCAGTTTGTGAGGGCTCCCATTTTTTGACATCCTTAAAACACTTATTTCCTATTTCCTTATTTATTAGACTCATCCAATTGGTGTGAATTGGTATCTTATAGTGATTTTGTTTTGTGTTTCCCTAATGAATAATGATGTTGAATATCTTTTTGTGTGTCAACATTTGCTTTTTAAAGTCTGATAAACTGATGCTTTCAACTCTTCTACACATTAATTGCTACCAAGCTAAATCTCCCCCATACCTCACATATGCAATTTAACTTGAGATATAAGTATGAAAAATTTACTTTTACTTTAGTTCCACCTTGTTACTTTGAGACCAGCATTTTATCCTATTGGGTTCACTTTTTAAAATCATTTCCTTACTTGTGATATTAATGAATGTTATGGATTGAACTGTATTCCCTCCAAAAATTTGTATTAGAATCCTAACTTCTACAGTTGTGGGCTTTTATTAAGGGCCACGTAGTCCAGTGCTTTTGCATAGTCTGTAAAACACAAATAAACATCTTTCTGATGTTTTCTGCTTTGAGTCAAGATCCATCTGACATCAGTTATGATATCTCTTGTTCCATATCCTCTTCTGAATTTGGCCTGAATTTCTGGCCATTCCCTGTCAATGTACTGCTGCAACTGTTGTTGAATGATCTTAAGCAAAATATCACTTACTTGTTATATCAATGATACTATTCTATCGTTTGAGTATTCTATTGGGTCACCTTGTTTTGGAGTGAGCACAATTACAGGTCTCTTCCAGTTAGTTAGCCAAGCAACTGTCTTCCAAATTTCCTGGCACAGACCTATGGACCATAATAAAGTGGACAACTTTGAGAAGAATGGGAATTTGAGAACACTTCATTGTGCCCATGAGAAACGTGTACATGGATCAAGAGGCAGCTGTCAAACAGAACAAGGGAATACTGCATGGTTTAGTGTGGGAGAAAGGCCAGTTCCCCCATAACTAATAACGGGTTCGGCAGGCACAATTATACCATTAAAATGTATATATATATATTATAATGTCATAGAGAATAAGGAGAGATAGAAGAGAAATTGAAATAATGGAGTCAGACACATTTCATAGTAGCATGCTCACCTCAGCCCTGCTTGGTGGTCCACGTGGAGATGGGAGAAGTGAGGGCAATGTGAGGAAGACCAAAATCCTCACAATAGGACCAATAGGTAACATCACGATAAATAGAGAAAAGGTATAAGCTGTCAAAGATTTTGTTTTACCACAGCCAGTGCTCATGGAAGTAGTTAAGAGATCAAGAGACATATTGCATTAGGTAAACCTGCTGCCTTTTTAGAGTACTGAAGAGCAAGGATATTACTTTGAGGACTAAGGTGTGCCTGACCAATGCTATGGTATTCTTCATTGCATAATATGCATGTGAAAATTGGACATTAAATAAGGAAGAACATAGAAGAATTGTTGCATTTGAATTGTGGTGTTGGAAAAGAATATTGAAAGTACTATGGACTAATAGGACAAACCAATTTGTATAGGAAGAAGTAAGGCCAGAGTGCGCCTTAGAGGCAAAAAGACCAAGACTCCATATTACATATTTTGTATATATTGTCAGAAGAGACCAGTCCTTAGAGAAAGACATCATGTTTGGCAAAGTAGATGCGGGTGGCGAAGAAGAGGAAGGCAATTAATGAGAAGGACTGACACAGCGGCTGCATCACTGAGTTCAAGCAGAGGAACCATTGTGAGGCTGGTGTAGTACTGGGCAGTGTTTCCTTCTGTTGTGCAGACAGTCACTGTAGGTTGGCTGCAACTAGATGGCACCCAAGAAGAACAACATAGTTGTGGACTTATTTCCAGTTGGAAATAGAGTTTTGTTTGTTATGCTAGTAAGGTCATATCAATGCCCTACCCAAACTTTTCTGAGTTGTAAAAAAATCCAAAAAACAGATTAGATACAAAAGCAATCACTGAGAAAAATAGATGTCATGTGGAGCTAACCAGGGTTATATAAGCTGAATGAGAAAGTGACCCTCCCTTCCTATCTTAAACTGTAACCCACAGAGTGAGTGCCCTGAATTTGCATTTCTAGTCTCCTAAACTCTGAGAAAATAAAGGTCTTTTATCTAAAATCACCTACTTGTGTATTTCTGTTACAGCAACACTATGAAATGAAGACAGTTGGGCCTCTTTGCAGGTTTGATAAATACTTTTAAGGCTTTAATCCAAATCGTTAATAAAAGTGTTAACTAGGATAAAACTTGTAGCATTAGGGAAACTCTTCAAGTCTTAGTATATGCTCAGAAAGCTTAGATTTCCCCAAAGGTCTATATTTTACAGGATTTCTGTAATGACACCTTGAGGTTACATATTCTGCTTAAATGAAGATACATTGTATTTGGCATTTCCTTCCATTTGAATAAAGGTATATATATTGTTGCCCACTTACTGTGTTGGGAAGTTTTGCCATCGTTAGGTGCCATTGAATTGGTTCTGATTCTTTTTATTATTATTATTAAATACTTTTATTGGGGGCTCTTACATCTCTTAGCACAATCCATACAATCATTCATTGTGTCAAGCACATTTGTACATATGCTGCCATCATCATTTTCAAAGAATTTTCTTTCTATTTGAGCCCTTGATATCAGCTCATTTTTCCCTCCTTCTCCTACCTATCTTCCCTCATGAGCCCTTGATAAGCTATAGATTATTATTTTCATATCTTAAATCGCCCTGTCGCCCTTCACCCACTATTCTGTGGTTCATCCCCCTGGGAGGGGGCTGTATATTGATCGTTGTGATCTATTACCATTTTCTACCCCCATCTTCCACTTATCCTCCTGGTATCTCTATTCTCATTGTTGGCCCTGAGGGGTTTATCTATCCTGGATTCCCTGTGGTGCAGGCTCTTATCTGTAGCAGTGTGCATGTTATGGTCTAATCTGATTTGTAAGGTAGAATTGAGGTCCTGATAGTGGAGGGAAGGAAACACCAAAGAACTAGAGGAAAGTTGTGTGTTTCATCAGTGCTATACAGCACCCCGACTGCCTCATCTCTTCCCTGTGACCCTCTGTGAGGGGATGTTCAATTGTCTACAGATGGGCATTGGGTTTCCAATCCATGCGTACGCCCCTTTCACATCGGGTATGATTTTGTTCTGGGTCTTAGATGCCTGATACCTGATCCCATCGACACCTCCTGATCACACAGACTGGTGTGGCTTCTTCCATGTGGGCTTTCTTGCTACTCAGCTATATGGCTGCTTGTTTATCTTCAAGCCTTGAAGACCCCAGATGCTATATCTTTTCATAGCTGGACACCATCAGCTTTTTCCACCACATTTGCTTATGCACTTGCTTTGTCCTCAGTGATTGTGTTGGGAAGGTGAGCATCACAGAATATGCCAGATTATTAGAACAAAGTGTTGTTGTGTTGAGGGAGTACTTGAGTCGAGGCCCAATGTCCATCTGCAACCTTAATTCTTAACATATAGATAAAAGTACATAGATCTATTTGCCTCTTGTTATATATAAATATATTTACATGTGTATGTGTCTGTATTTAGACCTCTATAAATATCCTTTGCCTCCTGATTCTTCTATTTTCTTTTACTTTCCTCTTGTCCTCCCAACATGTTGGGCCTTCATTCTGGTTTCATAATTCCTCACTGCTACATTGTCCTTGATTAAGCCCCACTAGGCATCCTACACCCTTCTCTCCATTGATTTTAGTTCACTTGTTGTTCCCTTGTTCCTGGGTTGGATTCCCTTCCTCCCCACTCCCCCCTTGCCACTTCCTTTCTCCAACCTCCCCTTCTCTCATATCCCTCAGAACCATCAGTCCCATTCGTATCATCTCTGAATTGTTTATCCCGCCTATCTTATGTTTTCCAAATATTGTTACTTCCTCTTTGTTTCCAACTTTTGAATTTCAAAACCAATACATACCAATGCATTTTTATTGCATTTTTGATAAATTTCAGATTGAAGATGCTGGTAGAATTCTTCAATATCTTCATCATTAACTTTTACTTGCTGTTGTTAGGTGCCACCAAGTAGTTCCAACTCACAATGACCTTTTAGGCACAAAAGAACGAAACACTGTCCTGTTTTGTGCTATCCTTATGCTTGCTTGTTCCTATGCGGAGCTCATTGTTGTCATCAGGGTGGACACAGATATGGATGTCTTCTAGTTGGTTGACCAGGTAGCTGTCTATCAAATTTCTTGGCATACGCTAATGAGTGCTTTCAGTGTTTCATCATGTTTTGAAGCATTTCAATTCCATCACTGCCTGGAGCCTCACTTTTCACTAACGCCTTCAGTGCAGTTTGTATTTCTTCCTTCAGTATCATGAGTTCTTAATCATATGTTATCTTTTGAAATGGCTGAATATGGACTAGTTCCTTTTGGTACAGTGACTCTGTGTTCCTTCCATCTTCTTTTGGTGCTTTCTAGGTTGTTTGATATTTACCCATAGAACCCTTAAATATTTCAACAAGAGACTTGAATTTTTTCTTCAGTTCTTTTAGTTTGATATATGCTGAACATGTCCTTCCTTTGGGGTTTTCTATCTCCAGGTCTTTAGACATTTCTTTATAATACATTACTTTGTCTTCTTGGGTTGCCTTTTGAAATTTTCCATTCAGCTCTCTTCCTTTATTGGTTCCATTTGTTCTAGCTACTCTAATTAAGAGCAAGTTTCAGAGTCTCTTCTGACATCCACTTTGATAAAACCTTTCTTTCCTGCCTTTTTAATGATCTTTTGTTTTCTTCATGTCTGATGTTCTTGAAGCTATCCCACAGCTTGTCAGACCTTCCATCAAATGTGTTCAGTGAGTTAAATCGATTCTTGAGATGTTCTCAAAATTCAGGTAAGATAGACTCAAGTTCGTATTTTGGTTCTTGTATACCTGTTTCCATTTTCTTCAGATTCATCCTGAATTTGTATATTAGCAATTAATGATTTGTCCTACAGTCAGCCTCTGGCCTCATTTTGGCTGATATAGAACTTATTCACTATCTCTTTCCACAGATGTAATCAACTCATTGTGTTTTCCATCTGAGGAAGTCCACATGTATAGTCCATTTATGTTTTTGAAAAAAGTAACTGTGATGAAGTCATTAGTCTTGCAGAATTTTATCATGCAATCTTCAGCTTTTTTCTCTATCACTGAGGCTTTATTTTCCAATTACTGTTCCTTATTCTTTGTTTCCAACTTTTGAATTCCAATCACCAAGAATTATCAATGCGTCTTGATTGCATGTTTGATCAATTCCAGACTGAAAACATCTATAGAATTCTTCTTTTTATTCACTATTAGCTTTAGTGGTTGGTGCTTACATTTGAATAATAGTTACCTTGACTGAATTTCCTTGTATGCATACAGATACTATCCTATCATAGACAGCACTGTACTTCAAGATAAACCTTGCAATGTTATTTCTCTAGATGAAGGTCCTGAAAAGCTTTACTTCGTCCATGTCATCATGATAAATTCCACCTTGAGACGGTAGCTCTTCCTTAGTCAGATTTTGAAATCCAGCATTCTGTATGACAGTGTTTTGCTGCTGTTCAAGAGGTTCCCAGTGGCTAAATCCTCAGAAGTGGACTGCCTTTTCTTTCTTCATAGTTTGTTCTCAATCTGGAAGCTCTGCTGAAACCTGTTCATCTTGGGCAACCCTGCTGGTATTTGAAATACCAGTGACATACCTTCCCACATCATAGCAACACACAAGCCACCAGTGTGACAAGCTGACACACATTGGTGTCGTGGTCTCTAGTATATGTCTAACGGACAATCTATGTGCGTGTGTGTGTGTTTCCCTGTTTCTTCTTAATATTTATGTATTTCTTCATTGTTGCTTTAAACGTTTGACTGTGTGCCTTCCATTTCCTTCGGCATTTTTATTTTGCATTATTTCAATCTACTTGTTGAACTAAGCCTTGCTTTGACCTTTACTATTTACTATGGCCTCTGACTCTGGTTTGCTTGCCTGATTCTGAGCCATCAGTCCTGGATACACTTTCATTCAACTGCCTACTTGATTTAATTTCCTCAGTTCTGAATTAACTGCTGTAATCCGACCTAGCTTCGTCCCTTGTGCCACTTCCCTTGCGTCAGTTCTCTGTCTCGCTCCCTGACCTGTAAATTATACCTGTTTGCTCATTTTGTTGCCAGTTTTGGCAACATATGTAATATTTCCTTTCTAGTACCTGCTGTGTAGTTGAGGAGATAGGACTAATACATAAGAAATGATGTCAGTTTTAAGTGATGGATAAATTGGATGTATTAACTTAAAGTGTAATATTGTGTTAAGACCAGGCCGACTAGAGAAACAAATCCAGAGACACTCATATTTGTGTAAGAGAGATTTATATCAAGAAGTAACTATATATCAAGCAAACAACCCACCTCAATCCAGATCAAGTCCATAAGTCCAATACTACTCCTTTAGTCCAATAGTAGTCCATAAATCCCTCCTTAAACTCACATAGCCACACACAATGATGCAGTATGCAAGAAGATCACAGGCCCATGGGTGCAGAGTCTTTTTAGATCCAATGCAGTGGCTGCATCTCCAGGGTTCTGCCTGCCATCAGTGTGGCTCAACGTGGCTTGTCAACAGGAAGGTGAAACAGAGAGAGAGTGTGTGTATGGCCTGCCTCCAGGAATAAAGAGAGAGAGGCTGTTCTTGGAGAGCCATTTATCTTGGTCACCCTCCCATCAAGCTGCGACCTGATTACCATGCTAAACTCCACCCATATCTTTGGCACAAAAAAATATGAATTTCATCATTAGATTGGGAAATTCAAGAAACTCCCAAGGAACGTTTCTTTCTAGTAAGCTCCCGTTTAGAAATATTTGAATACTGTATTTGGGACACAAGCTTACCTTTGAAGGAGGGGGAGGTAGAAAGAACTGCCTCTAGACTTTCCTCTCATTAGTTCCAAAGCGTCTTGTATCTGAGGAGCTTCTCATGTCTGTGCCATCTAAACGTGGTTGCCACGAGCAGCCTTACATGCCTCAAGGAGAGAGCAATTTAATGTCATTTCCAATTTAAGCACCAAACCTACAGGGCATAAAATTAGTTCCAGTAAGCTGCAAATTTTCTGCTAATAAAAGTATTTAGTTATTCACTTGTCTTTAAATCAGCAACAGAATCGTCTTTTACTCGCATCAATGCTTTGTTTTGCCCAATTCTAATATTTGATAATCAGGCTAGATTTCTTTAGTCAAAGTTGTAAAAAAGCAAGTTTTTCCAACTCTACAGAAATCTGCATCTCTTGAGCAAGAATTCTTATCTCCTTCTATTTGGGTCAAGAATAAGCCTAGCTATTCTTTTAATCATGGTGATGTAATAAGTTTCACTGATTTGAGAATCTTGAAAATAAATCTTCATTCTATTCTGTCTGCTATTATCTCCTGAGTTATTACAAATAGAACTAAGAAAGGGAACAATTTCGATTTCATATTTGGCTGCATCTTGACTCTGTCTTAGGGCTAAATTAATTTTAATTTCTTTCTCTTTTTTTAGCCTCCACAGTCTCCAAACAAAGGGTCTCCAAATACTACAGAGCTATTGTAGGACACTCAAACTTCTTTTATAACGATTCAGAAAATGTTTATTGGGCATCTGCCATGTACATTCTTATTCTAGGTTGTTATTTTTAGTAGCTTTATTGGCATGGACTTCACATATCCTACAAATTAATCATTTAATCATATTAAGAAGGTTTGTGCAATCATCACCACAATCAATTTCAGAACATTTTCTTCTCATACTAATTGTTGTTAGATTCCCATTTCCCCCTATCTTTCCCTGCCATGCCCCTATCCAGTTACTGTCTCTGTAGCTCTATCTATCTTTCAAGGTTGTATTTGTTTAACAACTAGAAATATTGTAAGAAGTTTAGAGAGACTTTCCTGGCAGATTCCGTCTATCTTCCAGGTCACAGGTCATATAGACAACTAGATAGATAGTTGCTGATGATTTGACTCAGATTCATGGAGAATTTAAAATCCTAGAAGGAAGTACTGAGTAGTCCCATGACATCCTTTAGGTTGTTATCTGTTAGAGTAAACCAGCCTCTAACATCCATAGGGGGGTCCATAGGAGCAATTGTATGGTTAAAATATATAAAGATCATAGTAAAATCAAAGAAGATAGGAGAGAAGGTAAAATCAAGGAGTCAGACACATTTCCTGGTACCATGCTCACTTCCAGGATGGCCATGATCTCAGCAGCCAGGTCCACACAGACAGCGGGAGGACAGGGAGGGAGGAGGGAGCATCTCTCTTTATTTCTGACCAAGGCCTATATATACTTAGGGGAGTGATTACAGGTAACCACACATGTCACAGGAAGGGGCTGTACAATAGGCATACACATCACAAGAAGGGGATGATCTAGGGGTGTACACGTAATCGGAAGGGAAGGGACTAGGTACACATGTGACAAAATGGGTGGACCCTAGACTCAAGATGGTAGCCTAACCTTGGTCATCCTTGAGTAGACTTGACCTACAAGTGTACAGTTGTTTACCATATGTAGCAAGCAGTGTTTTAAGTCTGGCATTTTGCGGGTGGGGGTGGGGG
>NW_022111365.1:6564417-6574552 GCF_000313985.2 Echinops telfairi | reverse complement strand
AAAGAAAAGAAGAGGGTCCTTCACCAGGGTTGAGATGGAAACCTTAAGCATAGATAAGATACACTTTGCTCCAGGGCCAAGCGTGTGCCCCTTGAGAGGTGAGATGAAGACGTTGTCTAGGCAACTTCCTAATTAGTTACTCAGTTTGTTCTTGGGTCTCCTACATCATTTCTTTCAGTTTTATCTGGGCTGTTGCTTTGGGTCAGTGTGTCTCAGAACTATCTCCTAGTATAGTCCTGTGCCAGAATTTCACGGGCCTGGCTTCAAGGTTAAGGTGTTTACCAAAGCAGTTCTCCCAGAGTCCTCTGTTCATCACTTGTTTCACGGGTCCTTTGTTCATCCCCTTAGCAAACAGGGCAGAAGTGCCTGTTCTGGCCCTGTCAATCTGAAGGTCCTGGACCAGTCTTGTAAGCCTTGTATCTAACAATGTAAGTGTCCCATCATGCTCTAGTTCCTGCTTTTGTAGACCCACCTGTAACTGTAACGGACTGTTCTACCACCAATCTTGCTTTTGTGACAAGGTCCTTTGCCCTTTGTAAAAATGTTGTATCTCAACAAACCTGTAGACACCATTTTAACCTTGGGCTAGTGTCCTCCCTCGGCTGGATGATGTGTCTGTTCTTTGTGTTGTCTCTGTCTCTTTTAAGGCTTAATAAATGTTCTTTTAAAACTACATTTGACATAGGGTCTCTTTTATACCCTAAAACAGGACTCTTTCCAAAAGGCCTACACAAGCCCCCACTGTAAAGGGAGAGTTCAGCTATGTTCCCAGGGTGTGTAGCAGCTTATTTACCTTCAAAATCTCCAGGGTCAAATTCATTTATGAAAACTACCTGTGTGACTTTCCTTTACCTTCTCAGGTTCACTCTTGCTGTACCTCTTCCGATCATCCAAGCTCCATGTCCACATCCATAACATGTCATACTGAGTGGTGGTTTAAATGTTGCTATGATGCTGAAAGCTATGCCACCAGTCTTTTAAATGCCAGGAGGGTCCCTGATGGTGAAAAGGCTATATTAGAACTTCCAGATTAAGACAGACTAGGAAGAATGGCCTGGAGATCTACTTCCAAGAGTCTTTATGTTGAAAGGAACTCAAAATGCACAGCAGTAGCAACAATGGACTTGACCACCCTATCATTGTGAAGATGGTGCAGGATTTGGCCACATAGTTATGTTGTATATGAGCCAGAGCCGACTCAACCTCAACTGAAAACATGTCTCTTTTGTAGCACTTTCATGTTTCTCTTCATCCTAGTAATCTGTATAAACACTTTATATATACTTTCCTCCATTCCTTCTGATTAGGGGTAGCAGTATTTGGTCTGGTTATGGCAGGGACTTCTATACCCCAGATTTTCATTCTAGAATGACAACCTAGGTGTGGATTTTTTTGAGATCCTCCATCTGCTAAAACTGTTCTTTACTTTTTCAAATCTGTTTCTTTCCACATTAAAATGAAATTTCACAATGAAAATACTTAGTGAAGGGCATTGAGTGACCAGAAGGAATTTACTTGTAAATATTTCATCAATAATTATAAAGTATATTTGAAATTTGACTGAAGTTCTGGGTTTTTATTTAAACAAGCATATAGACGGACACAGTTTTACACACATACCACACAGACACGTGCATATTTTCACACACCTGTTTTCCATCTTTTCACTGTAGGACTTGTTCTTGCTCCTTTTTTGCGTCTAAATTTTCCCCAAATAGAGGAAATTCCACCAGTCATCAGATCATGTCTGCAAAGCTCTTGGAAATATTCCAAAAGAAATGGCCACTGGGCTAAGGAAGCTGGCACATGCAGGAAAATGAAAGACAGTGTAATGGTTTTAATAAAGTTTCATTGCCACTTTGGTGATTGATGGATATGTTTTGGCATTTGCTTCTCGCCTCTGCCATAATCAATAGCAGTTATTGACTGAGGAGCAGGAAAGAGTGGGGATGTGGGATGGAGGTAATATTGATTGGTTTTTACAGGAAAGAGCTGCACCTGGTGAGTGCAGTGTCACTAGAGACTGGGCCTTGCATTCCCAGGGATAGACGAGGAATATATTGCCTAGGTTACCTTCCGTTACAACAACTCAAACAAGAAGGTAAAGAGTACAGAAACTTGGATGTGACTGAGGACGATTGAACATTCACCAAAAAAGCGTCAGTTTTAGCATTTGAAGTAGCTAAAACCATGGTTACCTTCTGCATCACACCCACAATTAGAGAGTGCAAAATACAGTCTACTGGGCCAGTTCCAGGACAAAGGGAGAAGGGCCTTTGAGGCTAAAGGGTTATGATATGCTTATGGATTAAGGCTCTAACTATGTTGACAGTATAGTGCCTGTTCATATCAAGCCAACTTTAATATAGACTCTGGACCAGATTGACTGGGTTCAAACTCAGCTTTGCCACTTATGTGGGTTGTTGGACAGGTATCTTAGTTCCCTCATGCTGCTGTAACACAAACACCACAGTGGGTGACTTTAAAGAACAGGAAATTATTTTCTCACAATTCTGGAAGTTGAAATCCCAAATCAAGATCTCTGTATGATTTTCTTTCTTATTAATAGCCCCAGGTAGCCCTTGGTTTATTGGTGAACCTCATATGTGTGTCTCTTTATCTATTCTTATCTTTTTATAACTCAGATGTAATTAGGTGTAGAATCCAGCCTACATGGATATTATCTCATTAGCATAAGTGAGGAAATGGCTTGGAGGCCAGCCACACATTATCTCTTCTGGCTACATAAACAAGAAGGAAAAGCCAACTCCACACAGTACCAATGCCAATTGCCACAAGGCAGATGTCAGATATGCCTCCACCCTCTATCCCTCTTTACCAACTGTTCCTCCCACAGCACTCTACTCTCTGCTAGGCTCAATAGTGTGTTACAACAGCCACACAAAACTCACCATCAATAACCATGGCCATGGGGTGTATTAAGGAAGCTAACGGGTTACAAAATGGTAAGGATATTGTTTTTTTGTCCACTATGTTTCTTCTCAGTAATGCTGGTCGCCATGTCTCTTTCTTGACCTCAGACTCTCAGTCACACATTCCTTTTGCCTCTGTTTTGTTCCTATGGGCAGGGTGCCCAATGCTCTGTCTCGTGGTCTCTGTGTGGTTCTTCTTGGTGCTGTAGCTTCTGGTGCCTCTGTGGCCTCCACCACATCAGCCAGAGATTTTGCAAGAGTTCTGCTGGCAACTCTCCTTTCTTGATTGTCATGGGATTTGTTGTCTCTGTTTCTGAGATGGCTCTCTTATGCTCTGAGGTATGGGACACAGACCTATCCCCTCTATGTCTTCCATACCCTATTTGCTTGCTCCCACCCAATCATTTGGTGGTAGGGTAGTTGCAAAGACATGAATATTAGAGCCATAGTTAACTTCACCAAAATAAAACTGTTTCCAAATAGAAACATAAACACGGGTGGTGGTTGTTGTTAGGTGTCATCAAGTTGATTCTGCCTCGTAGCGACCCTATATACAGATTGAAACAGTGCCCAGTACTGCACTAGCCTCACGATTGTTGCTGTGCTTGGGCCTATTGTTGCAGCCACTGTATCCAACTATCTTTTTGAGGGTATTCCTCTTTTTCTGTCCCATATAATTTACCAGCTGTGATATTCTTTTCCAGGGATTAATCTCTCCTGATAACATGTCCAAAGTATATAAGGTGTGAGTGGCGAAACTGGGAGGGTAGAAGGAGGGTTTGTTGGAAAGGGGGAACCGATTATAAGGATCTGCATGTAACCTCCTCCCTGGGGACGGACAACAGATGGGTGGGTGAAGGGAGATGTTGGACAGGACAAGATATGGCAAAATAATAATTTCTAGATTGCTAAGGGTTCATGATGGAGGGGGCAGTGGGGAGGGAGGGGAAAAAGTGAGGACCTGATGCCAGGGGCTTAAGTGGAGAGCAAGTGTCTTGAGAATGATGAGGGCAGTGAATGTACAAATGTGCTTTGCATGGTTGATGTGTGTATGGATTGTGATGGGAGTTGTATGAGCCCCTAATAAAACGATTAAAAAAAAAAAAGACAAAGTCTTGCCATCTTTCCTTCTAAGGAGCATTCTGGCTTCTTCCAGTGTTACTTCTTCCAAGATAGATTTGTTTGTTCTTTTGGCAGTCCATGTTATTTTCAATATATTTTACCAGCACCATAATACAAACGCATAAATTCTTCTTTAGTCATCTTTATTCAATATCCAACTTTCACATGCATATGAGGTGAATGGAAACATGGCTTGGGTCAGGTGCACCTAAGTCCTCAAAGTTACATTCTCCCATTTTAACACTTTAAAGAGGTCTTGTGCATCATATTTACCCAAGCAACATTTTGTTTGATCTCTTGACTGCTGCTTCCATGAGTATTGATAGTGAATCTCTAAATTTTTCTCTGTTGATCATGATTTAACCTATTGGCTCAATTGTCAAGATTTTTATTTTCTTTACATTGAGTGTACCCTTCATCCATAGTGAAGGGTACAATCCTTGATCTTCATGAGTAAGTACTTCAAGTCCTCCTCACTTTCAGCAAGCAATGTTGGGTCACCTGCATATCACAGGTTGTTAATAAGGCTTTCTCCAAGTGTGATGTTTATTCTTCTTCATAAAGTCCGATTCTCTGATTATTTTCTCAGAATACACATTGAATAAGTATGGTGAGGTGCTACAACCCCAACACATATCTTTTTTAATTTTAAACCATGCAAAAGTCCTTTCTTGTGTTCACCCAACTACCTCTTGAACTGTGTAAGATTTCACATGAATACAAGTAAGGGTTCTGAATTTCTATTCTTCTCAAAGTTATTCATGGTTTGTTATGATCCCTGCAGTCAAATGCCTTTGCATAGATAATAAAACACCAGTATACATCTTTCTGGTATTCTCTGCTTCCAGCAGTGATATCCTTGTTCCATGACCTTTTCTCTTTAATTTTTAAATTAAAAATTATTATTAATTAGGAGTTAATACATACGTCATATCATTCCATAATCACATCAAGCAGTATTGTACAATTGCTACCACAATCAGTTTCCAAATATTCTTTTATTCCTTGAACTCCTTGATATCATCTCCCTTTTATGCCAACACCCACCCCCACTCCACTGTACCCGACTCTCCAAAACCCTTATTCTATTTGTTGTCCCTATAAGTTTATCAATACTGGGTTTCATATACGGAAAAAACAGAAAAATATATAACACAAATTCAAGAGGGTGACCCCAATGACATAACAGCCCTTTTCTGAATATGACCTGTATTTCTAGTAGATACCTGTCAATGTACTGCTGTAACCATTGTGTCGTGATCTTCAGCAAAATTTTACTTGCATGTGATATCAATATTGATCTTTAATTCTCGAATTCTGTGGAGTCACCTTTCTTTGGAATGGATACAAATATGTGCAGGGGTAATTAATTATTTAATGTGGCTCTTCTACCAAAGTCTTTAGCTCCCATCAAATGACTTTGTTCTCTATGAGTCTGGTAAGAATGTGGGGGATGATATTGATAGTATTCACCTATGAGTAATTACGAACAGGATTCCCTGGAATGCCATACTCCTGTGCATAAATTGAGCCTTCTGAGAAGCAGAAGGAGAGATCTCATTACCAGCAAGAGCCAGGAATTGAATGCATTCTCTGGACCTCAGATTCCCAGCTCAGTAAACCTCCTGAGTCCAGAAAACAGGAAAACTAGGAGCCAGAACATGCAACAGAAGTAGACTTCCTAACTCACGGAGCAAGTAAAGCCGAGTGCTGGAAACTGGCTTATGGAGTAGGATGCCTCTGCATGCTTAATTGGGGAAACTGGGCTTGCTGACCCATGGAAGTGGAGCTGAGTGTCTTTAGACTAAAATTTTCCTTGAAGCCTTCTAACTACAAGTAAAAGGAGAGAATACTGAGAGCAGTTAGAGAGGGGGAAAAGTCATCTACAAAAGTAAACAGATAAGAATAAGCTCAGATCTTTCAGAAGAAACCATGCATGAAAGAAAAAAATGGAGCAACATATACCAAACTTTGAAACAAAATGGACAATTAAGAATCTTATATCCAGCAAATCCTATATCAAATATGAAGGAGAAATAAAAGTATTTACAAACAAGGAAATGTTTAGAGAGTTTGTAAAAACAAAACCAGCATTACAAAAAATATTAACCAGATCTCTAAGGTCAGAAAATCGACAAATGAAGCACACAAACATGGCACTACCACATTGTGTAACACCACCCAGAAGTCCACACACTAAAAATAATACCCATAACATTACAGATCTGGAGGGGAACCAAATATAAACTCCCTCAACCCCCTTACCTCTCCACTGTGCTCCAAATAAAGGAAAATACCAAGCACAAATAAGAGGAGATGACAGCAACTAACCCATATTTAGAATTAATAACACTAAATGTCAATGGACTAAATGCACCAATCAAAAGACAAAGAGGGGCAGACTGGGTTAGGAAATAAGATGAATCTATCTGCTGGCTTCAAGAGACACACCCTAAACTCACAAAAACAGATTGAGTGTCAAAGGATGACCAAAAATATATCAAGCTAAAAGCAATTTAAAAAGTAGGAGTGCCAATATTAATCTCCAACAAAATGGATTCCAAAGTAAACAACCTAATGAGAGACAAGAATGGACATTACATAATGATCAAAGGATTCATAGATCAAGAACACATACCAATAATAAACATATATGCACTCAGTGAAAGACCCTCAAAATACATCATCCAAATCCTCAAAGAGATGAAAAGATAAATCACTAGATAATAATAATAGGAGACTTCACTATACAATTCTAAAGGAAAATCAGATCAACAGGAAGGAAGCTCAGTAAAGAAACTAAAGAACTAAAAAACACAATCAAACAAATCATCCTCCTAGATATTTACAGAGTTTTCCAACCAACAACAACAACAAAATATATATGTTCTTCTTCAATGCACATGGCCTATCTTCTAAAATAGACCACATTCAAGAGCATAAAGTTAGCCTTAACAAATTCAAACATACATAGAAATCATTCACACTATCTTCTCAGACCACAGTGCCATAAACTTGGGAGTCAACAATAGAAAGAATGAAAACATAAAGACAAACACATGGAGACTCGACAGCACACTATGCAAAAAAGACTGTGTCATAGTCCAAATAAGAAATGAAATTAAGAAGGTCCTAGAAACAAATGAGATTTTTAACACAATATACCAAAACCTATGGGACACAGCAAAAGCAGTTCGCAGGGGTCAGTTTCTAGCATTTAAGGCACACACACACACACACACACACACACACACACGGAGGACATAACTTTCAACACTTCAGTACACCTTCAACAATTAGCAAAGAGTAAACAGCATAAACCCTCCAGCAGCAGAAGAAAATAAATCATAAAAATTAGAGTAATAATAAATGGGCTGGAAAATAGAAAAACAATGGGAAAAAATCACCAAAGTAAGAAGTTGGTTCTTTGAAAGGATCAACAAAATTGACCAACAGCTAGCAAACTTAACAAAGGAAAAGAAAGCAGACAAATATCTAGAATTACAGATTCAACAGGTAGTATCACAACAGATCCAAATTAAATAGAAAGAATAACACAGTATTACAAAATACTGTGTTCTAACAAATTAAATAATCTATATTATATGGACAAATACCTAGAAATATACCCTCTTCCCAAATTATTGCAGATGAACATTAAGAATTTCAATAGACATTTATAGAAAAAAGAATAAATAGATGAAGACACCAGGACACCAACTAAAAAAAGCCCAAGACCAGATGCATTCGCAGGAGAATTCTACCAAGTGTTCAAAGAAGCGATCACTAATTCTACTCAAACTAATCTAGAATACAGAAAGAAGCCACAAACTACCAAACTCATTCTACGAAGACACCATAGCCCTAATACCCAAACCAGGCAAAGACCCCACAAAGATAGAAAACTACAGGTGGGTAACCCTCATGAACATAGATGCAAAAATTCTCACCAAAATTCTGGCCAATAGAATTCAACAACATAAAAAAAATAATACATCACTACCTAGTGGATTCATACCAGGGATGCTAAGATGGTTCAACATTCAAAAAATAATTAATGTAATGTAATCCACCACACAAACAAGATAAAGGATAAGAATCAATTGATCATAATAATCAATACAGAGAAAGCTTTTGACAATATCCAACACCCATTCCTAATAAAATCACTCAATACAAATTGGCATTCTTTGATGCTCACCCTCCTACACACACACACACACACACACACACACACACACAAACACACACACAATCGCTAAGTACAGAATGGGTGCATAAGCAGATGTGGTGAAGACCAAGGATGGTGCCCAGATATTAAAAGATATAGTCATAGTGTTTGGAGTCATAAAGGCTTGAAGTTAAAGAAGGGGCCATTCAACAGTGAAGTAACAAGCCAACATAGAAGCACACCAGCCAGTGCGATCATGAGGTATCATCGAAACTGGGCAATGGGCATCAGAAGATTCACAACAAACAGTAAACAAACAAACAAACAAAAATGCATTGGTGAGAATGGAGGGGGATTGGAGCAGAGACCCAAAGCCCACCTGTAGACAATGGAACATCTCCCCATATAGAGGTTGCAAGGAGGGGATGAGTCAATCAGGGTACAGTAGAGCACTAATGGGTCATGCAATATACCTCTGATCCCTTGAGGTCTCCTCACTCCCCCCTATCATGACCCCAGTGCCGCTTCCCAATCTAGACTAGACGGGAGCATGTACATACGTATAGGCAAGAGATAAAACTCACAACACATGGAACCCAGGAACAAGAATGGGAATAGAGATACGAAAAGAGTAGGAGGAAGTGGGGGGAGGGGGAAAGGGAGGGGGCACTGATTGCAATGAATGGCACATAACCACACACCCCCATCCAGGGGGAACAACAACAGAAACCAGAGGGGAAGGGAGACAGTGGTCGGTGTGAGATTTGAAGATATTTAACAATCTACCATCTATCAAGGGGCCACGATGGTTGGGAGGGGTGAGGGAGGGAAAAAAAGAGGAGCTGATCCCAAGGGCTCAATGGAAAATAAATGTCTAGAAAAAAACAATGGAATATATGTACGAACATGTCAGATACAATTAATGTATGGATTGTAACAAGAGTTGTAAGAGCTCCCAATAAAATGATTTTTTTAAAGATAGGAATAGAAGGGACATTCCTTAAACCAATAAAGGCCATATATGAAAAATCAACAGCCAACATCACACTCAATGGGGAAAAGTTTAAAACATTTCCTTTAAAACTGGAACCCGACCTTATCCCCACTTTTATTCAACATTGTTCTGGAAGTCCTAAGCAGAACAATAAGACAACAAGAAGAAATTAAAGGACTACAGTTGGGCAAAGAAAGAGTTAAACTCTCACTATTTGCAGACAATATAATTTTAAATATAGAGAACCCCAACGTCTTCACATTAACACTGTTGGAACAATTGAGGGATTTAGTAATGTAGCAGGATATAAAATTAACAAGCAGAAATTAATAGACTCCTAATATACTAGTGATAAGAGTTCTGAAAAAGATAGCAAGAAAGCAGTACCATTCACAATAGCCACATAAAAGTTGAAATACTTAGGGAAAAAACCTAACTAAAGAAACAAAAGACCTGTACAAAGAAAACTTGAGAACATTAATCCAAGAAACCAAAATAGACCTATACAAATGGAAGAATATCCCATGTTTATGAATAGGAAAACTCAATATTGTGAAAATGTGAATACTACTTAAAACAATGTACAAATTGAATGCAATCCTCATCCAAGTCCCACTGTTCTTTAAAGAAATGGAAAAACTAATCACCAACTCCATGTGGAGAGGGATAAAGCCCAGGATAAGCAAAGAACTTCTCAAAAAGAAGAACAAAGTAGGTGGTCTTGCACTATCTGACCTCAAAAATTAATACACAGCTACCATTGTCAAAACAGCCTGGTTCTGGTATAATGATAGATACATAGACCAATGGAACAGGACCGCCTCCCCCCCAAAACAAACAAACCCATAAGTAAAAGCATCTTCCTACAGACAACTAATTTTTGACAAAAGCCCAATAAACATTAAATGGGAAGTG
>NW_022111365.1:6552150-6560959 GCF_000313985.2 Echinops telfairi | reverse complement strand
AGTGAAGTTAGTCAATCACAAAAGGACAAATGCTGCATGAATCCAATGCTGTAGGAACAGGCACTAGGATGGCACAAACAGTCTTTCAGGACATCCAGTCTGCTAGCCAGGGTGGCCAATCAGCTTGGTAGAATGCCTGACTAGTGCCAAAGAACTATGCATGATCCTCTCTACGTGTATATGCTGAAGATCGCTTTTGCAGGGGAGTCCTCAAATCAGCTGGGATCAGATCTTCTAGAGAGCTTGAGGGGAGGATGATTGCTTAGTGGCTGTCATGCAAAGGTATCATAAGGTTCCCCCAGACTGGCAGACTCTTATCAGAGTGAGGAGGGACACTGATGGGAAACATGAGTCAGTAGGGGTGAAAGGGACCATACACACCTGTGAGAAGACAAGTGCAGGCAGGCCTATTGATACAAAAAGGGAGAGGACCAACTTCCATGTGTATGTGTCTGTGTGATGATTAACAATACATTTAAGGGCCCTAAGTGGAGAGTATCCCTGGTAATATGCACTTTTTAAACCACATTGGTCCAAGTTTCTGTACACTTCCTGAGGACGAAGGTCAAGTGCCATTGAACACTGGGACATTGAATCCTGGATCCTTAAGGTGCACAACATGCTCCAAAGGTCATACCAGAGGGATCCGATGTAGAAACCCCACTAAGTGAATTAGACTACCTCATACTTAACTGTCATCATGGTGTGTGAAGAAGCTTAAGGTAGTTTTACCAAGAGTATCAAACTGTTGGTAAGCAGACTAAAACTTACTTACTACTTCAATGTCCTACTTGCTATATTAAGGCAAGAAGAAGGATGATTACAGGCTGAATGAATCAAAGGTCAGTACATCAGGTTGACAGCTGCACAGTTGAATGAATCCAAGGTCTGCAGGCAATATGGCAGGCCACTGATGGTTCCCAGGGTCAATGGCTTGATGAGCCAAATGCAGGATCTGGACCAACAAGAGGGGATATCATTGATGATGTCAGTTGGATCTTGGCTCAAAGCAGAGAATACCAGAAAGATGTCTACTTTTCTTAAAAAGCATTTTATTGAGAACTCTTATAGCTCTTATAACAATCCATACATCCTTTGTGTCAAGCACATCTGTATGTATGTCAACATCATCCTTTTAAAAATATTTTGAAAGATGTTTACTTGTGTTTTATTGACTATGCAAAGACGTTTGACTGTGTGGATCATAACAAACTATGAAAAGAATGGTAATTCCGGAACATTTCATTGTACTTATGTGCAACTTGTACATGGATCAAAAAGCACATAGAATATGGGAATCCTATATTTTAAATCAGGAAAGGTGTGTGTCAGGGCTGTGGCCTCCATCATACTTATTCAATCTGTATATAAAGCAAATAATCAAAAAAGCTGGATTGTATGAAGAAGAATGTGGCATCAGGATTGGAGGAAGGCTTACTAACAACCTGAGATACGAAGACGGCACAAAATTCCTCAATGAAAGTGAAGAGGACTTAAAGCATTCACCGATGAAGCTCAAGAACTACAGCCTTAAGTGTGGGTTACAACTCAGTGTAAAGATGACCCAAATCCTCACAACTGGACCAGTAGGTGGCATCATAATAAATAGAGAAGATATTGAACTTGTCAAGGACTTGTCTTGATTCATGAAAGCAGCAGTCAAGAGACCAAAACCACATTGCATTGGGTAAATCTGTACAAGACCTCCTTAGAGTATTAAAAAGCAAAGCTGTTACTTTGAGGACTAAGGTGTGCCTGACTCAAGCTTCATATGCATATGAAAGTTGAACATTGAACACCGAAGAAGACATGCATTTGAATTGCGGTGCTGGCAAAGAATATTGGAGGTACTACAGATAGCTAAAGGACAAACAGATCCATCTTGGAAGAAGCACGGCCAGAGTGCTCCTTAGAAGGAAGGATGGTGAGGCTTTGTCTCCGTACTTTGGACATGCTGCCCAGAGAGACCAGTCCCTGGAGAAGGACAGCATGCTTGGTAAAGCAGAGGGCCAGTGAGAAGGAGGAAGAACTTTAAGGAGAAAGATTGACACAGTGGCTGCAACAATGGGCTCAAACAGTGGAACAATTGTGAGGATAGCAGATGACCAGATAGTGTTTCATTCTATTGTGAATTGGGTTGGTACATGTCAAAATCAACTCCATGGCAGCTATCAACAACAATATCAGTTGGAAGCTACTGGATGGTACATAACAGCAATAACAGTATGCACTTTGTGTGTTTCTTTGTTAAAAAAATAAAACACAAACATTTGTCAACAGTTAATTCTGTCTCAAGTAACTTCATGTATGTCAGAATAGAACTATGTTCCATCAAATCTTCATTGTCTGATTTTTCAGAAGTCGATCACAAGCACTTTCTTCTGAGGCACCTCTGGGTGGACTCAAACCTCCAATTTGGCTTAAATGCTGATCTTATTAACCATTTGTGCCCTTTCTAGATCTTAAACTTGTACTATTGTATCTTACTTCTCCTGCCCAGTATCTCAGCATTTTATGGTAATCTCACCTTGTTGAATTGCTTAATAAATGCTGATGGTGGGGCCAACTGCATACAGACATCAATGTTTGTGTGTGTGTAGCGGGGATGTTTGTGTGTAACAGTAGCTGCGCAAGCATATCCATGTGGGTGGGTGGATTCTTCAAATACTATAGTTATGGAAGCTGAGACATACATCAGCACATTATGTCAATTTCCAGACATTATCTCTCATGATAATTTCTGGATAAATCTTTGAGTTGCAATTAAGAAAGTAGATAATTTGAAACATTTCCCTCTGCATGTTGAGATGGACTATAATCCTAATTCAATAAAGACTCTAAATGACCCATCAGCCCCCCTTGGATTCTCATCAGGTCAGCCAACTTCCCAAACGCAGGGAGGCAGCTGGGAACAGGAAGGCAGCAGTGCTCAGGTCGTTAGATGCTATTACTTTGGCAGCACTCAAACACAACAACACAACAACACTATGAAACACAACGTGGCACAGCCCTTGATTCCTCTTTTCTTTGGCTCTTAGATTTGAACATGGATTTCCTTTTCCTTGTTTTGAGCAAAGACTCCAATTTCCCAACAACCAAAACGTTTTCCCCTGTCCTTTGCTCTACACTATAAGTGACACACACACACACAAAAGGCTTTATAACCCTCTGGGGGTTGAATGACCCTTTCACAGGGGTCGCCTAAGACCATCAGAAAACATACAAATATTTCACAATATATAATTACATATTGTTTTGTGATTAATCACTATGCTTTAATTATGTTCAATTTGTAACAGTGAAAACACATCCTGCATATCGATATTTACATTATGATTCATAACAGTAGCAAAATTACAGTTGAGAAGTAACAATGAAACCAATTTTATAGTTGGGAGTCATCACAACATGAGTAACTGTATTAAAGGGTCGCAGCATTAGGAAGGTTGAGAACCACTGCTTTATAGTTTTCCCTCTGAAAAGAAAGAAGCAAAAGAGCCACTCTTCTCAAACCTCTGAGTCCCATCCCCACTTAAACTTGTCTTCTCAACAATCCAAAGGAATGGTGGCTGCTGGGGGTGGGGGGTGGTTATTTCAAATTGTCTGAAGATGATACCATATAACAGCCCCCTTCTGCTTTGGTTAAACAGAACTCAGAAATCCATGCGGAGGTTATCCCGTTCATTCTCCTCCCCCTGCCCTGTCCATAGCAAATATTTCACACCCATACCCTCCTCGCGAATAAATAAGCAGTGCGCATGCATGCACGCACGCACACATACACTCATATACTCACAGATGCAGGATGCTTAAATAGATAGGAACTCTTTTGAATGGCCCTTGACCCTGAGGTAAGGTAAAGGATTAAGGAAGTAATATGGGCTTAATTAATGAGCAAACCCATATCTTTGTTGCATACCTACTGCATATCAGGGATTGTGCTAGATGCTGGGGTACAATGATGCACAAGTAGGATACATAAACTAATAGTGATCAAACACGGTTGTTACATTATGAACTGGGACAGGTGGGGGAAGGGTAGCATCCTTAGTGAAGATCAAACTTCCGAGCTCTAATTCTCTTCCTGTCGCCATAACAGGGTGCATTCTCAGCAGGATTCCCTGGCTTTCACAGGGTAGGTTTGGAGTAAGATAAAAAGCATCCCTCCTCTCTCCATTTCCTGTCCTTTTGATCAGTGTGACAAATGCTTTCTGGGTAGGAGGCCTTTCTTCCTAGTAAGTCCAGGGAGATCTGCTTAGAGCCATGATGAATAACCCTGCCTTATTGTTCGAGGTCAGAATCCAACAGGGGCCTGGAAGAACTGTATCAAGCAGGGCCTGGGGTAGGCTCCACCAGGACAACAACTCTACACAGTACCAGGAATGAAAGGCATGGCATAAAACTGTCTATGGGTTAAGTTTAATTTTAAGTCAGTGCCCAGGAGAGAAAATGTTTGGTTCTTGGGAGACAGACTCATTTGGCCAAGACAGATAAGCTGTGGGAGGTCCACATGTTTAGACAGAGCAAATGCAACAGAGAGAAGCTGGCCTCTCTTACTCTGGATGAGTTATCTGAGAATACTTCCATGCCCACTACTCACTGGGTGGGGAGTGCTGACATCCCAAACTTTGAGAATATTGGGGGAAATTGCCCTCTAGTGAGGAGAGAATATTCTCACCCAGATAGCTGAAACAAAATTTTTCTCATCTGTGAGACAGTAACTGCTGGAAATTAATTAAAAAAATTTTTTTTTTTATTGAGCAGGGGAGAACAATGCTGGGCAGAGTTCTAGCCATCAAACTGTGATCGGGTGAAGGAAGAATTCTTTTTTTTTTTTTCCACTAACTCAACCATTTATTAAGCACCCACTCTGTGCCAGGCATTGTGTTAGATGCTAGTGACACAGAGCTGAATAGGACAAAATAAACTCAGTCGATACCCTGTAATTCATTATCCTTTATTGCGTACTTCTTTATCATAGGATATGCGGGTTTGTCTTTCTCTTTATTAGAGTGGAAGCTCCATAGAGGAGAAAAGAAAAGGAATCAATATTTGTTAAGTGCCAATTGTCAATTATTAGGAGCCCTGGTGGCATAGTGGTTATGCATCGGGTTGCTAACCAAAAGGTCAGGAGTTCACAACCACCAGTGAGCCCCTTGGGAGAAAGATGAGATTTTCTACTCCGGTAAAACACTCGAAAACACACAGGGGAAATTCTACCCTGACCTATGGGTAGAATTGCTATGAGTGAGAATTGACTTAACGGAGTGAGTTTACTGTTGTGGTGGTTGTTAGGTGCTATCTAGTCAATTCCAACCCATAGTGACTGTGTTAGTCTGGGTTGACTAGAGAAGCAAATCCAGAGAGACTCATATGTATAAGAAAGAGTTTTATATAAGAGAATAATAATGTATTAAGAAAGCATCCCAGCCCAGTCCAGTTCAAGTCCATAAGTCCAATATTAACTCATATGTCTGATACCTCTTCAGATTCACGCAACACTTGCAGTGATACAGAATGCAGGAAGATCACAGGCCAGTGGGTGGAAAGTCTTGTGGATCCATTGGTGGTGGAAACATCTCAATGCTGGCTGGTGGCTCCTCCAACTCCAGGGCTTTAGCATAGCTCCATGTGTCTTATCAGAAGGAATGTCTTGCAGAGAGTGAGCATGAGTCCCCCCTGCAGCAAGCTATTTATCTCCTTAGTGCCTCCAAATGAGGTCATCAAACTGGGACTAAACAAAACTCCACCTATTCACTCTTAAGTCTCAAATTGACAACAGATTATGTAACTACCACAGCGACCATATGCACAATAGAATGAGACACAGCCTGCTCCTGTGCTATCTTCACAATTGTTCCTATACTTGACACCATTGTTGCAGCCACTGTGTCAATACATCTCCTTGAGGGTCCTCCTTTCTTTAACTGCCCCTCTACCAACCAAGATGTCCTTCTCCATGGACTAGTCTCTCCTGGTAACATGTTCAAAGTACATGAGACTAAATCTCACTGTCCTTCCCTTTAAGGAGTACTCTGGTCATACTTCTTCCAAGACAGATGTTTGTCCTTTTAGCAGTCTGTGGTACTTACAATTCTTCACCAGCACCACAATTCAAATGCATCCATTTTTCTTTAGTCTTCCTTATTCAATACCCAACTTTCACATGCATATGAAGCAAGTGAAAATGCCCTGACTTGGGTGAAGTGTACCGTAGTCCTCCAAGTAACACCCTTGCTTGTTAGTACTCTAAGGAGGTCTTGTGCAGTAGATTTACCCAATGCAACTCGTCTTTTGATCTCTTGACTCCTACTTCCATGAGCATTGATTGTAGATCCAAGTAAAACAAAATCTTTGACAACTTCAATCTTTTATCTATTTACAATGATGTTACCTGTTGATCCAGTTGTGAGGATTTTGGTCTTCTTTACATTGAATTGCAATGAATACTTAAGGCTGTAGTCCTTGATCTTCAATAGCAAATGCTTCAAGTTGTCCTCATTTTCAGCAAGAAAGGTGTCATCTGCCTGTCACAAATGGTTAATAAGCCTTCCTCCAATCCTGATGCTACATTCGTCTTCATAATCCAGATTCTTTGATTATTTGCTTTGTACACAGATTTAATAAGTATGGTGAGAGGATACAGACTGGATGCAGAATTTTGAACCATTCAGGATTCCTTGTTCTGTTCACACAACTGCCTTTTGATTCATGTACAAGTTCCACTTGACAAATGAATTGTTCTGGAATTACCATTCCTCTCAAAGTTATCCATATTTTGTTATGATTTTCACAGTCGAATTCCTTGGCATAGCCAAAAAATACAAGTAAACATCTTTCTGGTAGTCTCTGCTTTGAGCCAAGAAACAATCTGACATCAGTAATACTATCTCTTATTCTATATCCTCTTCTGAATATGGACTAATCTGACTGCTTCCTGTCAACAATTTACTTGCATGTGATATCAATGGTATTATTCTTATTTGAACATTCTGTTGGATCATCTTTCTTTGGAATGGGTACAAATATGTATCTCTTCCAGTAAGTTGGCCAAGTAGCTGTCTTCCAAGTTTCCTTGCATAGATGAATATGTGCTTCCAGTGTTTCATCAATTCATTGAATCATTTTAATTGGTATTCAATGAATTCCTAGAGCCTTGTTTTTGGTTAATGCTTCCAGTGCGGCTTGAACTTCTTCCTTCATTACCATAGGTTCTTGTTCATATGTCATGTCTTGAAATAGTTGAATGGCAACTAGTTCTTTTTGATTCAGAGACTGTGTATTCTTTCCATTTTTTGTGTGTTTCCTGCCCAAGTCAATATTTTGCCCATCGAATCTTTTAATATTGCAATTTGTGAATTGAAATTTTATTGTTGAACCTTTCAGTTTACGATACGCTGAATGTGCGCTTCCCTTTTGGTTTTCTGACTCTAGGTCTTTGTACATTTCATCATATTCTATTTTGTCTTCTCGAACTACCCTTTGAAGGGTTCTGTTCAGCGCTTCGATTTCATCACTTCTTCCAATAACCTTAGCTACTCTACGATTAAGAGCAAGTTTCAGAGTCACTTCCGACATCTATTTTGATCTTTCCTGTCTCTTTAATGATCTTTTGCTTTCTTCATGGATGTTGTTCTTGATGTCCTCCCACAGCTCGTCAGGTCTTCTGTCATTCGTGTCCAATGTGTGCAATCTGATCTTGAGATGTTCTCAAAAGTCAGGTGGGATAGACGCAAAGTTGTATTTTCACTCTTGTGGACTTGTTTTAAGTTTCCTCAACTTCATCCTAAACTTTCAAATGAGCAACAGTTGGTCTGTTCCACCGTCAGCCCCTGGCCTGGTTTTAGCTGCTCACGTTAACCTTTCCCATCATCTCTTCCCACAGATGCAGTCAGTTTGATTTCCATGTATTCCATCTAGGGACGTCTGTGAGTATAGTCACTGTTAGTGTTGTTGAAAATAAGTATTTGCTATTAACAAGTCATTGGCCTTCCTAAAGTCTACCATGCAATCTTCAGCTTTCTTCTATCACCAAGGCCATATTTTCCAACTACTATTCCTTCCTCTTTGTTTCCAACTTTTGCATTCCTAGTACCAATAATGATCAATGCATCTTGATTGCACATTTGATCACTTTCAAGAGTGGTTAGTGCATAAATTTTAATAATAGTGTATGGATTAGATTTCCGTGAAGGCAGGTAGATATAATAGTATCACAGACAGCATTGCACTTCAAGATAGATTTTGAAATGCACCATTCCATTTGACAGCGCTACTTCTCTTGATTGTCTTAATCCTGGTATTGTAAACCATATGATTTTCTGATTCAAAATAGCCAATAGTAGTTCATTTCAGCTCACCAACACCAACGATATTGATATTTATGTATTCCATTGCACTTTTTATGACTTTTAATTTTCCTAGATTCATACTCCGTATGTTTTAAATTTTGATTATGTGTAGACTTTTCAGCTCTTTATTCTCGTCTTGAGTTATACCCCGTTAGCAAATGAAGAACCCAAAGGATCCACTCCCACTGGTTTGTTCCTTTCAAGTGACCATGGTCTACTCTACTTTGAAAAAGCAACTCCTCCTCAGTCACTCAGTCCCATTTCAAGTGCCTTCCGACCTGAGGGGCCGATCTTCTGGCACTATTTCCAACAATGTCCTGCTTCCATTCTTTAGGGCTCCAGTCTCTGACAATGTTTCAAATCTATGCATAAGGCTTTCAGACACTACCTCCTCCAAAGTGGGTGGCCAATTCCTTCTTTATAGTCTGTTCTTAGTCTGGAAGCTCTGCTGAAAAATT
>NW_022111365.1:6549169-6552050 GCF_000313985.2 Echinops telfairi | reverse complement strand
ACATTTGATCACTTTCAAGAGTGGTTAGTGCATAAATTTTAATAATAGTGTATGGATTAGATTTCCGTGAAGGCAGGTAGATATAATAGTATCACAGACAGCATTGCACTTCAAGATAGATTTTGAAATGCACCATTCCATTTGACAGCGCTACTTCTCTTGATTGTCTTAATCCTGGTATTGTAAACCATATGATTTTCTGATTCAAAATAGCCAATAGTAGTTCATTTCAGCTCACCAACACCAACGATATTGATATTTATGTATTCCATTGCACTTTTTATGACTTTTAATTTTCCTAGATTCATACTCCGTATGTTTTAAATTTTGATTATGTGTAGACTTTTCAGCTCTTTATTCTCGTCTTGAGTTATACCCCGTTAGCAAATGAAGAACCCAAAGGATCCACTCCCACTGGTTTGTTCCTTTCAAGTGACCATGGTCTACTCTACTTTGAAAAAGCAACTCCTCCTCAGTCACTCAGTCCCATTTCAAGTGCCTTCCGACCTGAGGGGCCGATCTTCTGGCACTATTTCCAACAATGTCCTGCTTCCATTCTTTAGGGCTCCAGTCTCTGACAATGTTTCAAATCTATGCATAAGGCTTTCAGACACTACCTCCTCCAAAGTGGGTGGCCAATTCCTTCTTTATAGTCTGTTCTTAGTCTGGAAGCTCTGCTGAAAAATTGGGGTGACCCGGTTGGCATTGAAATACCAGTGTCATAGCTTCCAGCATCACAGTAAGACCGTGACAGACAAGTGTGGTTCCAACTCTCTGTCCTACCCTGTGTCATACTAAAAATTGTTTTATGTTTAAGCTCACTGTTGCAGCTACGATGTCAATCCATCTTGTCAATGGTCTTCCTCTTGTCCCCACCCCTCTACTTTACCAAGAATGATGTTCTTTTCCAGGGCCTGGTCTTTAGAACATGTATAAAGTATATGAGACAAGGTCTTGCCATGCCTATGTATTTATTTATTTATTTAGTTGGTTATATTTTAGGGTGTGGGGTGGTGGGGGTTCTTACAAATCTTTTGACAATCCATCATTTGCCATGCCTACTTTTAAGGAGAATTCTGGCTATCTTTTTTCTAAGACAGAATTGTTTGTTCTTCTGGTAGTCCATGCTAACTTCAATATTCTTCTCCAGCACAATTCCAATGCATTAATTCTTCTTAGCTGTTCCTTGGGTCAGGCACACCTTAGTCCTCAAAGTCACATCCTTGATCTTCAACACTTTATAGAGATCTTGTGCAACCAATTTATCTAATGCATTGTATCTTTTGATCTCTTGACTTCCATGAGCATTATTTCTGAATCCAAGCAAGATTAAATTCTTGACAACTTCAATCTTTTCTCCATTTATCATGATATTATCTGTTGGCCCAGTTGTGAGGATTTTGTTAATTTGTAATCCATATTGAAGGTTGCAATCCTTAATCTTTATGTGCTTCAACTTCTCCTCACTTTCAGCAAGCAAGTTTGTGTCATCTGTATATCAAAATTGGTAATACCCCTTCTTTCAAACCTGATGCCGTATTCTTTCAAGTTCAGCTTCTTTGATTATTTGCTCAACATACAGATTGTATAAGAATGGTAAGAGGATACAATCCTAATGTCTTTTCTGATTTTAAACCTTGTGGTATTCCCTTGTTATGTTGACTACCTCTTGATCTGTATATAGGTTCTACATGAACAAAATGAAGTGTTCTGGAATTCCTATCCCTCTCAAAGCTACCTATAGTTTGTTTTAATCCACACAGTTAAACACAAGTAAACATCTTTCTGGTATTCTCTGCTTTAATACAAGAACCATGTGACATTAGCAATATTCACTGTTACACACGCTCTTCTGAATCCTGTCTGAATTTCCAGCAGCTCACTGTCAATGTACTGTTTCAACTGTTGTTGAATGATCTTCAGCAATTTTTTACTTGCATATGATAGTAATGCTATTGTTCCATAATTTCTGTATTCTGTTGGCTCATCTTTCTTTGGAATGGGTACAAATATGAATCTCTTTAAGTGAGTTGACCAGGTAGCTGTCCTACAAAATTTTTTGCATAGATAAATGAGTGTTTCCAGTTCTTCAACAGTGTATCAAAAACAATTAAATTGGTTTCTATCAACTCCTGGTGCCTTGTTTTTGGCTAATGCATTTAGTACAGCTTGGTCTTCTCCTTCAGCATGTTTGATTCTTGCTCATATGCTGCCTCTTGAAATGGTTGAATGTCAACTAGTTATTTTTGGTACAGTGACTGTGTATTCTTTTCATCTTCTTTGGATGCCTCATGCATCATTAAATATTTTGCCATAGATTCAATATTGCAAGTTGAGGCTTGAAATTTTCTGAGTTCTTTCAGTTTCAGATATGCTGAATGTGTTCTTCCTTTTGGGTTTTCTCATTCTAGATCATTGCACATTTACTATAATATTTTACTTCATCTTCTTAAACTGCCCTTTGAAATTTTCTGTTCAGCTTTCTTATTTCATCTTTTCTTCCATGTGCCTTTGCTACTTTAAAGTGAACAAGTTTCAGATTCTCTTCTGACATCCACTTTAATCTTGTTTTCTTATCTGACTTAAATGACCTTTATCTTCCTTCATGTATGATGTTCTTGATCTCATCCCACAGCTCATCAGGTCTTCTGTCATTACTGCATGCTAACAACACATTTAGACCAGAGTGTCATGCACTACTCTAGTCTAACTGTGAACTCATAAAATCAGAAAAATATAGGACATAGCTCTCCTGGATTAAGTATTGTTTCTGGAGAGGGTGAGTTTTGATTTGGGAGTGGACACTACCATTATGTGGTTGTTGAGGGTGACTGGAGATGGAAGCAGAAAGAGCAAACAGCCTTTCAGGAGGACCCAGACA
>NW_022111365.1:6545873-6547545 GCF_000313985.2 Echinops telfairi | reverse complement strand
TTGCTGTTCTGTTGCACACTCTCAGTGTTTCGCCTCAGTGTGGTGGAGTCAGATCAGGCGCAGCCCTTATTGTATCTGCAGTGTTGTCCCCTGTAGTGCTATGGGACAGTGAGGGACGTCTTGTCTCATAGTGGGGCCAGCCCTGTGGTGCTCTCTGTGCTTTTGCTGCTCTGAGTGGGAATATCATCCTCAGGGCTTGGTGGGTCTAAGGTGAACTTTTAAAGGTCAAATAATTTGGTGTCTACAGTGAATGTTTACATAGCAAATTAGGGTCTCGTCTAGAAATTTCTGCACAGAATATTCATTAATATTGGTTACATTTTTCACAATGCTTCATTCTCATTTATTATCTTCTGACTGTACCATTTTCAGTACTCTACTTTCCCTGCTCTCTTACCTTCTGATCTTTGCTTCAATTTGGTCTCAGATAGGTTATTTTTTCTTTAAAGGAACTCCAGTTACTCCTTAAAGTGTTCGCCCCTTCCAAGATTTGATGCTCGACTCCTTGTGCCTTACATTCTGGCTGCTGAAGACCATAACTAACAGAATGAAGTTGACTGCCCAAATCCTCAGCTCATGAGGGCTTAGAGGTTGGATATAGTGTCAAGGCAGCACATGCTGATATTGTTCATCCCTGAGGATGTTGGATGAGCAGAAGGATACAGGGTGATTCTGTAAGAGGTGGTATTGGTAAGAGTAGCAAGAATTGGGATAGGGTCAAGGAGAAGATAGTGATGGTAAGTAAAATGATTTTGATGAAGAAGAGAATTTTAAAGAAGAAATAGGTGTGATGTTCAGGGCTGGGTCCTCTAGTTCAAGTAGGAGAGGAAGTCTTTCTTTGGAAGTATAGAGGTTTCAGAACACTATAACCCTGGTGTAGGGTGGGGGTGGCAGATGGTTTTTAGCAATCTCAGCAGTCTGAGGGAAGCACTGCATGCCCTAATGACTACTGTTCACTCCACAGCTGGTTATGTGTGGTGCTGGCAGGAAGTGGGACAGATTGAAGAGCTTGGGAAATAATAAAAGGTTTAGTTCCAAACATACAACAAAAATGAACCCCTTATTGAAGAAAAGAAGCTTCAATAAGAAAAAATGCAAGTCACAGAGTGATTTAAAATTTTCCAGTAACCACACTAAGAATGAAAAGAAACAAGTGAAATTAAGTTAATAACATAGTTCTGCATAACATAATATATTCAACATTATAATTTCAATGTAAAGCAAAATTGCTTAATTTTTAAACATTTTAAACGAAACATCCTAAATCCATTGTATATACTATGTTTAAAGGGGCCCTGGTGGTATAGTGGATTATGTGTTGAGACTAGTAGTTCAAAATCAACAGTGGGAAAATATGAGGCATTCTACTTCTGTCAAGACTTACAGTCTCAGAAACCCATAGGGGTAGTTCTACTCTGTTCCATCTGGTTGCTATGAGTCAGAATCAACTTGAGTTGAGTAAGTCTGTTATCTTTACAGCACATCTCAATTTGAACCAGCCACATGTCAAGGGCTTGGTAGCTGCATATAGCTAGAAGCTATTCTACTGGGCAGCACCTATTTCTTAACTTCCCTTCCCAAGCTCTTGTGGCCAAACACTTGTGATGATAGTGCCCAGAATGGGTATTTTTTTTAAAAAAACATTTTATTAGGGGCTCATACAACTGTTATC
>NW_022111365.1:6508571-6545017 GCF_000313985.2 Echinops telfairi | reverse complement strand
AGCTAGATGGCCGCTTGTTTACCTTCAAGCTTTTAAGACCCCAGACGCTATATCAGAATGGGTATTTTTAGGGAGAACTTCTTCCTAAATCTTTATTCTTTTAATATCTCTCTTTTTCAGTGCTTTTAAGCTGACTATAACGCTCCCCAACTTATTAGAATTTGGAATGAGCTGCATATTAATTTAAAACTCTTGTCTTTCCTTTCTGACTTCTCCCAAGTGAGGAGCCATGAAGCATCAGTTCCTCCCCCACCCCTCCCCATTCAGAACTCAGTTGCAAGGTGGCCCTAAGGTGGGGAAGCTCCCACCTGAAGGCTGGTGTGTGATAGAACCCTGATATTGGCACAGTGGTTAAGTGCTCAGCTGCTAACCAAAAAATCAGTGGTTCAAACACACCAGTCCATTTATAGGCGTGAGATGTGGCAGTCTACTTCTGTAACGAGGACGGCTTTGGAACCCTTTGGAGCAGTTCTACTCTATGCCATGGGCTCATTATACATTCAAATATTCTCGATGGCAATGGGTTTGGGTCTCGTGTGTGTGTGTGTGTGTGTGTGTGTGTGTGTGTGTGTGTCTGTGTGTCTGTGTGTGTCTGTGTACATATCTTTGGGTGGTGCAAATGGTTTACACTTGACTACTAACCTAAAGGCTGGCAGTTTAAACACACTCAGTGATGTAATGGAAGATCTTTCTGATGACCTGCTTCCGTAAGGATTGTTGTTGTTAGTTAACTATTGTGGAGTCAATCCAGGCATAAAGTGACCCCATGAGTAGAACTGTTCCATAGGGTTTGGGATTTTTTCACATTGTGACTTTAGTGACACCTTCCACTGTAAATTGGTTTTCCATGCAGCAATTCATAGACACTTTGATCTGCAATATTGCTTGCATTCTCCATAATTTAATAGCACCCTTTCCACTTTCTGTTTACCATTTTCATTTGTGCTTTTGTCCTGCCCCTTACTGCTTTCTCAGCTTTATCCCTGGGTGAATGTTATCATTTTGATATCTTATGGTTATATGCTCTAACAAGTGTATACTTCCCTAGGGTTATTACCCACTCTGTAAGTCTGTATTTTATTTGCCTGAAAATTGAGCCAGGGGTAACCCTAGTCTCTATCAGACCAATAAACTTAATATTTTTAAAAATTTTGAGCTTTGTCCACATTTGTATGCCACTCAATCCAGAATTTCCAACTGTCATCCCTTTCGGTGGTCGCCAGGCAGTCTCTAGTTGTTCTCATCTTAGGTTCATGGATGCTGGTGTTTGAATGGTCTGTTAGGGCCTTAGATTTTTCCCATGTGTCTTTGATTTCCTCCCCCCACTCTAGGTAGGGGGAGACAAATAATTGCACATTACCTTAGATGGCCACTCACATACTTTTGAGATCCCAATCAACATTCTATAAGTAGGATGCAGTACATTTTGCTAGTGGACTAAGTTAAGTCAATACACTTTGATATCCCCAAAGCCTCTAAAGCTACTCCTTCTCTCAACATATTTAATTATGGCCAAGAATTTTTCTTAACTTTGCCTCATTTGTGTTCCATTATATTCTTGGATATATTTCCAGCACATGGATATGTTTCTATCAATACATATATGTAAATATCCTCTGTCAAACACACACACAGTCATGGATATAGTCCCATTCATTTTGCCAACTTGTTCAGTTTGTGTGTATACTCTCAGATATTATTGCTATTACTTTTATTGAAGGATTGTATATGTAATAATGTGTTGCCTTTAATTCTTGTGCTTCTCTGACTGCTTTTCCTTGCATTGAGCATCTTGTGCTAAACATCTTAGTGTATATTTCATTTCCCTGTATATGTCTACTCTCTAATGCTTTGTATTCCTCCCAATCTTGTTGTCATTGTTATTAGGTGCAGTCAGGTTCATTCTGACGCATAGCAACCCAATACAACAGAACAAACGTCTAGTCTCACAATTGTTGCCATTCTGGAGGCCACTTTTGAAGCCATTGTGTCAATCCATCCTTCCTCTCTTTTCCTGACCTTTTACCAAGCAAGATGTCCTTTTCCAGGAGCTGGTTTCTTCTGAGAACTTGCCCAAAGTTCATGAGACAAAACTTTATAATCATCTCTTCTAAAAAGCATTCTGATTGTACTTTTTCCAAGACAGATATGCTTGTTCTTCTGAGCGCACACGGTACTTTCAATATTCTTTGTCAACACTATAATTGAAATGTGTTGCCTGTCAAATATGAGGATGAAATAAAGACATTAATAAGTAAAGAAAAATTAAAGGAATGTGTAAAAACAAGATCAATGTTTTAAAAAAATACTAAAGGAAGTTCTCTGGACAGAGAATCAACTACAGCAGATTTCAGCCTGAAATCATGATACAGACTCCCCCCAAAAAAGATAAATCTATAATTCATTCAACTCAGATATATACAAAGTAAAACAAACATTACAATACTGAAAATAAGGAATCAGAGATGTCAGTTTTCAATGAGATCATGTACAAAATAAATTGTGGGATTAGTGTAAATACAAAACATTAAAACAGAGAGGACGTCAAATAAATTTCAAAAAAGAAAAAATTATTTTAAATTTGGGAAAGCATTGATAAGTAAGTAACCTCAAAGAAAATGGATAAATCTTATCAAAATAAAAAAGTGCAAAACCACAAAGACTTAGTGAACACTAAATCGACAGCAAAGAAAAAGCAACTACAAGAAAACCCACTGACAAAATTAACTCAGCATGGCTGTGTGATCATGAGGTGCTGAAGGGATCAGTTATCAGGCATCAAAGAACAAAAAAATCATATAATTGTGTGCTCACCTCCATGATACAATCACTGAAGACAAGTGAGTGCATAAGCAAATGTGGCGAAGAAAGCTGATGGTGCCCAGCTATCAAAAGATAGAGTGTCTGGGGTCTTAAAGGCTGAAGATAAAAAAAGGAGCTATCTAGCTCAGAAGCAACAAAGCCCACATGGAAGAAGCACACCAGCCTGTGCAAGCATGAGGTGTCAAAGCGATCAGGTATCAGGCATCATCAGAACAAAAGATCTTACCATAGTGAATGATGGGGGGAGTGCGGAGTGGAGACCCAAAGCACATTTGTAGGCCACTGGACATCCCCTTACAGAAGGTTCTCAGGGAGGAGATGAGTCAGTCAGGGTGTGATGTAGCAATGATGAAACATCCAACTTTCCTCTAGTTCCTAAATGCTTCCTCCTCCCTCACTATCATGATCCCAATGCTACCTTACAAATCTGGCCAGACCAGAGGATGTACACTGGTACAGATAGGAACTGGAAACACAGGGAATCCAGGGAGGATGATCCCTTCCGGACCAGTGGTATGAGTGGCGATACTGGGAAGATGGAGGGAGGGTGGGTTGGGAAGGGGAAACCGATTACAAGGATCTACATGTGACCTCCTCCCTGGGGGATGGACAACAGAAAAATGGGTGAAGGGAGATGTTGGACAGGGCAAGATATGACAAAATAATAATTTATAAATTATCAAGGGTTCATGAGGGGTGGGGAGCAGTCAGGGAGGGACCTGAAAAATGAGGACCTGATGCCAGGGACTTAAGTGGAGAGCAAATGTTTTGAGAATGATGAGGGCAGTGAATGTACAGATGTGCTTAACACAATTGATGTGTGTATGAATTGTGATAAAATTTGTATGAGCCCCTAATAAAATGATTTTTTAAAAGGCATGACAAAATAATAATAATTTATAATTATCAAGGGTTCATGAGGGAAGGGGTGGTGGGGCAGGAGGGGAAAAATGAGAGCTGATATCAAGGGCTCAAGTAGAAAGCAAATGTTTTGAGAATGATGATGGCAACAAATGTACAAATGTGCTTGACACAATGGATATATTTATGAATTCTGATGAGTTGTACAAGCCCCCAATAAAATGATTTAAAAAGTTTTAACTCAGCATGGAAAATTACAAGGAGTAAAGAAACCAATCACACCACAAAAGCACGTATAGCAGAATGACAGAAACAAACTCAAATCTATCAACAATTATAGTGAATGTGAACGGTTTAAATGTATCAGTCGAAATAAGAGAATAGGGGAGAAAACGGAACCCTTCAATATGCTGCTTACAGGAAACACACCTTAGACAGTGGTAGTTATATAATCTGTTGTCAATTTGAGACTAAGAGTGATGGGGTGGGGTTTAGCCTGTCAATCAGATTATATACTGATGACCTCATTTGGAGGCACTAAGGAGGGGGGACATATGCACACTCCCTGAGAGACATTACTGTTGGGAAGACACATGGAGCTATGCTACAGCCCTGGAGCTGAAGGAGTCATGTGGAGATCCCTGCCTGTGCTGAGATGCTTCCACTGCCACTGGATCCACAAGACCTTCCACCCACTGGCCTGTGATCTTCCTGCATTCTCTGTCACTGCATGTGTTGCGTACGTCTGAAAGGGAATTTATAGATTGGTGTTGGACTTATGGGCTAATATCAGACTTATGGACTTGATCTGGACTGGGCTGGGATGTTTTCTCAATAGTCAATTGCTCTTGTATATAAAGCTCTTTCTTATAAGCATTAGTGTCTATGAATTTATTTCTCCAGTCTACTCAGAATAACACAGACAGAAAGACAAAAATAGATTATATATATCAAAAGATGGAGAAAAAAATTAATGTCAACACCAAGAAAAGACATCACATGAATAGAAAATTATATACCATGAACATAGTTCATTCATGAACATAGATGCAAAAATTCGCACAAAACCATCCTACGCAATAGAATCCAAGAGAATATTTTTTAAATGTATCATTACCACGTGGAAGTAACACCAGATATGCAAGTGTGGTTCAATCTTAGTAAAGCAATCAATATAATTCACTATATAAATTTAAAAGAAACTACCTATATGATCATATCAATTAATATAGAAAAGGCATTTGTCAAAATCCAACACCCCATTACTTATAAAAACACTCAATAAAATAGGAGTAGAGAGGAAATTACTCAACATAATAAATAGCATATATAAAAAGTCAATGCCTAGCATCTTCCTCAGTGGAGAGGACATGGGAACATTTCCCTTGCAAATGGGAACCAGACAAATCTTTTTATCACCACTCAAATTCAACATTGTACTGCCTGGTTTGAACCAGAGCTATCAGGCAAAAAAAGAGAAATTAAAGAAAGAAAACTATTTGTAGACCATATGGTTCTCTACATAGAAGTCCCCAAAGACCTGCCAAGAAAATTGTTGGAATGAATTGAAAATATTATCAATAGGGTAAACATACAAAGATAAACATACAAAAAACAATTAGATTTCAGGAGAGACATGATCCAATGAGGCCAAGTAGTCAAAGCTTCTGTGAAACTCTAAAAGAACTTTGAAAAAAGTGGACAATATTCAGCAGCCAGAGTTCTGGAACTCCCCCAGGAGAGGAAACTTCGGTTAACTATTTTTGGTGTCCTAGAGGGAGGAATTGACAAAAAGCATCCTCAAAAAAATCTCATAATATGTGCTGCCCTGCAGTATGCCTATGCAGGCACCCTTCCTAGTAGCTTTCTGGACCTCAACAAAGGAGAAGAGAAATGATGAGCTGATGATTCCTTTCCTTCTCACCTGTCTTTAACTAACATAATACAAGACAACATACTTTGGGGGAGATCATGTCTGAACTTGAGCAGTAGGTTTCACAGGATCCTGCACCCTCGGGCCAAGAGGGTCTAGCTGTAAAGTGGCTCCCAACATCCATTTAGAACTCTTGGGGTCTTGCCTGTTTGTAAGGGGACTTGCCTGGAGCACCAGGGAATGGGATGGGCCTGAGTGGGGTGCAGAATTGGATGGATCTGTATCAGGGGTGAGAATCAGCACAGCAAAGCTTCAGTATTTTTCCATGGGCCCAGGAAGTGTGTCACCTGTCTGCCTCTTGGTCAATGCCCCATCCCCACTCCCCACCCCTGCATTCTGGACCCTGTTATACATATAGGGTCAGTGAAAATAACTCTGGTGGGAGTTTGGATAGTGTTTTAGATAGTCTTTTTGCTTCCCCATTGTGTTGGCTGTGTTGATAATTGCCTATCACTCCCTGGGGACTTGGGAGGCAGCCTGTTGTTGGAGGCAATATTTAATCTTTTTTTACCCTTAGCTCCTTGAGTAGGTTGGCTAGTGCCAAACAGTTTGGCCACTGGTGGCTATCTGGGATCTACAATTGGTGAATGGGGATTGCTTTGTGACCTGAGATAAATGTCAAGCAACTAAAACCCCACTATATCTCGAAAGAAGCAGTCAATCTCTGCACACATCCAGAATCAAGAGAAAACAACTCAATTAACCAGAATACATACAGATGTGATCCTAGAGGAGTGCTTGGAGGAGGAGAAAGCTTTGAATCCTCCCATGAGGGAATTTAGAGCATTGATCTCCAGCTACTTTAAGCAATTGAAAAATTTGACAGAAATACAGAAGAGACAATGCAGAAACTCAAGAAAGCGCTACTAGGCCAACCTGATTAAATAAATGAGAAACTAGGAATAGAAAACACAAACACTAAAATATTAGAACTGGATAACACTTTGAAAGAACAAAACAGAAGGATTGAAACAATGGAATGAAGAACCTGTTATCTCAAAGACAAATCTCTCAAGACTAAAATACAAGAAGATCAAGCTATAAAAAAGACAAAGATAGCTGAAGAAAACCTCAGAATTCTATGGGACACTATCAAAACAAATAACATATGCTTGATGAACATTCCAGAACAGAAATAATAAATATTAATTACTGAAAAATAGTTGAAGAAATATTAAAAGAGATCATAATGACAGATTATAAAATAACTATTCAAGATTTCCAGAGTACTTTAGAGAATCTTGTCTAACGAAAATTACTACAGCGCACTATAATAAAACTTTCCACCATCAAAGAAAAGGAAACAATCCTATGAACAAGAAGGGAATAAAAGGACAATTACATATAAAGGCCAATCAACAATGTAAGTTCTGACTTTTCTATTCAACCTGCAGGCAAGAAGGCAATAGGTTGATATATACAAAAATTTCAAAGAAAAAAAATTGCTGCCAACCAAGAATATGTATTCTGTAAAATTATTCCTCAAATAGAAGGGAGAAGTAAATTAACTTTCATATAAGGAAAAACTAAATGAATTTGTAAAAACAAGATGACCTTTACAAAACAGATTAAAAGGAGTTTTTGGACGTAGAATAAACAACCAAAGACAGCAACCTAAAATGACCACACAAGCCATTATTACGGAGAAAACGTCCTATTGAAGTAATATACAAAGTGACACAGAACTATACAAGCCCAAATAAAGAATCACAGATAACATTTCCAGAATTAAAACAATAAAACAACAACAAGGAGGAATCAGAGCAAATAATAATCAAATGGAGAAGATATTGAATCATTTGCAAAATACAATGAAGTGTTATGAATTTGGAAAGAAAATCACAAATAACAAATTATCCTCAAAGAAAAAGTTAAAATCTCAGCAAAACAAAAAAGATGAAAATCATGCAATCATGGTAAAAGTAAGGGAAAAAAAGCAAAGAAAATATTGAAAAGAAAATCCATAAAAATAAAAAAGAAAGAAAATCCATAAACTAAAGGAATAAAGTAAAAAGATTATGCACATTGGTCAATTTCACCTAAAATTGAACAAAATAATGGCCATAAAACTATACTTATGAATAACAACATTGAATGTAAATGGATTGAACTTATAAGCTAAAAGGCGAAGACTAAAAGAATGGATAAAAAAAATACAAGTTTTTAATATGCTGCTTACAAGAAGCACACCTTAAACATAAAAAATATATAGAGACTAAAAATAAAAGGTAGGAAAAGATATATCGTCTAATGGCACCCTAAAAAAAGCTGGAGAAGCAACATTAATTTCTGACAAATTAGACATCAAAGTAAAAGCCATAATTAGAACCAAAGAAGATCATTACATAACCATGAAGCTTCCATTGAACAAGAAACTATAACCGTAATTAATATTTATGCACCAAATGAAAGACTTTCAAAATACATTAATAAAAATCTTATAGAAAGGAATAAACAAAATATGACAATACTAGACATCAATACGCTTTTGAGTATAAAGTGATAAACTAGAATTAAAATCTACAAAATGCAGAATTGAACAACACAATTAATCAACTTGATCCCTTAGACAGATGCAGAACACTTCACCCAACAAAAACACGATACACATAATTTTCTAGCACACATGGAATACACTACAGAGTAGATCACATTTGAGGCCTAAAGCAAACATCAATACATTTTTAAAATATTGAGATACTATAAACCATATTTTTTAAGATCACAATGCTGGAAGTTTAGAAATCAACCATAGACAATCAGTCCCCAAAAGTTAATTACATGCAAATTGCAAACCACTTTACTTAAGAAACACTGTGTAATTGAAAAAATAAAGAACACAATAAAAATGTTCCTTGAAACAAATGAGAACGAAAATACAACATATCAAAGTCTCTGGGAAATCGCAAAAGGAGTACTCAGAAGGCAGTTTATAGAAATAAGTACACATATCGAAAAGGGAGAGAGAATTAAAATAAGCACCTTTATATATCAACTATAACAATTGAAATCAGCCATTAAAACAAATACACAGAAACTGGAAAGAAAAGAAATAATAATGATTAGAGCAAAAATAAATGAATCTTAAAAAATGTTTTTAACTATAGAAAAAATTAAAAAGAAACGTTTTTTCAAAAAGATTAACCCAATTAACAGACCATTGGCAAACCTAACAAAGGAAAAGCAAGAGCAAAAGCAGATAATGAATAAGAAATGAGATGGATATTACAATAGTAACAACTTAGCTTTTTTTAAAATCACACAATATGAAAAACTGTATTCCAACAAATTTGAAAATCTAGAAAAAAATGGATACATTTCTACCCAAATTAACAAAGACTGATCAAGAAAATCTCAACAAGCCTATAACATGAAGAAATAGATCTGGTCCAAAAATAACTCCCAACATTAAAAAGTCTGGGACCAGATGGTTTTACCTTGGAATTTTATCAAGCATTGAGAGAAGAACTAACACCAATTTTACATAAACTAGAACAGACAATGTACCACCATGTCAATTTATGAAGCAAGTGATACCAGACAAAGACATTATCAGAACTGAAAATTATAAGTCAATATCTCTTATGACTATAAACACCAAATTTTACAAAGCATCAAAAAAAATCATACATTATGATCAAGTAGGATTCATACTAGGTATGCAAGGATAAGTTATTAGAAAAACCATCAATGTACTCCACAGCATAAACAAAATAGGAGAGGAACCATATGATTACATCAATATATGCAGACAAGGCATTTTTAAAGTTTCAACATCTATTCTTCATTAATAACACTCAAAAATAGGAATAGGGAAGACATTCTTCAGCATAATGACAACATAATATATATGAAACGAATGGCTAGGAGTTCACCTAATGGAGAGAAATTGAAAGTGTTCTCCCTTCAAACAAGAACCAGAGAGGGTTGCTCTTTATCACAACTCTTATTTAATACAATCCTGGAAGTCTTAGCCAGAGATATAAGAAATCATAAAGATATTAAAGGCATCCGTATTGGCACAGAAGAAACAAAACTCTCTTTATTTGCAGGTATTATAAACTTATATATAGAAAATCCAAAATATTAATTTTCTAATTGCTGGAACTAATTGAAAATGTTGGCAGTGTTGTAGGATATAAGCTCAAGATGAAGAAACCAGTTGGACTCTTGTTTTTTAAAAAAGAATGACACAAAAAAGGAAATAAAAATAAAAATAATTTTTACAATAAATCCCAAAGGTAAAATATCTAGGAATAAGTTTTACCAGAGAAACAAAATGCTTGTACAAGAAAAAACCATAAACCACTTCTATAACAATGAATTATACAAATGGAAGAATGTCCCATGCTCCTGGTTAGGAAGACTAAATGTAGTGAAAATGTCAATATTGCCAAGAACACTTTATATATTCCATGCAATTCTATTCCAAATCCCAGCACAATTCTTCAAAGAAATGAAAAACTAATCACCAACTTTATGTAAAAATGGAAAGAAACCCAGAATAAATAAAACACTATTAAAAAATAAAAACAAAGTAGGAGCCCTCTATTCTCATATTTTCAAACCTACTTGTGGTTGTTACATAATCTTTTGTCAACTTGAGACTATTAACAGTGAAGGGGTGGAGTTTAGCCTGTCAATCAGGTTGCAGCTTGATGACCTCATTTGGAGATGCACTGGAGATAAATAGCTGATTGAAGGCCAGATTTATACAGACTGCTTGTCTTCCTGCTGACAAGCCACATGGAGACCCTGATGGAACCAGAGTCTTGGAGCTGAAGTAGCCATGTGGAGACCTACTCCAGTGCTGAAATGCTTCACTGCCACTGGAACCACAAGACTTTCCATCCACTGCCTGTGATCTTCCTGCATTCAGTGTCATTGCATGTGTTGTGTGTGTCTGAAGAGGAAATTATAGACTGGTATTGGACATATGGGCTAATATTGGACTTACGGACTTGATTGGGACAGGGCTTGGATGTTTTCTTAATATACAATTACTCTTTATATAAAGCTCTTTCCTATACACATATGTCTCTGAATTTGTTGCCCTTGTCCACCCAGGCTAACACATTATGGTACTTGGGAGTGGGGTCCTAGAGAAACAAATCATACAGATGGAGAGTGGATGCTTGTCTGACCTCTGCCTCTTGGTAGTTTTCCTTCTTTGGGCAGCCAGAGGTCGGATATATCCATGAGGTTTACTGGGTGGTTTTCTTGAAAGAATATGGGAATTTAAAGTTTTGATTTTGATTTTAAAGCTGTTGTCTTTGGTTATTCCTGTTTGAAATACCAAAAAAATGAATGTTGTTCATGTATATTTTGAGTTCAGGGATGGAAATCGTCCCTTGAATTTCTCAGAAACCATTCTGCTTAGTGAAAATGGCTGACAGAAGGTAAAAATGGCTGACCGAATGCCTGGCTCTGGCTTGAGGCAATGCAGCCAAGGACCCAAGGCCATACTTCAGACCAATTGAATAGTTTAGATAAGGATTAAGATAAGTTAGAAAAGGATTCAACTTGACTGTTTTAAGAATTGAGTTTAGGATCTGATTCTCCTTTGTTTATACTGCTTTCTTTTTGCTTATTACTGTTGATATAATGATTGATAGAAATGATTATTGGGAAGTATGAAAATAGAGAGTTTGTAAGTCTTGTCTTCAGCCATTAAAATTTGAATCTTAAAGAGGAAACACTTGCAAAGAAAGCTCTGAAAAGATAAGCCCCACCCACTGTCTTGAGTGCCCAGGATATTCGAAGGTGAAGAGACTTGCCTAGGGGGTTGTTGAGAGATTGAAAAATAAAAAAGGAACTCTTTGGATTTTTGAATTTTGAATTTGTGGTTTTTGTCAGAAGCTGGAAAAAATCTGGAACCCTGAAGAAAATTCCTCTTTAGGGCTGAACTTTTAAGGGAGCCTGTGGCAGCCTGAAATGCTTTCTAGGTGACCACCTGGATCCACTTGTTGAGTGAAAGTGGGAGAAAAGCAGCAAGAGAGAGATGGGTTGAGTCTGCCCACTGACACCCGTGGACCTGATTTATAGGAACTAGAGGAGACTATAGTGAGTTGACTGGTCTGAAGTTCATAACCTAGCACAAGGAGGCTAGGGTTGTTGAGAATTTGTGACAGTGCCCATGGTCTAAAGGCGAGACAACCAATGGGCACCCTGTTGATGCTAAGGGAGGCAACCCACATAGAGTTTACTAGAATCTGACCAAATGAAGAGAAGATTTTTGAACCGGTGAACTGGTACATATTGCTGTTGACTTTATGGCCAGCTTGTCCTAATTCAACTTTGCTTATGGATGCAGACATCACAAGGTTCCACCTGAAATGAAGATTCTTCACATCAAAGATTAGGATTGCCTCCTCAGAGCACTGGGTTGGTGTAAGAGGGCAGTATAGAAATTGGATACCTAAAATTGGGAGGATGAAGGCATGGAGTGGCTGGCTTACAAACTTTCATAGGTGGGGGAATATATTCATAGGATTAAGGTGTACATGTGCATGTAAGTATAGAATATTGTTGTGTTGTCCTCTTATAGAATTTAATGTTTAAATGAGGGTTTGGCACATTTTTGAATTGTATGCATTTTAGTTTTATCCTCTTAGGTAAAGATATTTTATTATTGTTTGAAAATTTTATATGGCTAAAGAGTTGTGTGAAAGTATCAGTTTGACAAGGGGTGGTCTGTGGTAGTTATATAATCTGCTGTCAATTTGAGAATACAAGGGGGGAAGGAGTGAAGTTTAGTCTGTCAATCAAGTCCCAGCTTGATAACCTCATTTGAAGGCACAATGGAGATAAATAGCTGACTGGAGGCCAGATATTGACAGACTCTGCTTGTCTTCCTGCTGACAAGCCACAATGATACCCCTGATGGAACCAGAGCCCTGGAGCTGAAAGAGCCACATGAGATCCATGCCAGTGCTGAGATTCTTCACTGTCACTGGATCCACAAAATTTTCCACCCACAGGCCTGTGATCTTCCTGCATTCAGCATCATTGCATGTGCTGCATGAGTCTGAAGAGGAAATTATAGACTGGTATTGGACATATGGGCTAATATCAGACTTATGGATTTGATCTGGACTGGGATGGGATGCTTTCTTAATATACAATTATTTTTTGATAAAAGTTTTCTCTTATACACACATTAGTGTCTATGAATTTGTTTCTCTAGTCAACCTGGACTAACACATGACTCTATAGCCACAATAATCAAAATAGCTTGGTATTGGTATGGTGATAGACCTGAAGACCCCTAGATTAGAATTGAGAACACTGAAATACAACCAAGTACCTAGAGACACCTGATCTTTGATAAGGGACTAAACACATTCAGTGGTTAAGAGATAACCTTTTCAAGAAATGAAGCTGGGAAAATTGGGTCTGCACCTGCAAAAGAATGAAACAAGATCCATGCCCAACACCATGTAAAAAAAGGAAGTCAAAATGGATTAAAGACCTACATATAAATTCTAAAGCCAGAATTGATGAAAAAATATGGACAAACTTAAGACATAAATAGACTATTGAAAATAATGAAAATACCCACCCTATAGAAGACAAAATAGAGGACTTAGACCTTCTAAAAATAAGACATTTATACACAGCAAGGGACTGCATCAAAAGAGTGAGAGAGAACCCACAGATTGGCAATGAAGCATCAGATAAAGGGCTAATTTCAAAAATTTACAGAAAATGTTCATGGAAGCAGTAGTCAAGAGATCAAAAGGCACACTGCATTGAGTAAATCAGCTGCACAAGATCTTTTTATAGTATTGAAAAGCAATGGTGTTACTTTGAGGACTAAGGTTCGCATAACCCAAGCCATGGTATTTTTATTTGCCTCATATGCATGTGAAAGTTGGACATTGAATAAGGAAGAAACAATGCATTTCAACTGTGGTGCTGATAAAGAATAATGAAAGTACCAGGGACTGCCAAAAGAACAAACAATTCTACCTTGGAAGAAGAATGGCCAGCGTGCTTCTCAAAGGTAAGGATGGTGAGATTTCATCTTACATATTTTGGATATGTCAAGAGAGTCCAGTCCCTGGAGAAAGATATCATGCTTCGTAAAGTAGAAAAAGAGGGAGACCGTCAATGAGACGGATTGACACAGTGGCTGAAACAATGGGCTCAAGCATATGAGCAATGGTGAGGACGGTGCAGGACCTGGCAGTATTTCTTTCTGTTTTAAATAAGGTCGGTATGGGTTAGAACTGACTCCACGGCACCTAACAACAAACGCATATAGAAAACTACCACACCTTACTATGAGAAATATAATAACCCAAGCATAAAATAAAGTCATGAATAGACAATTTACTAAAGATGACACCCAGGCAGACAACAATCATGAAAAAATATTCTCTGGGACCTGGAGCTCGCAGACTTAATCCATTTGTTTCTATTGTTTGACAGAACCCTGAAGCAAGGAACATGCACTCCCTATTTCAGTCCGATGGGTGCTTCCTGAAGAACTAGAAGAACCCTAAACGGTTTCTCCACAGTTTAAAAGGGGAAAAAGTAGAGCTCTGTTCTGGAACACTCCCTGGCTGGGGGGACTCTGAACCTGGCCAATTAAGGCATCCTTGAGATGCCCTGGCACCACAGTGGATACTACATTGGGCCGTTAACCCCAAGTCAGCCGCTTGAAACCACCAGACTCAGCAGGATAAAACAGGGCTTTCAACTCCAATAAAGAATTACCATAGTCTCAGAAACTCACAGAGGCAGTTCTACCCTGTGATAAACCAATCACCAACTTTATATGGAAAGGAAGGAAATTTAGGATAAATGAAACACTATTTAAAAAAATAAACAATGTAAAAGACCTTTCACTCCCTGACCTTAAGACCTATTATAGATATTTAGGTGAGAAACAACTAAGTCCACATGGAAGAAGCGTACCAGCCTGTGTGATCATGAAGTTTTGATGGGATCAGGTATCAGGCATCAAAGACCCAGAACAAAAAAATCATTATCATTGTGAATGACGGGGAGTGCGGAGTGGAGACTCAAAGCCCATCTTTAGACAATTGGACATCCCTTTACAGAAGGGTCACAAGGAAGAGACAAGCCAGTCAGGGTGCAGTATAGCACCAATGAAACATACAGCTTTTCTCTAGTGCCTTAGTGTTTACTCCCCCCGCCCCCACTATCACAACCCCAATTCTACCTTACAAATCTGGCTAGACCACAGCATGTACATGGGAACAGATAAGAGCTGGAAACACAGGGAATGCAGGACCTATAAACTCCTCAGGACCCATATTGAGAGTAGTGATACCAGAAGGGTAAGGGAAAGGTGGGGGGAGAATAGGAGAACCAATCACAATGATCTAATATAAGCCCCTCCCAGGTGGAAAGACAACAGAAAAATGGGTGAAGGGAGACATTGGTCAGTATAAGACATTAAATAATAATAATAGTAATTTATAAATTATCAAGGGTTCGTGAGGGAGGAAGGGTGGGGATAGGAGGGGGAAAAATGAGGAGCTGATATTAAGGGCTCAAGTAGAAAGAAAATGTTTTGAGAATGATGATGGCAACATATGTACAAATGTGCTTGACACAATGGATGGATGTATGGATTGTGATAAGAGTTGTACGAGCCCCCAATAAAATGATTAAAAAACAAAACAACAACAAAAAGAATTGTATGAAACCCCAATAAACACCATCCCCCCCAAAAATTAAAAACCTATTATATAGCCATGGTAATCAAAACAGCCCAGTACTGGTACAGAAATAGATATGCAGATCAATGGATTATAATTGAGAACCCAGAAAGACAACCAAGTATCTATAGACATTTAATTTTTGATAAAGAAATAAAACACACTAAATGTGTAAGAGATGACCACTTCAATAAATGATACTAGCTAAACCGATCTTCACCTGCAAAGAATGTACAGAAATGAGCTCAAGATGGATCAAATACCTAAATATAAATCACATAATTATAAAGACCATCAATGAAAATATAGAGACACACTTAAAGACCCTACTAAAAGGCATATCACACTACCAAACATAATGAAAAAGATCTACACTAGAGAAGACAAAATACAGAACTGGGACCTACTACAAATACAACTTTGATGAACATAAAAAGACTTCATCAAAAGAGTCAACAGAGAACCCACGGATCGAGAAAAAAGTATTCAATAATAATACATATGATAAAGGGCTAATCTCCAAAAAATAACATCTTAACAAGAAAAATACTAATAACCCAATCAAAAAATGGGCACAAGACATGAATAGACAATTTACCAGGCAACCAACAACCATATGAAGAAATGTTTGAGATCATTAGCAATAAGAGAAATACAAATGAAACATTTAAATATCACCTCACACCGACACTGTTGGCAAAATTTAATAAAACAGAAAATAATAAATGCTGGAGAGGATGCAGAGAGATAGGAATACTTTTATGGTGCTGTTGGGACTGCAGAATTGGAAACCAGTTCTTTCTGAACTGGCACTTTCTGCAACAAATGCATATCTAAGTACCTTGTGACCCAGCAATCTCTCTACTGGGTATATACCCTAAAGAAATAAAGAACACAGCACGAACAGACATTTGCACACCTATGTTTATTGCAGCAATTTCCATAATAGCAAAAACATAGAAACAATTAAAAAAACAATTATAGAGGAATAGATAAACAAACTCTGGAACATTCATGCTATGGATTATTATGCATCTATAAATAAACAATAAGGACTCTATTAAACACTGTAGGACATGGACAAAACTAGAGAACATTATGCTTAGCAAACGCAGTCATACCTACAAAGTTAAATATTTAATATCACAATTGTTATAGGGAAAAACAAAGACGAAGAAATGTGGTTTATACACCAGGATGGGGAGAGGAACAAGCAAGGGAGAGAGATGGGGGAATGAAAACCCCAAATATACAGAGGGTTTAATAGGATTGTGGTTGACTTCATTTCTTGAGATGGTTTGTGTAAATATCTATATAATTTGTTTATTTTAAAACTTTAAAAAAAATCCCTCCAAAAAACTTCCGTATCCCTGAAACCTAAATAGTGGTTTGAGTGGTTTAAAGAACAACAACAAAAAAAAAAGGGGGGCAGAGGAAGAAAAATAAAATTGAAATGGAATCTTGAGTCCTTAGGAGTCTGGAGCTCTGGAGTGGTGGAGTGGTTAAGCATTGGGCTGTGATTCATAGTCGGCAGTTCGAAACCACCAGCAGCTCCATGGGAGAAAGACTGGTCTTTCTACTCCCATAAACAGTTACAGCCTCAGACACCCACAGGGGGTCACCATGAGTCAGCATTGACTTGATGGCTGTGAGTTTGGTTGTTTTTTGGGAAATCACAAGGACTTATGTAATGCGTCCTCTCTAGTAATACCTGCTAAGTTGCCCTGCACTTTGTCTCTGAGGGCCCCAACTTCCTGACTATCCCAACAAACAAAAAGTGCTCCAAATGAGAAGAAAGGTTGTGACCCTTTCCTACCCCATAGTATAAGGGGAAGACCCTTTATCTTGTACTATATCCTGGAGCACACCCCTCCCCTTTAAACCCAAAACACTGCGACTGTGTCAATTGCGACTCATAGAGACCCCACAGGCCAGGGAAGAACTATCCATGTTGATTTCTCAGACTGAAACTCCAGTTAAGTGTGAAAGCTTTGTCTTTCTTCCATGTGGTTTTGAACTGCTGATCTTGTAATTAGCAGCCCAAGACATAATGAGATTTGAAACCATGTAAGGATAAGATGAGAAGCTTCCCTGGTGACCCCAACAGTACATTGAGAATTTCGGCACATTATTGCATCATTGACCTGACATGGAGGGACCTTACGACCTTTGTGTCATCTTGCTGCAGTGCTGACAAGAAGTAGTAGATACATGATAAACACCAGTGGACTGGCTGACAAGACCACTGCCCTTGCAGAGAAAGACCCAGAGGGGAATCACCAGGAATGACAGGTGGGAGCAGAAGGGAGGGCCACTGGAGAATATATACAGACTTGCCTCCCAGAAAGAATGGAGGACATCCAGATTAAGCCAGTAAACTACTCCAAATTGTCAGAGGTAGTTCAAGGGATGAAGGAGGATCTTGTTTGGGAGAGGCCCTCCAGAAGTTTGCCTGTTTAGAACCAGAGTCAACAGAGGGAAGAAATGTCCTAAATTCCTGCTTCATTAACCAGACTGCCCCAGATAGCCATAAAAAGCTCCAACAAAAGGCCATGGCCCATAGAGTGACTCTAATGAGCTCTTAGTGGCAGAAATTAGAGTATACAACAACCAGGATTTATAGGAAGGAAAGTAGGAAAACCAGCAAGGTTAAAATTCTTAGAGCGTCATGTTGGTCCCGCCCCGAGGGTGGGGCCACTTGGCTCAGTCCGAAAGACCTAGATCCCTTGTCACTTGCTGTAGAGGTATGAAACTGAGCCTTGTCTGGGGAGATGGTCAAAAGGCAGGTCCGTTATGAGACACAAGTGTGGGAGGGAAGCCTACTTCCATCTGTTTCCAATAGAGAAACCTGGGGCCTGTATTGGCCTGTGAATGCCCCAAGTGATTATGATGGAGACTGTGTTAGACAGGGTTTTCTAAAGAAACAAAACCAGAATGCTAATACTTTAATGTATATTTATACAGATAGATAGATATATAACATAAGAAATAAATAGTTAATTAAATTATAAAGCAGTACAAATGGCTCAGTACAACTCACTCCGGTGAGACAGTTGTGAGACACTGGCAGTCCTTCAAGTCTTGAGGGCCGCTGGGTAGTCCTCTGTAGAACAATTCAGGCTATCCGGGCACAGGCAGCAAACAGCAAGGCAGGTCACCAACAGTCAGCCAGGTGACAGGGTCCAACAGCCCCCAGCTCAAGAGATGTAAATTCCAATGGTGTGGCGAAGCAGGTTTGAAGGAACCTCAAATTACAGCAACACAGTCCACGGGTTAGGTGTCCCACGGGTAGTGTAGCTTGCAAATTGAGGCAAAGAACAAGCAAGGCAGCCACACACTGGTCCGATGATTAAAGAGCAAGAAACAAGAAAGGCATGGCTCGCCAGCCATTTAGCTCTCTGCTCTTCAATTAATCCCACATGTATTTATCAGCCAGGTTGGCACAATAAACTAACAACCTCCAAGTCTGTCAACTGACAGAGCCCTGGCTCCTATTCCTTCTCCAGCAGCACTGTTGACACCAGATGTAAAAAGCTATGTGGATGTTGCCAGTAAGTCCATCTGATTTCTGCTCAACATTAGGGCTACCTACTTGGTGTTGAAATCCAATGGTGGCCTCCTCACCTCTTCCACCTCCAGGTTGTTGGATCCCCTTCTAAAAGGTTCCTCATACCACCTTTCCTTGCATGTGGGGCAATTCTTTGTTTTTCAGAATAACTCAGTCATTGTCCCAGATGTTAGGGATTTCTTATTATCTACATGCAGTATTCCACCCACTGTCCTCAAGAATGGGGGGGGTGGAATTAGATGCTCAAGCAGGCCCAAGCTAAACTATCTCAAGAGACCCATCCAAGTGGGTACATATGCTCTCTGTAGCCCTTATGAGGATCAGAGCATCCACACAAACAATTTCTAGAGTTTTATTGTTTGAATTCATGTACAGGAGACCACATACCAGCCAAGAATTTGGGGACCCAAGGGACACAAGTTATCTCTTAGGGCATATCATACACTTGGGCAAAGTACAGCAAGCTCTGTTGGAATGGATCAATGTGATTGATAGCTGAGCCAATCCCAATGGATGCCTTACCTTTCATCCAACTAGGAGACCGGGTACTCATAAAGGATAGAAAGAGAGGGACCCAGTGCAGCAGTTGGAACCAGTATGGGAGGCCTGCACAAGTACTGGGGCCTACCCCTACAGCGGTAAAAGTCCTGGAACAAAATCACAGGTGCATCTAACTTGAGTTAAAATAGCCCAGGTTCCAGATGGAATTGACACTGAACAAAAAGAAAATTTTGTGTGAACTTGAAAGTCTTCTTTAAGAGGCAAATACTTAAGTCTCAGAAAAGCTGAATGAACTTAACCCCAAACTTGGAGGGAGCATACTGCACAAGGGTAATTCCTGGGTACCAATTCTAGGATTAGTATTTATAAATGCCTTGATCCTTATTTTTATCTTAGTCATTAGCTGGGCTCTGCCACTTAGACTCAATGGTTTTCTACCTCACTGTAATTTTTTTTCTTTTGCAGACCCAAACCCTAGTTTATTTCAGCATCAGCGACTCCTTAGCCATCCAAAAATAAACTCTACAACAGGCCACACAGGAGTCTAGGGTAGGGCTAAGGGCTGGGCCACCAGAGCGGCGGAGAAATGAGCCCCCCAAAATAAGTTAGGAAGCCGCGGCTCACTTCTGGGCGGGCACCAGGCCGTCGAAGGGCTGGCCCTGCTGCAGCCGCTGCTCCATGTCGATGAGCAGCTTCACGCCGTCCACCACTATCTGCACCAGCTCCACCTCCGAGAAGCCCAGCCGGTTGGCATTGGAGACACCGAAGACGCCCCCCCCCCCTGCCCACCCCATGGCGGCTGTGTCCACCCCGCCTGTGGCCTGCTTCTGCGGCCGCAGCCGCTTGAGCACCTCGAACTTCTCGTGCTTGCCCAGATGGGGTAGCTCGAGGTGCACCCCAGGCTGGAGCCCCGTGCCCAGGTTAGACGGGCAGGTGAGCACGTAGCCAAGGTGAGGGTTCCACGTGAACTCCTAGTTCTTGAACTTAAAGAGCGCCTCCCTCTGGGTGAGGCCAGTGCAGAAGCAGGTGAAGACCTCCTTCATGTCCCACCCCCACCCCCCGCCCCCCCTTCTGCATGGAGATGACCCGCAGGTGGTCCTCCTCGTTGACCCACACCAGGAAGGTCTTACTGCCATTGTGCCAGATGCCGCGGGCGTCCGGCCAGTCATGGGCCATGCCAGAGGCCAGCCGCAGTGGCGACACAGGCTTGTCCAAGAGGAAGTGATCGTCTATGAGCTGCTGTTGCTCCGCCTCCACCATGCTCTTGAGCGTGTGTCACCTGCCTGCAGGTCGCCGTCCAGGCTGGACAGGGCTTCCTCTGCCAGCGTCCTCGATGGCGCGGCGGGCGCTCCCCGCGGCTGCAGTGCTGCGTCTGGCGCGGCCCCCGGGAGCTCAGCACGTAGTTGGGGTCCAGGTCGTCGCCACCCTGCAGGTGGTCAGCATTGAGGCTTGTGCTCCTCGCTGGGCTTGTCGCCCCCGTGAGGGTCCTCGATGATGGGGTCAAAAATCCTCCTTGAAGACATCGTAGGATTCCTCGTCGCCCGCCACGCAGCCCACGGCCAGGATGTGCGGGTGGCCGGGGTTGTCCACGCCGGTCTGGATGACGTCGTCCACCGTGAAGCCGCTCGGTGTGCATTTGGCACGCAGCTCGGGCGTCAGCACCTTGGCCTTGTGGTTGTTGTGGCTGCTCAGGGTTTGGGGAACTCATCCTTCCGGGCGCGTGGTGGCGGTTGGAGAAGGGCATGGCGGCGGCGGCGGCAAGCGGGCAGCCGGGCGGGGCACGAGTTCAGTTGCGAGGACTCCGGGCTGATGGTTTTGAACTGTGGACCTTGCACTTAGCAACCCAATGAGTAACTACAACACCACCAGAGCTGATGACTATAAGGCTATTGTGTCAATATACCCCAGAAAATAAGTGGCAGGATAATTGTTGAGTGTATTTTCCTTTCTCTCCCACCAAGAGTACAGTAGCCCCCATCCCACTAACATAATGGATCAGACATATGGCACAGGAGGAAAGAGAATCGATATTTGACTATTGTCACTGACGTTAGTTGCCATGGAGTTGGTCAGACGCTATGCACAACAGAAGGAAACACTGGCCAGTCCTGCACCATCCTCACAATTGTTCTTATTCCTGAGCCCGTTGTTGCAGCCACTGTATCAATCCATCTCCTTGAGGTCCTTCCTCTTTTATGCTGCCCCTCTACCAAGTGTTATGTCCTTTTCCAGGGACTGGTGGCTCCTGACAACATGCCCTAAGTATGTGAGAGGAAGCCTTGCCATCCTTGCTCCTAAAAATTACTCTGGCTGTACTTCTTCCAACACAGGTCAGTTTTTCGTTTTAGCACTCCGTGATATTTCCAACATTCTTAGCCAGCACCACAATTCAAACACTTTGATTCTTCTTTGGTCTTTCACTGTCCAACTTCCACATGCATAAGAGGCAATGAAAAATACTGTGGCTTGGGACAGGCTCACCTTAGTCCTCAAAGTAATATCCTTGCTTTTCAATACTCTAAAGAGGTCTTGTGCAGTAGATTTACTCAGTGCAACTTGTGTTGATTTCCTGATTGCTGCTTTCATGACCATTGATTATGGATCCAACCAAGACAAAATTCTTGACAACTTCAAACATGTCTCCATTTAGGATTTGGGTCTTTTCTACATTGAGTTGTAATCCATATTGAAGATTGAAATCCTTGATCTTCATCAGAAAGTGCTTCAAGACCTCCTCTGTTTCACTATGGTGCTAAATAAATACTTGATTTCACTCCCAAGGCCTAGCCTTTTCCCTGCTTGGACACAAATCACAGATGATACTTTTTGTTGTTGTTGCAGAACTGCTTCCAGTTTACCAAAACAGGGTTTTAGGCATAAAATTGGGAGCCATCGCGTGGCCCTAGGTAGTTGTGAACCTATATAATTTTGGCCCTATTAAACACTGAGCCTCCCCTATGACCACTGGAACAAGCAAGAAACCACCACAATAATAATTCCTGGGAGTTTTGACACAGGTGGAGGGAACATAGTTTCAATTGATTTTACCCTCCAGGATCCCAACCCCACAATCAAGGTGCAGATGATCTGCTTGTTTCATCTTATCATTCACTGCAAACTTGCACTCGGGCATGCCAGTCAGACAGCTCTTCATCACTACCTGGGCTGACACATGGCCATTCAGCACCTGTCCCTGTGGGGATATGAGCAAGTTCACACTCTCAAGCACATTCAGGAAGAGTTGATTCTGATACATGATGCCCTCCTGTCACCAGCCCATCTGCTGTTACTTGGCTGGTGATATGGGACTGTTCTTCTTTTGTCTGATGCTAGCTCTTGATGCCCTGCTGTTGATGAAGATGATCAGTGTCCCTGTTCTGTAGATAACTAAGAGTTATCTGCCAGAGTTCTATAGATAACGAAGTCTAGGATTTCATCCAGCAACTCATATATGAGCACAAAATTGTTCTTGATATCCTCTTTGCTGATCTTGCCAAAATAGGCAGTTATTATGTCACACATATTATGGAGGAATTCGAAGACCATGACAGCATTGACATTCTGCTTGATGGCAGCCACTGGTCAAAGGTTCTTTGATGAGCCAGATGCAGGATGCAGATTCAGCAAAAATCAAGCAAGCTTTCCCACAAGTTCACTTATATACGAAGGAGGCCACACTTGGGGTCTCTTTTGTAACCCAAACCAATACTAAAATTTCAGAAGGATAGTCCATCTACTTCTAATTTGGTTCTTCGGACGTGAGCCCAGGGCCTGCCATATTGCCTGCCGATCCTCAGAGTTTCAGAAGCTTGCTATCTGACCTGTTGACCTTGGACTCATTTGCCTCTACAGCCACTAGCCTATGGTCCTCTAGCTGATCTTGGGTTCATCATCCCCTGAAGCTACATCAGTAGTTGACATATGGGCTTTCACCCTGCCTGAACTTTAATCTGTTTATTCTACAACTACATAAGCCGTTTTCTTGATTTAAAAAAAATACACACACACGCATTAAAAAAGAGACCCAGAATCTCAAATATAATGTGAGGAGAACATTTGTTAAATCTTAAACAGGACAAAAACAAGACAAGGATAAAGGCACATCATCTGGATGTAGGGAGGCCATTTACATGAGATCATAATGGTATCCAAGCCTGATTGGCAGCAGATCAATACATCACAGTTACCTGTGAGACTACAGAAGTGGGAACTATGATTGAGACAAGTGCATTGTTCGACAGAAGAGCTTACAAGATTGGTCTAACCAAGGTAGTCAGGGCATGATTCATGACTATGTGACCCCAGTATGGTCATCTACATTAAGGACACACCCAGGAAGCTCCCAAAAGAGATTGCCCCTCCCTGGACTGGTTCGGGAGGGAGGGGTAATCCACTTTCCAATGCACTGTGTGTGAGGACAAGCCTGTTCACATCCCTAGGTAATAGTCATAAGACATTCAATGGTGCAGAGCGGAAACCAGATCTGACCTCCTCTGGCTTCCCTATGGCCATGAGTCAGGGGTCAGACATGCCTTCAATGGCCATCCTTCTTTGCCTGATTTTGACACCAAGCATCCCTTCCACAGCACTCAGTGCTGGGTTCAATAATTTGGTGCAGTGGCCACACAGAACTCCCAGACAATATTCACAATTGATGAAGTTTATTGGAGTGTTAATATTACTGTAAGCCAGTACTAGTAAACAGCAAGAATACATTCATTAGTCCACAGCAACACCTCTTTGTAGGCGTCAGCCAAGCATCTCTCTCAACCTCAGCCTCTCAGCCACATGGTCCCTTGGCCCCTGCCTCTGTACGCCAGGAAGTCCAACCACTACTCTCTGACACACTCTCATACTCCCAGGGCTGCTCCTATGTTCTGTCTCATGGGCTCCTTGCTTCGGTTTCTGGCGTCTCAGCTTTTGCTGCCACGGCCTCCATGCCACAGCTTCTGATGCTTCTAGCCTTGGCCTCCGCCACTTCAGACAGAGTTCTCAAACAGGCTGTATTCATGCCTCTTTTCTTTTTTTTTTCATAGCAAATATCTTTTTTCAACCCAAAAGGCGGGTACACACATGGACTTCCCCAGGTGGAATACACAGAAATCAAATTGACTATATCTGTGGGAAGAGAAGATGAAGTAGCTCAATATCGCAGCTAAAACCAGGCCAGGGGCTGGCCAAACCAGCAGCTAAAACCAGGCCAAGTGAGACCAGTCCTTGGAGAAGGACATCAACTGCTAATATGAGAACATATGCATATATTTTTTTTTCTTCAGCTTTACCCTGGATATATAAAGGTAAAGCTGAAGAAAATTCAAACAAGTCCACAAGACCCAAACAACTTTGAGTCTATCCTACCTGAATTTCTTTTTTTAAACTTTTTTTTTAAAAAATCATTTTATTGGGGGCTCATACAACTCTTATCACAATCCATACATATATAAATTATGTAAAGTACATTTGTACATTCATTGCCTTCATTATTCTCAAAACATTTGCTCTCTACTTAAGCCCTTGGCATCAGCTTCTCATTTTCCCCCTCCCTCCCCAATACCCCTCCCTCATAAATCCTTGATAATTTATAAATTATTATTTTATCATGTCTTAACACTCTCTGACGTCTCCCTTCTATTCATGCCTCTTTTGATGACCCTGGGCCTTTTCTCTCTGTGTTTCTGAGATGGCTCTTATACACAGAGGAATGGATTTGAAGGAGGTATGGTTTTTGTCTTTCAGCAGACCAAAGGAAGCAAAGGATGTAATTTAGTTCATTCCCTTTACTAAGGTCAAGACTTAATCCCACCTTAAGCTTGTCCGTCAGCATAGCAGAAACCTCCCTCCAAAATGGGATTTAGCCACATATCGAGGCTCCAGAATTGTCAGACATCACCTAAGGAACTGTATCTAGAGGGGCCATATTAATTGATGATATTTCAGGACTCTGAAATTAGATTTGGAGTTCTCATTAATATTATTCACAGTTTTCTGCAAACCCAGTGCTCAGAATTTAAGATGAAACAGTATTAATCTTCAGGATTTCTATTTATTATTTTGTGATTTCCAATTTTTCCATTTGTTTTGTCAATTTGTTCTTTTATTATTTTCCCGAATTCTTCTATAGTTTCATTTGTGTTTTCCACAAATTTGTCTATTATGTTTTTACTTTGCCAGATCTGCTGAAAGAACCTAAATATTACTCCTCAACATTCCTTATTAGGTTGTTGCCATGGGTTTTCCTCCTCAAAAAAAATTAGCTATCAAAAGATATAACGTCTGGGGTCTTAAAGGCTTGAAGGTAAACAAGCGGCCATCTAGCTCAGAAGCAACAAAGCCCACATGGAGGAAGCACACCAGCCTTGTGATCACGAGGTATCGAAGGGATCAGGTATCAGGCATCAAAGAACAAAGAATCAAATCATTGTGAATGAGGGGGAGTGCAGATTGCGGACCCAAGACCCATTAATAGGCAACTGGACATCCCCTTATAGAAGGGTCCCGGGGAGGAGATGAGTCAGTCAGGGTGCGATGTAGCAACCATGAAACATACAACTTTCCTCTAGTTCCTAAATGCTTCCTTCCTCACCACCACCCCCTACTATCATGATCCCAATTCTACCTTACAAATGTGGCTAGACCAGAGGATGAATGCTGGTACAGATAGGAACTGGTAACACAGGGAATCCAGGACGGATATTCCTTCAGGACCAGTGTTGAGAGTGGCCATACCGGGAGGGTGGAGAGAGAGTGGGTAGAAAGGGGGGACCGATTACAAGGATCTACATATAACCTCCTCCCTGGAGGATGGACAACAGAAAAGTGGGTGAAGGGCGGCATCAGACAATGTAAGATATGACAAAATAATAATTTATAAATTATCAAGGGTTCATGAGGGGGCTCCTGGGAGGGAAGGGAAAAATGAGGAGCTGATACCAAGTGCTCAAGCAGAAAGCAAATGTTTTGAGAGTGATGATGGCAACAAATGTACAAATGTGCTTGACACAATGGATGCATGGATGGATTGTGATAAAAGTTGATTTTAATTTAAAAAATTAAAATGATTTTTAAAAATTACTGTCCCTGTATTTGGGTCACTTGTTTGAACCATCTTGCCTTGCTTTTTGTTTTATTTGAAGATGTCTGTGGTTTCTAAGGAACGGTGGTGTTATTGTATTATTTTGTTGCTTTGCTTCACACTATTTTTCTGCTTTACTTTGGCTTACTATACCTAAGCAATGGTCAGTAGCATGGCATCGCTGAGACTCTGACCACCTGTTTTTAAGTGAGTTTAGGTATCAGTTCAGAGGGTGGGCACTCTTCTCTAATCGCTGGTCCCATAGAGTTGCTGAGTTCAGATTGGGTAAGTGTTGACCTGCCCAGCTGTCACCCATCCAGTGGTGCTGGATTGTATGATGGCACTCACCCAGTGGGTGGTGCAGCTCGAGTGATGTGTATGAGGCTGGGCAGGATACCTGGCTCCTGCTTGATAGGGTTGTGGTAGAAAGGAATTAAAAAGGGGAGGGAGAAGGGAAGTGTCAAAAACTAAAAATCAGAATGAAAGTGAAAGAATTAAAAAGAGGAGAAAGAAGAATGGCACCTTACTGGTACAAGTATAAGCCCCTAAACAACACTGTTGTAATGAAAATATGGGAGCCCACATTGCAAACCACAGAGCGGTGGGGCCCCTATGTAGGGGCTCCTGACTATGTAGGAGATGGGGAGTGGGTACCAACTCTATAATATCAAAAGAGGAGAAGGAAAAAAATGAAAAAAAAACTTAAGGGGAGAAGAAGAGGCAAGGAGAAAGAACTATGAAGGGTAAGAAAAGGATTAAACAAAATAGAAGAAGAAAAAGCACAGCGTGGTTCTAGCCACCGAACACCGCTGCAGTGGTCAACGTGTCTCTGGCTCTGCAGGAGTGTGCGACGACGCCAACGATGGAATTATGGAATGGGTGCGCTGTCTGTGGAGGCACGGGGAATGGGGATGGAGCAGCTGCTTTCCGGGATCAAAAATGGTGATGGGCTGGGCGGGGAGCGGGAGCGAGGGAGAGGCGGGAGAAAGGGAAATAAAAAGGGGGAGTAGAAACAGGAAAGAACTGTGAGTAGTGAAATCACGTGGAAATCTCATCCTCTTTGCTGGGAGTGTACACTGCCAACTTCAGAGGTCTCATGGTGGGTACCACTGGTTACGGAAGTGGTGGCAGGGAGGACCTGCGCTGCAGAATCTAAAAAAGTGGAGATAGAGCGATGAAAGAAGAAAAAAGCGGGGTGTTGGTTAAGGGGAGTACTTAGAGACCAGAATTAAGAAGAGATGGGGGGGGGCGGGGGGAGTCCAGGCCCTGGAGTAGACATGGTGCCAGCCTGCGGATGGGGGACCTGGAGCGCTGTATAGCTGAGAACGTCAATTCCTGAACCTTTGCCACAGTGGGAGTGACAGGAAGCGTCATAATGATTTCAAACCACCTCCCTGGAATCCGAGCTGGCTACTGCTTTGTAGAATTTGCAGATCTGGCTACAGCCAAGAAATGTTTGCATACAATTAATGGTTAACCCCTTCCAGGAGCCATGTTTCCTTAGCCTACCTCTGTACTAGGCTGGTACACTGGGCTAGAATCGTGGAGTTACCAGTGCTCTGTGCCACCCCTTCATTTTAAACAGAAGAAAAAGTGGAAGCGTAAAAAGAGATAGATGTTTTGGCCAAGGCAAAACATACAAAACTGAACTGTGCTATTGTGGCAGTTACATAAACTGGTGTCAATTTGAGATTTGAAGGGATTGAGAGTGAAGGGGTGGAGTCTAGTCTGTCAATTGGGTCATAGGCAATGAGGCCTCTGTGTGGGCATGGCCTTCTCCTGAGGATTCTGGGAATTCCTGTATTTTTCCTCCTTGGAGGCAGGAGACACACTCTCTCCTCACGCCCTGAGAGACACTCTACTGACATGACACATGGCACTACATTGATATAGCCCATGATCTCTGGAGCTGGAGAAGCCATTTGGAGAGCCCTGCCAGCGCTGAGATGCCGAGTTAGTTAGTTTATTGTACCAACCTGGCCAATAAACACATGTGGGATTAATTGAAGGGCTGAGAGATAAATGACTCGGTGAGCCTCGCCTTTCGAGTTTTCGGGTTTCTTGCTCTGTGATAGTCAGACCAGGGTGCAGCTGCCTTAGTCAGTTTCCTGCTTCAGCTTGCAAGGCTCACTTCCTACAAGACATCCCCAAGGAGAAGTCGCATGGACCTATCCTGATGCAGCCCTGGGTGCTGGAGCAGCTGTTTAGAGACCCGTGCCAGTGCTGAGATGCTTACACGTTCACTGATTCAGCTTTCCTCCTGCAGTCAGCTTCATAGTGTGTGTTTTTTGAGATGAAGGAGGACTTTGTGGATTGGTGTCAGACATATAGGTGAATGGGTTAATGTTGGACTTGTGGGCTTAGGCAGCACTGGGTTGGACTGTTTTCTTGATGTGCACTTAACCTTTATATAAAACTCTCTCTTATACATGAGTTTCTGTGGACTTGTTTCTCTAAAGTACCCAGACTTACACAGATGCTTATAACGCCACTGGATCCACAAGATTTTCCACCCACTGGCCTGCGATCCTCCTTCATTCAGCATCATTGCATGTATTTCATGAGTCTGAAGATGAATTTATAGATTGGTATTGGACATATGGGCTAATATCAGACTTATGGACTAGGCTGGGACATTTTTTCAATAGTCAACTGCTCTTGTATATAAAGTTATTTCTTATATACATGTGTCTATGAATTTGTTTCTCTAGCCTACCCTGACTAACACAGCCATGGTGTAGTGGGTTAAGCATTTGCTCTGCTAACAAAAAGATTTGACCATACCAGCTGCTTCACAGGAGAAAATGAAGCTAGTTGTTCTGTAAAGGCTTACATACAAACCCTATGGGGCTTTTTGGTGCCCTATGGGTCACTATGAGTTGAATTCAACTTGACAGCAATGGGTTTGTTGGTTGGTTTTGGTACTTTACCATCTTGGTCATCTTCTATGCTCCATAGAGCTTTCTTGGCTGTAATCTTAACACAAGCGTGCTTTTTCTCCCATGGCATCATTGAGTGGGTTTGAACCAGTAGCCTTTAGCTTAGTAACCAGTGGAAATCATTTGGGTCAGCTAGGGACCACCTATAAAGATTATGATCAAGAAAACCTTATATTCTACTCTATGGTACATACGGCCACCATGAATCTGAATCCACCCCCTAGCAATAGGTTCAGTTTCAGTTATTGTACTATTGTATGTGTGTGAATGAGCTCAGAGAAGCCCTGATGGTGCAGCTGCTAACTGCAAGATCAGCAGTTCAAAATCACCAGCTGCTCCATGGGAGAAAGGGGTTTCTACTCCTTCAAGAGTTTCAGTCTTGAAAAGTCATGAGGGAAGCTCTACTCTGTCCTATAAGGTCACTATGAGTTGGAATTGCCTCAATGGCAGTGAGTTTGGATTTTTGGAGTGAAAGAGATACAGTGGTTAAACACTCAGCAACTAACCAAAAGGTTTATGATTCAAGCCCATCGGCTACTCTTCAGGAGAAAGATGTGACAGTCTGCTTCTATAAAGAGTACACCTTTGGATCAGTAGCATTCACAATCACCACGCAAAAGCTGAAATACCTAGGAATAAATCTAACCAAGAAAACAAAAGACTTGTATGAAAAAAGTTACTACAAGAGACCAAAAGGCTACACAAATGGAAACATATTCCATGTTCGTGGATTGGAAGACTCAGTAGTGTGAAAATGTCAATACTACCAAAGCAATGTACAAATTCAATGCAATCCCAATCCAAATTGCAGCATAATTCTTCAAAGAAATGAAAAAACTGACTACCAACTTTATATGGAAAGGGAAAAAGGCCAGGATAGGCAAAGAACTCCTCAAGAAGAACAAAGTAGGTGGTTTTGCACTATCTGACCTCAAAACCTACTATACAGCCACAGTTGTCAAAACAGCTGGTACTGGTGTAAGTACAGATACTCAGACCAATGGACCAGGACAGACAACCCAGAAATAAAAACATCCACATACAGGCAACTAATTTTTGACAAATGACCCAAAAACATTAAATGGGAAGCAGATCAATAAATGGTTTTGGAAAATCTGGATAAACACTTGCAGAAGAATGAAGCACTCCATGCACAAAAACAAGCTCAAGGTGGATCAAAGACCTAAATGTAAAACCCAAAGCTATCAGGATCATCCATGAGAAAATTAGAATAAAGCTAGAAGCCCTAGTGCAGGGACTACATGGACTATCAGAGATAACAAAGGAAACATTCCTTGGAAGACAAAATAGATGAGTGGGACCTATTAAAATAAAACACTTGTGTTCATTGAAAGGCTTCATTACAAGAGTAAAAAAGAGAGCCCATAGATTTGGAAAAGATATTTAGTAAAAACATAACAAAGAACTAATTAATAAAATCTACAGAATTTTGCAAGCTTACAACAAGAAAAAATAGTCCTATGAGAAGGTGGGCAAAGGACCTAAACAGACGATTTGCTAAAGATGACACTTGAATGGCTAATAAACACATAAGGAAATGCTCCTAGTCACCAGCTATGTTAGTCTGGGTACTTTAGAGAAACAAATCCACAGAAACTCATATGTATAAGAGAGAGTTTTAGATAAAGGGTAAGTACGCATCAAGAAAACATCCCAACCCAGTGCTGCCCAAGCCCACAAGTTCAACATTAGCCCATATGTCTGACACCAATCCACAAAGTCCTCCTCCATCTCACAAAACACACGCAATGACGCCGACTGCAGGAGGAAAGCTGAGTCAGTGAATGTGTAAGCATCTCAGCACTGGCTGGGGTCTCCACACGGCTGCTGGAGAACCCAGGGCTCCATCAGAGTAGGTCCAATTGTACAATCTGTTTGACAGGATTGAACTATGGAATGATATACGTATCGACTCCCAAGTTACAGCAAATTGAGAGGGAAAAAAAGCATAGATCAAGGAATGAGTTTGGGGCTTGCACTAAATCCTAGCTCCAACTTAAGAACAATTAGTTCTTACATCATGGCCCTGCTTCATACTCACCCTCAGGAAGGGAACAGAGAAGAGAAGGGTGCTATAGTGAAATGTGGTGAAGAATGTAATATTTATGTTAAAAGGAAAACTTATGCTTTGTTGAGTTTTCTTTAACAGAGTCCCTTCCTTCACACTCCATGGCCTTCTTTTTCTTTTTTTAAAATCATTGTATTGGGGACTCATACAACTCATCACAATCCACACATACATCCACTGTGAGTCGAGCACATTTGTACATCTGTTGCCCTCATCATTATCACAACATTTGCTTTCTACTTGAGCCCTTGATATCAGCTCCTCATTTTCCCCTCCCTCTCTCCCTCACGAATCCTTGATAATTTATAAATTATTATTTTGTCATATCCTACAGTGTCCGACGTCTCCCTTCACCCACTTTCCTCTTGTCTGTCCCCCAGGGACGAAGTTATATGTAGATCCCTGTAATCGGTTCCTCCTTACACTCCATGGCCTTCTTATGAGAAGAGCATGGTACCCTCAAGCTGGCTCCATCTTTCCCGGAGGGAATTATTTCAGCATCCCTTAGGCTATTCATCCCTAGAGGGCCCAAGCTGTTGGTCACATCTCCTCATTTCCTGAGACACCAGTAGAACCCAGCAGAGGGATTTTCTTTCATTGAGAAAATAAAATTAATACAATGGCCACATTGAGTCAGACCATGTGAGATGGTGTAGCAAATCTATGGGGATAAGAAATCTGACAGTGAATTTTCTCTTTTTTTCTTTTAATAAATCATTTTATTGAGGGCTCTTACAGCTCTTATAACAATTCACACATCAATTGTATCAAGCACATTTGTACATATGTTGCCATCATCATTTCCAAAACATTTTTTCTTTCTACTTGAGCCCCTGGTATCAGCTCCTCTTTTGTCCCCTTCCTCCTCCACTCTGCCTCCTCGTGAACCCTTGATAATTTACAAATTATTTTTATTTTCATACTTTACACCATCCACTGCCTCCCTCCACCCACGTTTCTGTTGTTTGTCCCTCTGAGTGGGGAGTTATACGTCATTGATTGTTATCAGTTCCCCCTCTCTCCCCCTTCCCCCTATCCTCACGGTATGTGGTGAAGAATTTAGAGGGTGCCCACTGTCAGATAAAATAGTGTCTGGGGTCTTAAAGGCTTGTCTCCAAACAAGTAGGTATCTAACTGAGAGGTCAACTAAATCCAAATGGAAGAAGCACACCATGATCAGTCACTAAAGCATTGAAATCCATGTAATCCAGAATCGAAGGAGGGGTTAGTATCAGAGCCTAAATTGTGAGAATCCAGTGTGCAGAGGGTGATGGATGACAGTGGGAGCCCAAGACTAATTTGTGAAACTACATAGGAAAGAAGCCTTCAGAGAACATCCCCATCTAACATGGTGGGATGGGAGGAAAGTGAACACTAAACAGAGTGCTTGGGAGAGAGGAATATAGAAGGTCAAAGGCATCAATCTGACCTGAACAGTTAAAACTGTGTTGAGAAATCCCTCCTGTGATGCGGGTTGGACCTAATCTGGTTTCCAAAAATTTCTGTGTTTTTGGTTTGTATTGTTTTCTTTGTTTTTTGTAAAGCACCGATGAAACACACCATATTCCTGTGATTTCTTGAAACTTCCTCACCCCCCACTATCATGACTCCAGTCCTGCCTTTCACTGTGAGCTAGACTGGAGCATGTACCCAGGTACAGATAAGAAATAAGAGCTCAGGACACACAGAATCCAGGAACAGGAATGGAAGTAGCGATACCAAGAGGGTAGGGGGTGCAGAGGAGGGGAGAAAGGGTACTGATTGTAATGATCCACACATTACCACCACCACCACCCATTCTCCACCCCTCTACTGCCCAGGGGGGACAAAAACAGAAACTGTGGGGGGAAGGGAAATAGCAGTCGGTGTAGGATGTGAAAATAATAATTTATAATTTATCAAGGGGTCACAAGGGGAGGAGAGGGGAGGGAAGGTTAAGAGAAGAGCTGATACCAAGGGCTCAAATAGAAAGTAAGTGTTTAGAAAATAATTATGGCAGCATATGTACAGATATGCTTGATACAATTGATCTATGGATTTTTATAAGAGCTATAAGAGCCTCCAATAAAATATTCTTTTAATAAAAAAGAAGAAGAAGAAGAAGAAGCCAGTTAGAGATGGGACCGAATTAACTGTTAATTGCATACCTAGAGGAAAAAACACTCATGAGGAATTGAAGAGATAGGAGATATGGAAACTAGTTAGAGAATCATCAAGATATTCCAGATGCCTATTAGGAGGATAGGGCAATAGAGGACAGGAGAAAAACCAAGAAACAGTTATTTAATATGTCTTCTGGATTGAGCCAAGAAATTTGACAAATAACCAATTTACTGGAACACTTCCATATTTGTGCACATTCAGATAAACAAAACAAAACCTCAAAGTCACTGCCAATGAGAAAATACTGACACATAGTGACCTTACAGGACAGCGAAGAACTGCCCCTGTGAGTTTCTGAGACTGTAACTGTTAATGGGAGTAGAAAGCTTTTTCCATGGAGGTGGTTGGTGGTTTCAAACTGCTAACCTTTTGGATCACAACCCAATGAGTAACCATTAGACCACCAGGGCTTCTTATTCCCAAAACAAAAAATGATAATCCAAAATAATGTGGAAATTATCTAACAATATCACTAATATTATATGCAACTAACATTTTGCCAAAGATCATTCAATGATGGCTGCAGGGAGCTTCCAGGAACTCGAGCTGGAAACAGAAGAATATGTAAAATGAGATAGATGACTACTGACATCGGATGGAACTTGACTGAAAGCAGACTGATACCAGAAATCGCTTTATTTGTGTTTTATATGCAAATGCACTAGACTGGGTGGATCATAACTAACTATGGGTAACACTTCAAAGAACGGAAATTCTGGAACATTTCATTGTGTTCATGAATCTGTGTATGGAACAAGAAGCAGTTGTTTGAACAAAACAAGGGAGTACTGCATGATTTAAAATCAAGAAAAGTGTTTGTCAGGATTATATCCTTTCACTATGTTTATTCCATCTGTATGCTGAGCAAATAATCCCAAGAAGTTCACTATGTGACAAAGAATGTAGCATTAGGATTTGAAGAAGGTTCATTAATAATGTGTGATATGCAGATGACAAAATCTTGCTTGCTGAAAGGGAGGAGGAATTGACACATTTGCTGACGTAGCTCAAGGATTGCAACCTTCACTATGGATTTCAACAGAGAAAATCAACAGAGAAAAGATTGAAGTTGTCAAGGATTTCATTTTATTTGGATCCACAAGTGATGCTCATGGAAGTAACGGTCAAGAAATTAAACAATGTATTGCCTTTGGCAAATCTGCTGCTGCACAGGTCTTTGTAAAGTGCTGAAAAGCAAGAATGGCACTGTGTGTATTAAGGTGAGCCTGACTCAAGCCATGATGCCATGATATTTTTAAATGTTTCACATGCATGTGAAAAGTGAACAGTGAATAAGGAAAACTGAAGAATAATTGATGCACTCAAATTATGGTGCTGGGGAATAATGTTGCAAGGATTGTGGACTGACAAAAGAACAAACAAATCTGTCTTGGAAGAATACTCCTTACAAGTGAGGCTTTCAAGACATCAACTCGAGTACTTTGGACTTTGTTATCAGGAAAGACCAGACCCTGAAAAAGGATATCATGTTTGATAAAATAGACAGTAAGTGTACTAGGCTGGGCTGACTAAAGAAACAAATCCTGTGGTTCTCATAAATGTATAGGAAAGAACTTTATATCAAGAAGTAATTATGGATTGAGAAAGTGTTCCAGCCCAGTCCAACTCACATCCAGAAGTCTGATACTAGTCCATAAGTACCTCTTCAGACTCATGAAGCCACATAGCATGTTACAGAATGCAGGAAGATCACAAGCCAGTGGGTGCCAAGCTCTGTGGATCCAAGGACAATGAAAACACAGCAGGGTGCCAGCAGCTCTCAGGGCCAGTGGCAGAGTCCCAGCAGGCAGGAAGGCAAAGTGACAGAGGAGAGAGAGCAGTTCCCAGGGTTCTCCTTATAAGAAAGCCACACCCCCCAGGAGACAGCATTAGGTGTGATCTGATTCTCAGGTTGGATTCCACCCCTACTCTTTAAACATCTTCAAGTTGACATGGAATTATGTAACTGCCACCGTAGGAAAAAACCAGAAATACCATCAAGGAGATGGATTGACACAGTGGCTACAGCCATGGGCTCAAACAGGATGATAACAGAATGGCAGTGTTTTGCTCTGTTGTACATAGACTCACTGTGAGCCAGAACTGACTTCGCAGAGCCCAAATACTACAAGATGAAATGAGGACAGTAGAGTTCCTTTCTTTCTTTAGTAGTAAAATTCGTACTTTCTATGTGGGAGACTTGAGTTTGATTTGAGGCCAACGGAGCTCACGCACAGCTACATCGCTCAGTCACAGTTTGGGTGTTGCTACGATGGTTCTAGAATAAGATAGAAGAGGAAGAACGACCTGGTGGTCTACTTCTGAAAATGAGCCAATGAGATCACAAATCCTGAACAGATGATGGGGATGGTGGGGGCCCAGACATTTCATTCCGTTGCTCATGGGGACGCCATGCTCCAGGGATTGATTTTATGGCAGTTAACAACACAATATGATAAAAGGAAGATATTGTCCCTATTCTCAAATTGATCATCATTTGTCACGTTTTATTAAAAATAACTCAGCTGATAGTAAAGGGAACTAGCACTCAAACCTTAAATTTGTTTATGTTCATTCTTTTTAAAAAAAATAGTTTTATTAGGGGCTCATACAACTCATCACCATCCATACATACATCAATTGTGTAAAACACATTTGTACATTCATTGCCCTCACCACACTCAAAACATTTTGTCTCCAACTAAGCCCCTGGCATCAGCTCCTCATTTTTTCCCCTCTGTCCCCACTCCCCCCTCCCTCATGAACCATTGACAATTTATAAATTATTATTTTGTCATATCTTGC
>NW_022111365.1:6505077-6507795 GCF_000313985.2 Echinops telfairi | reverse complement strand
CTGAGCTAGATGGCCGCTTGTTTACCTTCAAGCCTTTAAGACCCCATACACTACAACTTTTGATATCCAGGCACCAAACCTTAAATTTTTATTCATTGGATGATATGTGCCAGATACAGTTAGGTTATACTCATCGGTCTGCTCCAGCTCTGTGGAGACAGCTGGGTTGATGTGAGCTGCTTATCCCAAGGACAAATAAAGTGCTGTTAGTGAGGAGAGGGAGCAGAAGCCAACCTTAGGAATGCTGACTAGGATTTGCTGTAACTCCTGTTTGCTTATAATGTTGATATGCTGGTGATGTATATGACATGTGGACACTTCTCCACCCTCTCCTTCATCCTCAGAAGAATGATGGAAGGGAAACTGTAGACGGTCTAAACTCTACAGACTGAATTTCTGCTCTATCTCTTCTCTCTTGATGGAACCAACTTTTCAATATGGTGCTCATAGAATTTAATATATTTCCTACTTCCCTGTGTCATCTATTGACTTTTAAAGATTATTATTATATAATATTTTAGACATTGATACATTGTGTCCATCAAGTAAAATGAATGCTCTTTGAGGACAGGAGCTTTAACTCCAGACTTTTGCTTCTACTCTTTCTCCCTAGTACTATTTTGCCACTGAACTTTCAATGGGCATAGGATATTTGCTATGAATTGTTATTAAAAAACGATGGTTGTATTTTGGACAATTGGTTTTCAAGTTTTTAAAAATCTCATAGTCAAAGCAAGGTACACTTATTAAAAACTGCAATGTGCAAATCATATGTGGAAATTTCATGTAGAACCCAAATATGGAAACAAGAGTGTTTTAAAAGACTCCAACAAATCACACCCAGTTTGTGGCAAGAAAGAGTTGGGTTTTGAAATGGATTTCAGAATATTAGGAGTGTGACAAGTGTGAATCAATGGTGCATGGCTGTTGCCTGCAGGACAATTTATGGCTCACTGACACCTCTCAGATAGGGTTAAGTATTTACATTCAGCTGGGTCCTCCCCTCTGACTGTGCAGCACACAGAAACTCCGTAAAGCCATGGTAAAGAGAGAAAACTGTCCTTCCAGGGCTCCTAGGTAGGGGCAAATGAATCTTCGTTCTTCCTCCTGTGTGAGGAGAGCTTCCATTTGAATGGTTATGGCAGCCTGACCTCCAGCCTCTGTGTTGGAAAATCAGGCGACTTCTATACCACATAAAAAGGGCAAATGCATTCATTACTATTATATTATTATACAATGTTTAATACATATAATAGCAATTATCCTGTCAGCAGCTGGAGTCTGACCACAGATCAGAGGCTGGGGTGACATAAATCTGCCAAGGGAAGTCTTTGGAGGTGAAGATGAGAGATTTGAATTCTCTGTATAACAGGGGTTATCACTGAAGAATTCAAGCCACTTTGGAGGGTGAATTTGGATGTACTGTGAGGATCTGGCCAAACAGCAGTTAGTATCTGTGAGCTATGATACAAAAGAGATTGCCCACTGCTTCCCAGAGCTATGGACTGTTAAAAATGCTTACTGTTGCCCATCACTGAGGCAGGTGAAGAGTACCCTGGGGCTCTGATAGAACTAAGGTGCTATCTTCAACTTCTAGGGTGGAATTCTTCACTGAAATCCTGGCCTGCCTGAGTTTCACTTTGTCCTTTCCCTCTTACACCAGTTCTTCTGCCTGGGTCTTAGCCTGATACTGCTCACAGGACTGTTGCCGCTGGACTGTCCTGAATGGCTTCTCTGCCGGCAGAGGGAAACGGACTACAAGGGGCAGAAGGGGTCCTCTCTGGTTATGTAGAGAGGCACGTACTGAGGTGTGGAAGCAAGCCAGCCTGCATTTCTAGGGGGTTGTGTGCCTTCATGTGGCAGATAATATGATTGTAATCTCTGCTGAATAAATGACGGCACATGCTTGTCTTAGTTTTCCTCTGTAGGAATATAACGAAACAGAAGGCCCTCCTCACTGACGTGAGGAGCCATTTGTACTCCCCAAGTGGGTGAAGCCACCCACCAGGCTCAGGTAACATGGGTAATATTATAGCACCCCAATCCTGCAGGGCCCTGGGAACTCACTGGGTTTACCAAGGGCTCTTTAGAATGAAAGTAACAATAGCTTAGAAAAGGCTTGCTTGATATGTACAAAGAGGTGATTTACTGACAAAGCCTTTACACCCTTTCATCCTTCCCTCTGCCTTCATCCCTCTCTCTCCCTTTCTGTGCGCCAAACGCCCCAGGAAGCCCACAGCAGAGAAAACTCCTGAGAATAGGAATAACTAACCAGTGTCATCTGAGCACCATTTCTGGGGCCAGGGTAATGAGAATTATTCAAATGCAATCATAAAATGAGGCCAGGCAGGCAGGAATGGGGGAATGGGAGGGGAGGCAGGGGTGGGAAGTCTTCCTTGCTAGTGGTAAGTTTCATAATTTCTGGGGAGTTTTCCTGGGGGTCCACAGAGAATTTCACCTCATCTCTCTCCCCTCAGCACAAGGGGGTCCTGAAGGGTGCATTTGTTTGCTGAGGAGACATTGAAATGGAGGACCATTCTCTGGAGCCACTTGGGGTCCTCTGAGAGGCGCCCCTCACATTTATTTCAAGGCGGCTCCTAGGCGCGCTCTCGCCTCCCCGAGAGCAGGAGCGGAGCAGGCCGGGGTCGGAGTCTTGCACAAGCCTCCAGTAGAGGGAGACACTCAGCGGTGCCTGCGACTGGGAAGGCCGGGAAGAAG
>NW_022111365.1:6495540-6504255 GCF_000313985.2 Echinops telfairi | reverse complement strand
GCTGGAAGCGCGAGCAGCCCAGCGCAGGGTCCAGAGATCCGCGGCCGGCGGGCCTGGGGACGCCAGCGAGCCGGAGGCGGAGGGCGGAGCGGAGACACCGGGACCAGCTAGCGGAGGGACAGAGAAGTCAGAGTCCCAGGGACCCAGCTCAGGGACGGTTCTCCCGGGAGGAGCAGGGATCTCTAGCGGGTCCCTGGCCTTGCGCGGGATGTTGAGGGGCTTCGGGGAAGTTGCGGGAAACAGAGGAGCCTGTGGCCGAGGCTGAAAATCGGGGAGCCCCACTGGCTCCAAAATTAGGGGGTGACTTCGTAAGACAGGACCGGAAAAAGCCGCCGAGGACGGAGACCTGAGAGGGACAGGCAGAGCCCGGGTCTGCGGGGCAAAGTTTGCGTTTCTTTCTCTCGCGCCCCCAGGGCCCCGGGAAGAAAGGATCCCTGCGGGCCGCCAGCCCTTTGAGCGAGCTCAGAGCGGGAGAACCCGCGGTTCCCTGTCGGTGGGAAGCTCCGGGCTGGGAATCGCTGGGGTGCTTTGTGGACCGGCCCCGAATCACAGCAGGGCTGGAGGGCCAGTCCAGAGTTTGGGTTTTAGGATCCAGGCTGTTTGCAGAAGCAGACTGGCAGGATCGCTGAGCAGCCTAGCGATCCAGTCTACATCTGGTCCAGGCCAGCGGGCGGGAGGTAGGAGTAGGGACCACGGCGGGCTTAGATCTGAATCCGGACTAGGAGGAACGGGTAGCGTTTTTTAGGATTTAGCCCGGGGATCAAGGATCTTTATGGCCATGGAGACAAATGGAATTGGGGAGAGTTGCGCGCTCCGGTCCCGCGGCACCGCGAGTGGGAAAACGGCTGACGCGGTAACCAAGGAGTTGATCCGAGTGTGGACAGGAGCTGCGAGTCCCAGCGGCTTCTCCACAAAAGCGGATCCATCTGTAGGAGGACGGGGCTTCGAGTGCGCCACCCAGTTCCGGACCAAGTGACCGGGCAGCTTGGAGGGACTCGGAAGAGATCCTAGGATTCGACGTAGCTCGGCAGGCTCGCGGCACCACTTTGGGGACGTGGGCGCTACGTGGTGGGGCGGGGATGCAGGGCCTGGAAGCCCTGCACCCCGGGTCAGGTGTCGTTTCTCCGCATCTTGCCCGAGGCAGGGCGGTCTGGAACTTGGAAGCTGCGGCGGCGGCCTGAGCCTCCGGACCGGCGGTCACAACCTGAGCTTCTCCCTGCAGGCAGGGAAGCACACCAGCCCCTGAGGGCAGCAAGTTCCCGCCTGGGAGGGTGGGGGGTAGGATCGGGAGGGAGCTAAGAACTCCCTACCTTAACCCGCCTTGCCCCAGATATCCTCCAACGTGCTGTACGACATTTGGGGTTTCAAATGCTCTCCAACTGTTAGAAGTCAAGAGCTTCGCATACTACTCAAACAGCTTAATACATTGTCCAAAGCCCTAGTCTTTTTGCCTTTCCGTTCACGCAGTCTTTCTCAACTGCCCGAGGCCCCAGGACCCAGGGCAAGGGGATCTCTCATTTCTGGACTTGAGATCTCTCATTCATCTCCGTGTCCCGGGCTAAGCTGGGGTTAGGGTGGGCCGGGGGTGGGTGCGAGAGAGGCCTCAACCAGGAAGGGAGGCAAGTCTCTGGTGCACTAGGGAAAGAACGGGGTGGAAAGATGGAGAAAGGTTTGGAATTTCCTCTTTGTAATTTTGAATCCATTTTCCTTGCTCTGGACACCTTTCTCGGGGCCCTCCCGGGACGCCAGAAAGTCGTGGGACCCACGCGTGGCTTCGGTAGCCCGGGAGCCGTGGCCGCTGCACCGTGTAGCTTCTGAGCTGTTGTAGTGCAGGCGTTGGGATTCCTTAGTTCCCTCCCCACTCCCGCGCCCAGATCCTGAGGGGGGAGGGAGCCTAGACCCTATGGAGACTCCAGGTCACTGCCTCCCCTTTGTGAGCGCTAAAAGAATGAAGGCCGAGAGAAAGCGAAGCTGCTCAGAGTAAGTGGCGGGCGGTTGCTGGAGAGAGATGGGCCCGACCAACCCTCTCAGTAAAATGCCTCGTGCAAATTGCACTGAAGTGTATCCAACTTGAAACTGGCTGTTTTATGATCTTTTCTGGGAGTTTACTGCGCTCTGCTTTTAAGTCCATAGATTGCTTTAAGTTAATGAAAGTGCTGCTTTCAAAAGGGGCCTTTGATTGTGTGGCAGTGGCAAGCCCAATACCTCTCCTTTACTCTTCCAAAATTGGCCTGTTTAACAAGAGGGTAGTCGCTGGAGTTCCCACATGGACTGAGGCTGGAGGAGGAGGCCTTGTGACAATAAAGATTAATAAAAGTCAGTGTCCAAGTAATTCAGAAAGACAAATTTATATAGTTTCCAATCCAATTTCATCTTCCTATCCCTACAACATCGGGCTTCCACTGTTTCATGTTGCTTGGTGCTTCACAAAATGTGTTTCCAACCCAATGCCAAATCAAACAGCAACTAAAATATTTGCTCTGGGATGCCGGGAGGGGCATTGCCTTGCCATTTTGGAAGGTAAATGTGTTGAAATAGCTTGGGGGGGAAAGGCTGGGTACCTTGAGAAAGAATGAAGCAGGCTGTTTTTCAGCTCTTTTTCTTTTTCCATCTCTTTTGCACAAAAGGTGAGATGACACGGTTTTGGACTGCGCCCTAACATAGAAACTACAGTGGAGCTGAGCTGTGGCTTTGACCGCATGTCATAACCATTTAAAATGTGGTTACTTGTTCAAAGCTCAAAGCTTCCCCAAGCTGGGTTTCATTAACTCTACACCAGTTGCCTGGAAGTTCAGTAGCAATAAATTGTATAAACACATTTGAAGTAAGTTAGTGATGAAATAAAAAGAATTACTGTCTTGTGAGGGGAGAACCTGAATTCATGGAGTTCGAACTTAACTGAAAACATACCATCTCTCCTATGGCCTTGATGTTTATGGGTGCACCAGAGTGTGTGTTAAATTTCTTTTTGCCATCTCCATCTGAGCCTGGGACTGTAATTCATTAGAGACCAAGGTATGCCTAGAAAGTGAAATGGCAGCATACTAAGGGGTTTCTTTTAGCTTGCTTTAAGAACCAACCCAAATGGATCAACCCAACTTCCTTACTCTGCAACCTGAGGAGCAACAGAGCCCAGGTGAATTAGATTTTCAAATGTTAGAGGCTTAAAAATACTGTGTTAGCAATTGGATTTGTTTTTATTAAAGAAACAACCTATAAAATTTATAGGTTTTCAACATGTTGCAAGATCTCCTTTTATTTATTTAGCCCACCCTCCCTCTCTGAAAATCTCCATTTTTAGACTTTCATTCCTGTTTTATTTAATCTGGAACACATTTTCTAAATTAGCTCAATGAGAGTGAGAAATGCTGTTATACGTTTCCCATTTCCTATGCTGTGTGGCCCAAGGACTTTGACACTCAAAGATGTGTGTGTGTGTGTGTGTGTGTGTGTGTGTGATACAATTGCTAAAAGTGATGGCATGTGAAACAAAGGGTCTAGATCAAACAAAATGCAGATCAGAGTATGGAGAGGTAGAAATGATACCACCCAGAAAAAAAAAAAACGAAAAAACAGGAAGTCATATAGAAAATGAAATCATCAAGAGCCTTCATTGTAGACAACACACTGTGCTTTGTATAAAGCACTTCACATGAGCTCCATGACTCTTCTGAGATTAAATTATATTGAGAAGCAGAATTTAGGAGGAGGAACTGTATCCTCTGGGTTCTGCCCTGGCTGTGTGGTCAGAAAGTGTAGCAGTAAGGATTTGCTAATTTAATTAAATCTAATACCTGGTGGGAAGCTGAGGAAGGAGGGTGGGAAATGGCCAAGAGATAATCAAGGTTGGCAGGCCAACATACTAATCTAGGGTATAGTTTCAAATTTGAGAGCTGGCAGTTTTATATTGTTACTGCCTGGTTCCCTGACTTTGCTGGGCTATTCAGCTTCTGAATTTTGGTTTCTTCATCAGTAACGTGGAATGTATCTATCACAAACATTCCTCACTAGGCTGTAAAGAGTATAGGATAGGCAGAATCTCTTACACTCTAGATAATGAAGAACATAGGAGATTAGCGGGCTTCTCAACAGCAGAGGGCAATTTTCTTTCCCTGCCTGGATCCAGAGCCATTTCCCACAAGTCTCAGGAATTATCACTTTGGTGAAGGGGCTGAACTCTTATCTTTCTTTGCATCCTTGAATTTGAAAACCCTGCTTTGATTCTGAAAAAAAACAGTCAAGCAAATAAACAAACTGATCTTCCCTCTAGCAGGAGGGACAATTAAGGCTGAGATGGAGAACTAAGCAAAAGGCTCAGGGGCCATATCTGACCTCCTCTGGCTACACAAGGGAGAAGGAGAATCAATCCATGTGCCCAGCTGCCCAAGGCAGAGGTGAGCCATGCCTCCACCCTCCAGTTTTCATGGCCTTTTCTGAGACCAACCATTCTTCTCACAACACTTCTTTTCTGCTGGGTTTTGTAATTCATTGCTGTGACCACACATAACTCACAGACAAAACTCACAATTATGGGGGCTTATTAGGGAATTTAGCAGGTTGCCACAAGTCAGGTTCAGTAAACAGTAAAGATCTAGTCTGTGGTCCACAGTAGACCCTCTTCTCAGCCAGCAGCCAAGTGTCTCTCTGGTCCTGAGCCTCTCAGCCTTGTGGTCCCTTGGCGTCTGCCTCTGTGGGCCAGGAAGCCTGCCAGCCTCTCTGCCTCACAGTCCCATAAGCTTAGTGCTGCTCCTCTGTTCTGTCTCATGGTCTCCTCTTTGTCTCAGCCTGGCTCCTTGGCTTTGTCCCTTGGTCTCCACCACAGCCTTTGGTGCCTCTGGTCTTGGCCTCTCGTGGCTCCTCATGTGATGGTACTGGGAGTTTTCTCTATGCCCCTGAAATGGCTCTTATATACAGAGAAGTCACTTTGATGGAGATGTGGCTTTTGTCTTTCAGAAACCCAGGTGAGGTGGAGACTCACAATACATGCCACCTGAATTCTGTCTAATAGCACAGCAGAGCACTCCCTCCAAGGTGGGATTGTACCCACAGGCACAGAGACTAGAATTTATACTACATCCTATAAAGGACTGTGGCTAGAAGAGCCATATTAATTGATTAAATCGCAGAAACCCTGCTGGTTATTTTCAAGGGTGCTCTTTGGAGTAGTTTTCACACAGCAGCTAAATGTCAAATCTAACTTGTCAGGAACTCAGTTTTCTTTGGAACTGGAGAGGCCTGAACCCTGACTATTATTTTGCATTTAGTCAGATTGTGGGGCTGTGTGCTGGTGTGGAGCTAGCCACAATCTGAACCGCGCCTAGCCGTGTTCATGTTGGCAGATTAAAGCAAGTTCTGCACTTCAGAGCCTAAAAAGTCACATTGGCACTTACTCACACACGCATGTCGTATACTTATATATTGCTTCCTTTCATTCTAGCCCCTGCTTTTTAAAAAGCTTCCTCTGAAACCGGAGATGTGGTCTTGTGCTGTATGTTTCTTTAATTCTGACTAGTCCATGATGTTTTCTTAAGGCCAGTTTCTTGTCTATGTCCTTCTATCTGTAGACCCCATCTTAATTTCCATTTTGATTCGGAGTGGGAGCAAGTGCCGAGGGACTTCCTAGAGACATGTCGTCGGAATAGAAAAAGCAATCGTTTGCTGAGAGAATGCATGACAGTTTGGAGAGACACACTAGTGGAACTTGAATCTCTCTGTCCCAGCACCTCCAGGAGTATGGAGAAACAAGCACTCAGGCAGCTCGGTTTATCTCAAGGTGGAAAGTGAAGTTCAAGAAGAGCTCGCTGCAAATGTGTTGTCTTCTGTGGGATCTGCTATTTGGCTTGGATGCCTACCCGCAGGCCCTGCCTGCCTGGGTTTCTAATTACAAGAAGGACGTTTCTGCTAAGACCTATCTCACTAAAAACACATCCCTGTGTGTAATAAGAAACCCTAAACCAGGCAGGATATTTTAAAACTGAAGCAATGAAGATTAGATTAAGTCTCCACCAAACAGCTTCCTTCTTGTATTATTTTTGGCTGGATTCTGGAGCAAAGCAGCTGGCCCTGGGGCCCACACGGCAGACTCTTGAGGGTTCGGATGGGGCCAGACTGGGTGGCTTAGCTGTTCGTTTCTCTGCATAATAGGAACATGGCCAATTTCAGCCTGGCTCAGTTGAGGCTGTGGGGGTGCCCAGGGAGGCCTGAGGGAGGCTGGGGGGAGGGCCATTCATATAGGTCAGAGAACAGTCACAGAATCTGCAGGTCACAGAGCAAAAAGAATACTTTTAAATCACCCGCCTCATTAGTACTTAGTCTTTTGTGTTCAGCTTTTCCTCCCACTCCGACCCCCATCTCATTCCCAGAAACTCATCACCCCTAAAGGCGATTCCCTTCACCCTCTAAGGGGTCCTTGAAGGGGACAGAGGGGTTGCCATTGCTTCACGAAATACCACCTCCTCTTCTCAGTCAGGGACTGACTTATTTTGCCCATTGAGGGATTTCTGGGAGGGTTTTTCTATGTTGACTTATTGTCAGGTTCAATGATTCAGGCTAATGATTGAGTGCGCAAAGTAAACAACTTAATATTTTGGGTTCTTGTGTGGGTGCGTAATTAGTTGCTCAAGATTTCCTGCAGGCGAAGACAAGTAATGTGGCATCGTGGGCCCATGCCCTGTCCTGCTGGGAAGATACAGTATGCAAGTCATTCATTCCTTATTCCTTCATTCAGCAGATCGTTCTATCGAGTGTCTGTGCTGTTCCTGACCCAGTCCTGGCAATGGGGACACAGCAGTGAAAACAAAGCAGGTACAGATAGCCATGGCCTTCTTGTCGCCAAGGAGCCTCCTGGCTTTGGATGTAGTGGAAAGTACGTGGTCTGAGTAGCAGACAAAACCGCGTCTTGAGGCTAGCTCTGTTGTTTACCAATTGCAGGCATTTAGACAAATTATTTCACGTCCTTCACTCCAGTTTCCCCATCTTCAAGTTGGGAAATACAATGACCTAGCTCCGAAGAGCAAGTTGAGAGACCCATTGTAAAGTACTCACCACAGTGCCTGGTGCATTGTAGAGACTCACCCTGCATGGGTTCTCCTCTCCCTTGCTATTTTAGAGCTGATGGTCCTCTTAGGGAATTGTGTTAATCTGGGTTCTTTAGAGAAACAAACCCACAGAAATGCATACGTATAAGAGAGAGTTTTATATAAAGGGTAAGTGCACATCAAGAGAGCATCCCCACCCAGTGCTGCCCAAGCCCACACGTGCAACATTAACCCATATGTCCAACACCAATCCGCAAAGTCCTCCTCCATCTCACAAAACACACACTATGACGCCAACTGCAGGAGGAAAGCCAACCCAGTGAATTGTAAACATCTCAGCGTTGGCAGGGGTCTCCATATGGCTGCTCCAGCACCCAGGGCTGCATCGGGGTAGGTCCATGTGGCTTCTCCTTAGGGATGTCTTGCAGGAAGTGAGCCTTGCCAGCTGAAGCAGGAAACTGGCTAAGGCAGCTGCACCCTGGTCCGACCATCAGAAAGCAATAGACCCGAGAACTAGAAAGGAGAGGCTCACCGAACCATTTATCCCTCCATCCTTCAATTAACCCCACAGTGTTTATTAGCCAAGTTGGCACAATATACTACCTCTGGAATGATCCAGTTTTTTCTTTCCTTTTTGTTTACTTTCTTAGGATGAGATTTGGGCTTTTACTTAGCTCACTGATGGCAAATCCAAACATCTACTGGTCAACACTGTGACCTGTGTACTGTTTGCTCTCTGTGTGCATCTCAGGGCAGCAGCTGTGATAGCACATATACACATGGACCCTGCCCTGATGGTGATGGAGGGACAAACTCCACACATAAACATATGGAAATGTCATATGGAGACATGACTTGACAAAGGGAACAAACCAATTGTTACACAAAAGAGGCAAACATGGGGAGGATGGCACACAGTAATCAGAACAGAGTAGATTTAAACAGGGCCAGCTTCAGAGAAGAGGCAAACTCTGGTCTCTGGAAGTGTAAGAGGAATAGAGGGAGTGAGGGCTATCCGGGCTAAGTTGCAGGGGGAGGAAGGAAACGTGAGACTTGTCAAGTCGCTGTGTTCTGTTGGGACCATCAGGGATTGCTGAGGAGCAGCTTAACGTAGAATGAAGATTTCAGCTCCCTGTGACCACTCTAAGTGGCCAGAGTGACCTGATATTGCTTCAGGAGTACAACCTACACCTCCCTCTTGGGGATTGGCTTTTTTGTGTGGGATTTCTAGAAAACCTTTTTGATGTTGACTTCTCAATGGGTGCAAGTTAAGCTTAGGATTTATTGCACAAACAAACAAATACACCTCTGCCCTGTCTGTAACCTGGCTATTTTACTCAGTATAGTCCCTGTTTCTCCTAAAGAAGAAGAGATCTAAAGAGAAGAGACCAGAGGTCCCACATCTGGCCTTTTCCCCTTTCAGGGACGAGGAGACTGAACAGATGGCAGAGAGTTTCGGCTGGTAGAAAGCACAAGGGTCTGGACCAGAAAGCAGAGGACAATGAAGTTGACTTAAGACTGTGTGACCCTCAACAGTTGACTTACCTTCTCTGGTGTCAGCTTTCTTCTGTCCTATACAACAAAGAGTTTGAATGCCATCAGAGGTCCTCTTCAGCTCAAATCCCATGATTTATGTGTTCCCTACCAGCTGGATTGCTGCATCTATTGTCAATCATTG
>NW_022111365.1:6489637-6495284 GCF_000313985.2 Echinops telfairi | reverse complement strand
CAAGGTCAGCAATTTGAATCCACCAGTTGCTCAGCTGGAGAAAGATGCAGCTTTGTGTCCTTGTAAAGATGGGCAGCATTGGAAACACAAGGGGAAGTTTTACACAGTCTGACAGTTTCACTATGAGTTGGAATCGATTTGCTAGCAGTGAGTTTTTAGCAATAGAGGTTAATCTCATGAAGGTAGCATTTTCAGTCTGGAGACTCACTAGCTTCTTTATAATAGTCGACCTTTGCTGCTTTTGTTGAAGCACACTATGGTATTGGGGAAAAGAACACAGGCCTTGCGATCAGATTCCAGATTCTGTTCCTGCTTCTACTACCACACAGAGGTGTGGCCATAGGCAGAGCACTTAACCTCCCTGAGGCTCAGTCTTCCCAGCTATAAAATGAGGATGCCTTTTAACATTAGATGTGAAGTTATATGACGTATTGTTTTTCTCTATAATTTTATTTTACATAAATGTTTTATATAATTTATATTTATAAGATTTATATCTGTGTAATTTTATATAACATATTTTTATTATGGTTTACACTGTATTATAAAAAATTAGACAATTTTTAATATAACACTTAGCATATAGAGCTGTTGAGGAAGCTAGAAGAAAATATGTAAGCTCATGGTGAATATTAGCTTTATTTCCTAATATCTTGCAGATGCTCGCCTTTGAATCTCACAGCTTTGTGAAGTAGGTAGAATGAGTCTTGTTTATCATTTTACTAATGAGAAGACTTTTGGTTCAGAGAGAGGCTGCAAAGTCTAGAAAGAACACAGATGTATCTACCAACTCACAGGGTAGAGCTGAAATTTCTCTCCTCTGTTATGCATACCTTTGTTTGACAAATGCCTAGGAGACCTACTTACTCTTATGGAAATCCACACCTAGATGAGCTATGTTTTTACTTTCACAAAGTCTTCGATCGCAGGCAAGGGCTGGCCTAGACATCACAAACTGGTAAGGACCGGGAAGTAGAGTAATATAATAGTGCTAGTGATGGGGTGAGAGGATGTCAGATCAGTCATGCAACCATCACCCTTTAGTTGCCCACCCTGGCTGTAAGCTGGACTAGAAACCCCAGGAAGAAATGCCCTTGGATGCTAACCTCCATAATTTACCAGCTCAGAATCCTGAGAGATTCCAAGGGACAGTCATGGTCAGGCCTGTTTATGTCCCTTAGGGCACAGTCTCCCTTTTCTCCAAGGGGCCACAATAGAGCTGTGGTAGAGACGGGGGTAGCAAGTCCCACACGTGAGGGGTGCTCGTGTCAACAGTGCATTTGTATTGAGCACTGCTCTATTCCAAGTCCTGTGCTAGGCCTTTGGAGCACAGCATTGACTACTATATGGTCCTGCTTATGAAAGCCTTCTGTCTGTTCCTCAGGTGAGACGGTTCTCTGTGAAGATTGGTAGTTCTAGCTCGAGGTCAGAGGCAGGGAGACAGAACCTGGAGAGATGCCAGCCGTGTGTCCAGGGGCCCCATGATGATGATGAGTGTTTGTTCTCACCCTTGAGCCCTCTCTGTGGATCCATCCCTTGGTCAATGAGTCTGGCCTGAGCACACGATTGAGTTAATGACTAGTAGTGTGCTGTGTGCTATTTATAATGCTTTTACTGGTCAATATTTTAAGGAAGTAGATCATTGCGTCCTTTTTCCTAGTCAGTCTGTCTTTATCTAGAAGCTGGTATTTGAGATTCAAGCAGCATGGTTTCCAGCGTGATAGAAACATGCAAGCCACTGCAGAATAACAAACTGATAGTAGTACTCAGGTTGGAAGGTGCTCAAAACATCGTAGAGGAAGAGCTACCTCCTTAGAGTTGACCTGAATGACATGGGTGAGTTCAACGTTGGGGCGCTTCATTTGCTAATGTGGCACGACTCAAAATGAGAAGAAGTAACCACAAATATCCACTAATCATTAGTACAAAGAAAGTAAGAAGTATTACACTGTGAACGTTGGAAGTCATCGAAAACGAAATGGCCGGCATAAAGACTTACAGGACATTCTGAGCCCAAGTGGACAGGTATTGACCATTTTAAATTGGACAATCATAGGGTCAGCTATATCCAATATGACAAATTAAAGAGGAATGGCATGGCATTTGTGGTCAAAAAGAACATTTCAAGACCTATCCACAGAACAACGCTGTCCGTGACAGGATGCTATTCCCCCACCTCCACGGAGAAGCAGTTAATAAGACAGTTCTTCAAATGTATGCACAACCCACTGATGCCCAAAATGAAGAAATTGTACATTTTTATCAGCATCTTCAGTCCAAAGTGATCAAACATGCCATCAAAATGTATTTATAGTTGCTGGTGGTTGTGATGTGTACTGGTAGTGGAAACTATGGCCTTGATGGTAAAAGCTATGCCAGAGACTGCATGTTAGAATTCCGTGAGATCTGTGGTTTATTGCAGCAGATACGGAAATCAGGCAGAACTGTAGGCTAGAGCTCCAGAATATGGTTTCTGCACCACATTTTGCACCAGGGAAGCAGCGGGTGGCTTTACTCTGCTGTTACCACGAAAGCCCTGTATCTCACAACGCTAGGGAGCCAGGCCTCCTCTTTCACTTTCCCTCTAAGCCCTGGAAGGAGATTGCTAAATCCTAGCGGGCACTGCACTCTCGCAAACTACCCTTCTGGAGGGACGCCTGAAACCGTGGCGGGCCTTTCTGGTGTTCGATGGAGACTGTCCTGGGGAAAGTGACTTTGTTGCTCACACCGCATAGCTGTTCTCGGGAGGCCTCTTCGCGGCAAAGAGACAGACACTGTTCACTCGTGCTGACGTCCAGCTTGTCAGGGAAGGCCCTTTCTGAGACGGACACCTGGGCTTTGGGAATATTTGAAAAAGTAATTTCCACTGGATTTGGGAGGGGAAGACGGAAGGAGAATATAGGCTGGGTCATGCCGTTAGGCACTACGAGGAGAGTGGGAAACATCTTCAGCATGTTGTTTTGGCAGAGTCCTGGCTCTGCCATCCTTGCCGGGTGGATCTGGATCAAGGGAGGCAGGAGACGGGCTGCCACCGCTAGCAAATGTAAAGGTAGAAGCGGGTCCCCCCGCCCTCTAGCTCTGCTGTTTCTGGAAAACTGTGGAAAACCTCCCTGTATGGCAGCCATACATCGTAGGGGCCTCTCCACAGCAATGCGCTGGGTCCTGTGGAGGGAGCTCTCACCCTTTATTTTACTGAGTGACCGTCACAAACCCAAGAGAGAAAGTGGGCTCAGAGAGGTTAAGGAAATGTGTCCAAAGTCCCAGAGTTAGGTTCTGTGTGCGTCTGAGTCCAGAGTCTCGCTAGCACAGCTTGCTGCCGCTATAGGTGGTTGTGTGATTGAGGGACAATTGCTGGTTTCCATGGTCCCTTTCTCTACCTCCCACCTTCCCTCCCCGACCAGTGCTCTAGTCGCCCGACAGAACTCAGTGTACAGTATAGATCGATGGACTGGATAGGTCATCTTCTACCACAGATGAAGTGAGACTCTGGTGTGACCTGGGGATGTAGCCTGATGATTGCGGCAGAGCCCTGCCGAACAAGACTTCTTTCTAAAGAAGATTTCTTGCTAAAGGTTTGAAGTTGGGTCTGGAATCAACCCTATGCTTTCAAGCGTAACTTTCAAAAGCTAGCCCTTCTGTCCTTCTCAGTCAAATGGGGGTGGCAGTGCTTCCTGTGGAGGCTGTAGAGGAGATCAAACGAGTTGATGGATAGATACATGGTATGGGGTCCTCCAACTTTTTAAACAAGGGGCCAGTTCACTGTCCCTCAGACCCGTTGGACGGCCGGACTATAGTTAAAAACAAAACAAAACTATGAACAAATTCCTATGCACACTGCACATATTTTATTTTGAAGTAAAAAAACAAATGGGGTAAAAACACCCAGTGGGCCGGATAAATGTCCTCGGTGGGCCACATGTGGCCCGCGAGCCATAGTTTGAGGATGCTTGGAAAGGAACATAAATGAGAATGCCTCCACATTGCCTCACATATAATATGTGGGGGAGAAAGTCGTTCGGCACAAAGATATCGTTCTTCTTAATTTAAAACCAAGCACACCGACAAAGACATATGCCCTCTTATACTTTGTCACGGAGTGTAAAAAGTGTGTTTACATGATTTAAAATTGGCATGATGGCCCTCCATGACTGTGCCCCACAGCTGGTGCTAGGGGGCCCCTCTGGGGGTCCCTGAACACCTGGTAGTTTTTCAAATCCGGGCTTAGAGTCAATACACCTGAACTGTGTGTGCCGATTGGTCTTCCCACTTGTGAGGCCTTCTCTGATGTGGACTGGCATCTGCCACACGTCCCATGAACCTGAACTACCCTTGGGTTCCTCCCTGCTGGAAGCACTCAGTAAGTATATTTTTACTGAGCGCTATCTATAGGTCAGAATCTGTGGAAGTAGTGGAGCTTCAACTATGAATTAGACAGACGGGGTCCCTGCCTCACAGGGCTTATAGTGCCTTGGGGGAAGGCAGTGAGGAGAGCCACGAAGAAGTCCACGAAACTAGAATAGAATGTCCTAGGTGCTATCGCTTACTCTGCAGAGGCTCTGGGTAGTACAGATATTTCTAATCCACCCAGAGGTACCTTGGAAGAAAGGCCTGGTGGTCTACTTTTGAAAAGTCACAGCCTTTGAAAACTGTCAAGTGCAGTCCGGCTCAGACACAGATAGGGTTTCCATGAGTTGAACTTGCCAACTGTTTTTAATCTCTATTAGGGGTTGTGGAGGGTGTCCTTACAAGCATGAGGTTTAAGCTGAAGTGTGAAGGTAGAGTCACAGGGGGCTAGATGGGGAGTCCGGGCAAGAATGCAAGAAACCTTGACGGCTGACCTTGTTTGACTTCAAGCAGTCTTGTCCCTCTGATGAAGTCCTTTCCAGAGAGAGAACGAGTTGGTTAGCTCCCTCCAGCTCAGGCAAGGGCAACACAAGGTGAGAAAAAGACAGCCAGGAGCCGGGAGCAGAGAATGGCCCACCAGGGATTTCCTCTCACCTGACCTCTTGTAGCCCATCTGCTGGCCAGAGCCCAGTGGATGCTGCTCCACGCCTTTCTCCAAATCACATCCTAAGCTCCCTGAGGGCATAGCTTCTGGGAGGAGCCTTTAGAAAATGTAGACATCTCGTCCTTGTCCTTCCCTGAACCCCTGATGATATCACGGAGGTGCCTGGCACAATGTACGTTCATGTCTTATCTGAGTCTGTTTTGGGAGAAACCCCTTCTAAGCAGTCGCTCTGAGGCAGGAGGGATGACCCGGCCCTTCTTCCTAAGCACTGGGCACAGGAAGAACACTCTATTTTGGGGAAAAGTACAGGGAATTAGAAAAAGATTCCTCAGTAATCATGGGACTTGGGACGTTCATTCATTCTTCCCTTCAACCACTCTCCCACGAGTACTTCCTGGACCCCTCCCGTGTACCAATGCTGGAGGGAGGGAGAGCAGACTCAGGTCTGAGCCAAACTGGACTCTCGACCTGCAGAGGGGCACTGTGATCCTGCGATCCTCCGCTTTTCTTTCCAAAAATGAGGCGAAAACAAGAAGAATGACAATGACAAGGCAACTATCTACTGCAGGCACTTTGCTTTATCACAGAAGTGAATGGTGTCCAATCCACGTATGCTAACCCCAGGCAGGTGCCAGTGCC
>NW_022111365.1:6482667-6488350 GCF_000313985.2 Echinops telfairi | reverse complement strand
GGCCTAGGAACGATGGTGAGGCTGGGGCAGGACTGGGCAGTGTTTCATTCTGTTGGGCACAGGGTCGCTAGGGGCTGGAACCATCTTGATGGTTCAACAACGACAACGACAACATGGGGAATGCATAGAAAATCGGACCCCTGTCCTGCAGTGAGACAATGCTTCACCAATGTCACATAGATTCACATGGAAACAATACTTTTATTATTAGGTTAACATAAAATTACATTTATTGATTGGGCTGAAAGAGGTTGATACCTTCCCTCTTTCAATTTGAGTAACATGAGACACAGCTGAACAACAGGTTCGAGGTCACACAGCTAGTGAGGTAGCCCGAGGAGTTGAACCCAGGAGGTCTCTTACCTGTCTACCTTTGAGCCATTAAGGTTAACAGTAGTACAAAACAGGAACACAAGGCATACCCTGAGGGGCTGGTGTGAGGTCAGGGAGGAAGACTCACTGAAGGCTCCAGTACTCAGGGAGAGCTTCCTGAAGGAGATGCTGCACGAAAGACAGAGTGTCTGGAGAGCAGGGCAGAGACCTGGCTTTCTCAGTTCTCACTCCTCACGTGGGAGGGGACAGTGGTTAGGAGTGTCCAGGTAAGGCTGTGTCTCCTCCTCCCTTTATGTCCGCAGTTGGAGAGGCTAGACAGGAAGGGGCCCTTTACCAGCTGCCCAGTGAGAGCTGGCTGGAGAGCCTGGCCTGGGCTTTCATGCCTCCTCCTCTACAGGGACCGTTCCCCATGCGCTTGTGCCCTGGGGACTCTGCCTAGTTATGATGAGAAGGCTTTTGGGTAAGATCCTCAGGATCTGGATTTTTTTTTTTCACAAGCATTTTATTGGGGGCTCCTACAGCTCTTACCTACATTCCATACGCCAATTGTATCAAGCATATTTGTACAAATGTTGTCATAATCATTTCTAAAACATTTTCTACTTGACCCCTTGGTATAAGCTCCTTTTTTATTCTCCTCCCTACCCCACCGCCACCCTTGATCAATTATATATTGTTATTATTATTTTGTATCTTACAGTGTCCATTGTCTCCCATCACCCCCATTTCTGTTATTTGTCCCCTTTGAGGGGGGAGGTTATATATTCAATCTTTTGATGGGTTCCCCATTTCTCCCCTTCCCCCTCCCGGAACATCCCCATACCCTCATGATATCGCTACACCCACTACTGTTCCTGAGGGATTTATCTGTCCTGAATTCCATGTGTCAAGAGTTCTTATCTGTACCAGTGTGTGTTCTCCGGTCTAGCCAGATTTGTAAGGTAGAACTGGGTCATGGTAGTGGGGGTGGTGAGGAAGCATTCAGGACCTAGAGGAATGATGTGTGCTTAGTCGGTACTATATTGCACCTTGCTTGAATCATCCCTTCCTTATAACCCTTCTGTGGGGGGATATCTGATTGTCTACAGATGGGCTTTGGCTCTCCACTCCAACTCCCCCGTTCACATCAATATAGTTGTTTGTTTTGGATCTTTTGATACCTGTTACCTGGATCTGGATTTCTTAAATGTTTGGAGGGATTTCTAAGAAAATCCTCTATATGGTCTCCAAGAATATGGCTGTTCCACCTGTAAAATGAGGTCGTGATTCCTTAGTACGGGGTGTAGTAAACATTTGATGGGAGCACTATCTATAAAGCACTTGCCTTCATTGAACACATCTCCCTTCCATGTTGCTCCTCCCCCAAATTGCTGACCGTGAAAAAAATCCTAAATAAGAAATAAAAATAAATAAAATTGCTGCTTGGCTCCCTCTGACACTTTGTTCTTCTTCTGGGTCTCCTCTCCCTACAGCTGTGTTCACAGCATATTGACTGTATGTATGTATATATGTATGTATGTATGTATGTATGTATGTATGTATGTATAAACTGACTCTTTATATTGACTCTTGTATGTATGTATGTATAAACTGACTCTTTATATTGACTCTTCTTGTTGTTCAAACTACAAGACGATAAAAGCCATTTTGAAATACATTCTAAAGTTGGCAAACAAAAAGAGGCATTTCCACCCCCTCCCAGAAAAACTATTTTCCTGGATTAGCCACACTACCATTGACCTTGGTGAGCAAGGGACGTGAGCAGGTTTCATACATTCAGCTCATGGAGAAGGCCGGGAGCAGCTCTACCCACAGCAGAGAACACGAATGGGCAATGCCTCCTATAGCTGAAAGTGTTTTGTTTCCTATGAAGATTTCTTCTGTTGCCTGGGGACCCTCCATTTGTCCCCAATATATGTTCAATTTCTTTAGCACCTACTGTGTGCTGTAGAAAGGAGTCCTGGTGGGGTAGTAGGTTACGAGCTAGACTGCCGAGAGTAAAGTCAGAGAAGGCTTGATGTTGGGGTAGAGTTGAACAGACAAGGGAGGGAAATACAACCAGTTGCCAGAGAGTCACATAAAGAGGTTTGGGGCAAAATTGCCTGACCCAGCTTTCTCTCCTTGAACTGTGAAGAATTTGCTCCAGATTCTCACCGTTTCCTCTTGGAACTTTCTGATGGAAATATTCCACAGGTCTTTCTGGCTAATTCAGCAATACCAAAGAAAGAGATGGCTGTCATATGTAGTGGTTTTTCCATCCCCCCACCCCACCCCCAGTACATGTGAGAGACTCCAAACTCTTGGTAGTCAAGGTAGATTCTTGCTGCAATAATTTCTACTGAAGTTTAGGTGTACCCCCTAAGAAGTTTTGAGAAAGCTTTTTCCACCCCCCACCCCCCCACTGGTTCTGATACACCCTACAAAAAAGGTCAGCACTTACTCTCTCATGTTGAGACTTACTGGACAGAGTAAGAACTCAACTTACACGCCAGGAAAGTGACCGCAGTTAACAGTAGAAAAACTGTGTTGTTGTTAGGTGCCCTCAAGTTGGTTTGGCCCAGAGCCACCCTATGCACTACAGACCAAAATACTGTGCAGTCCTGCGCCATCCTCACCATGGCTGCTGATGCCCCACTCTTCTCTTATAATCCAGCTTCTCTGATCCTTTGCTCTGCATACAGTGGGAGAAAGTATGGTGTAGAAACGTTAGGGTGTCATTCATCCATTATTTGTGTGAAATTAAATGGATCCCAGAGTGCCTTAGCTTCGATAGCTATAAATAGGACTATATATGTATATATAAATACCAGTGTTAAATCGGTTGCAGCTACATTCTTGTGGACATCAGCTTTGCCATGTAACTGGAGCCACAAATACATAGATAATCCATCGTCAATGGGTACTTTCTCCCACACATTTTTGGGTCACTGGAGCTGTGTAAATTCATTTTCTAGATGAATTAGGAAACCAACTAGACAGCCTGTACATGTCCTCCCACTTTTTTTGTTTGAGAACCTGCATGAGCCTGAAGCAGAGACTCTTAACTGGTGGGAGGAACTAATGGCGACCCAGGTGTGTCAGAATGGAACTGTGCTATACAGGGTTTTCAATGGGTATGTTCTTGGCAGTGGACCTCCAGACTTTTCTTCCAAGGCACCTCTGGGACTTGAACTTCTCACCTCTTATCAGGCTGCAAAAAGTCCTCAGGTGTCCTGAGTTCTGGTACTGAAGGCTATAATTCTCAGCACGGATAGCAGAGGCTGCTGTTGACATTCAGACTGGAAGATTCCTACATACAGAAGTCCAAATTCACCCAGGGCAGGGAAAGGCTTTAGGTGTGCTCTTTGACATTCTTCTTTCGTTTTGTGTTATTGTCTAGATTTTAGCCTTGAAGAAGAAAAGGCATGGATTAATTTTCTGTTCATTCTAACTCTTGGAGCAGGGATGGCTGACTCCCACTGGCAGTTTGCCATTTGATTGCCACTGGTATGTTTTCCACACACATTAGAACCATCCATTCATGATAAGACTTCCCTGGGTTGCAGATAGTCACAGGACAGACACACTAAGGATACTTTCATTGATATTTTAAGGACAAAACCAATGGGAGTAGTAATAGTCTCTGTGTGTTGTGTTAATTGCTCTCAAATCAATTCCAATTCATAGCACCCCTTTTCATAACAGAAGGAAACACTGCCTGAGTCTATGCAATCCTCATAATTGTTATATTTGAGCCCATGTTATAGCCACAGTGTCAGTCCACCTTGTCAAAGTAGGTCTTTGTATTCTTTTGCTGGCCTTCAACTTTACCCAATACGATGGCCTTCTCCAGGGTCTGGTCTCTCCTGATAGCATGTCCAAAGTCGGTGAGGTGAAGTCTTGCTGTTCTTTCTTGTAAGGACATTCTGACTGTACTTCTTCCCAGACAGAGTTGTTTGTTCTCCGGATGGTTCCAGTTCAGTTCTGCCTTCAAAATCTGTTTGGCCAGGGAGCTGCCACAGATACCTAAAATGCCCTTTGTCTGGCTTCCCTATTGTTCACTTGGGTAGAAGACAAATGAAGAAAATGTTCTAAAATTGATTGTAACAATGATTGTACAACTTATAAAATATGTCAAACCATTGAATTGTATGGTACATGAATTGTATGCCAAAAAAACTGTTAAAAATACACTTTGACTTGATGATAGGAGTCCCATGGGCCTTGAATCTAGTAAGCGAGCAGATAGAGGGTATGCCAAGGCCACGGCCTTTGGAAGAAGACCAACTCAAGTTCAGATTGGGGCTCTGCCTCTTCATAGTTATGTGTTCTTAAGCAAGTAACAATACTTTCAAACTTTCTGAATGCATTTTTTTCGCATCTATAAAATGGGGTAATAAGAAATATTTTCCTTGAGATGCCAGTACTTCATTTGTGGCACTTAAGAGCTTTTAGGGTGGGAACCGCACTCCCAGGCGCGTCTCAATTCCCTACATGACTAGCTGTCAGACCTTGGGCAAGTACCCCAACTCTTCAGACTTCAGTTTGTCATCTATCATATGGAAGGGGATAATAGTAGTGACCCCTCATACGAGTGGTGTGAGGATTGAATTCACGTAAAGTGTTCTTAGAACAGTGCCCAGCACATAGGAAGTGTCTGAATACATTTGTTATTATAACCTCATGCTGTTGAATGCCACTTCCTCCTCCCACCCTCCCACCACCTGTCTGCTCAACTGTCTAATTTTTCCTGTCTGTAGATTTGGAGCCCTGGAGCTCACCTCCCCATCCCAACCCCCTCACTCTATGGTCACTGATATTCAGGAACTGTACATCCCAATCTGTCCCAGATAGCCACACTCCAGACTGCTGCCCCATTTAAATGTTAATAATTCCTCTTCCACTCTCAAAACTGTCCAAGGTTTGGCCATATGTTAAATGGTCAGTCCATCTGTGGTCTATCAGAGGCCAAAGCTCTTTCACCATCCTTATCCATATCCCGCATATCACTGCACCCTCACCACCACTTGTCACTTCCTGCCCGCACTACTGCAACTCCGTGGTTCCTTACCTTATGCCCCTCACTTCCATTCCACTCTGCCAGTCATCTCGTTGCCTGATTGATCTTCTCAGAGTGTCGTGCTTCTCTACTCATTGTTTCTTGCTAATTTACAGATATGATTTAAGCATCTCAGTCTGGCACTTAAAACCCTGTCCTGCTTAGACTCTCTTTTGCCCACTCTCCTCCTTCTTCTTGGTTCTCAGCATGACATCTGTGTTAGTCTGACTACTTTAGAGAAACAAATCCAGAGTAACTCATGTATAAGAGAGAGTTTTATATAAAGGGTAAGTGCACATCAAGAAAACATCC
>NW_022111365.1:6479373-6482567 GCF_000313985.2 Echinops telfairi | reverse complement strand
AGGGGGGGCACATGGAGATGTTTCTATCACCACTGGATCCATAAGACTTTTCACCCATTAGCTTGTGATCTTCCTGCATTCGACATTTTGTTGCATATGCTGCATGAGACTGAGAAGAATTTATAAACTAGTATAGGACATATGAGCTAATATCAACATATGGACTTGATCTGGACTGGACTGGGATGTTATACTGATGCATTATTACTTCTTGATATAAAGTGTCTCTGGATTTGTTTCGCTAGTCAACTTGGTCTAACACACTATGGACGAGAGTTATTGGGAAGGAGGAAATAAGAGAAAACCTTTAATTCTATAATTTTAGGTTTGGGTCCTAAGATTCCTACCCCCTCCAGCAGCTTAGATGACTGTCTCACTTCTTCACTCACCATTCAGAGATTGTGGTAGTTTATGTGTTTGGGGTAGGGTACTAGGGTGAACAAGTTCAGAGAACATGGGGATATAGGGGAAATGCTTGCTCAGAGGCTTCTGTGTCACATACTTTGGGTTGTAACAAAATCCGACTTCAGTGGTACTGAAAAGCACCTCCGGTAATGCTGTTATATATAGCTTCAGCTTTAATAAGATGTTGCAAAACTATGAAAATATCTATAACTAAAACCTCATTTCACTGGGAGCTTGATGTCAAATCGCTCTCAACCGCTCCTGTGTGGTGCTTTCTGCTGTCAATAAAGCTGTTAAAACACAATGGAGAGTGGATAATCGTGCATTATATAGCCTTTGTTTTCCATTATGAAATATTGGCATCTGAAGAAAGAGTGGGATTATTGTGGCAGAGGGCACCACAAAAGAGGGAAAAGAGGGAGGCTGGAGTCTTGGGGCCAAGGGCTGAGGAAAGTAAGTGAGAAGGAGGGAATTTAGATTCTATTTCAAAGAGACCCTCAAGCCTTGGTTTTTTGAGCCATAAACCTGGGAAAGTTTATACATATTACTGACATGAGGATGCTCTGAGCAGATAATCAAGATCAGTAGAGGATTCTGGTACCTTGTCCTAATGGAGAAGGGCAAATGGGGTCTGTGCCCATTCATGGCATAGTCAGCCAGAGACTATGTCTGAAGCCACTTGGGGAAATAAAGGCACCTTTGTCAAGAACCAGGCTCTGAAATTGTTTTCCAGGGAAAGCTGGGCCAGAGTCCACCCCCTGAGCACCGCTGGTCAAACCAAAATGATAAAGTAGAACTGCCTCTGTTGGCTTCTGAGACTGTAAATCTTTACTGGAGTAGAAAGCCTTGTGTCCCCTGCCACCCCCCACCTCCGCCCTCCCCTCCCACACACAGAGCAGCTGCTGACCTTGTGATTGGCAGCCTGACTTATAACCCACTACACCACCAGAGCTCCCATGTGCTGCTGGCAGGGGTTCATAACTGATGGCCCTTCACCCGGCTGGTGCGGGGCCAGGGAAAGGTGGACACTCATCAAAGTGCCTTCTGTCTGAGCACACCATTCCTCTGCTAATTGTCACAGTGATCAAAATCACAATAGCCACGTAAAGAGCCCTGGTGGTTGGCTGCTAACCAAAATAGCCCATCTACTGCTCTGCAGGCAAAAGATGTGGCAGTTCACTTTCACCAGGATTTACAATCTTGGCAACATTAGGAAGCAGTTCTGCTCTGGCCTCAGGGTCACTTTGAGTTGGAATAGACTGGAACCCAGTAAGTGCCCACCTTTCTTTGGCGGTTCTACAACAGCTCTGGAAGGGAGGTGTTTCTGGGCGAGGGACTGAAGCCAAGTTGGAGAACTCTGTCCTGTCTCCCAAGCGCCCTTCAATTAACCTCACATGTGTTTATTGGCCAGGTTGGCACAATAAACTAACAACCTCAACATCTTATTTCGACTGTCGTTGTTTGTGCACTGTTCCCTGCCCCAATCTTTTGAAGATCTCCTGCAGACATTTGCTCACAAAAGGCCCTTTCCCTGTGCTCATGCCTTGGCCGTTCACATAGATACCAGTCTGGTGCATCCAGTTCTGATCTATTGAGTACAATGCTTTGTGACCAACCCATCCTCAGTATTATGTCTTCTGAACTTTTTAGCCTAGAACAATTATTTTTTGCACAATTCATTTATTTATGCATGTACTACATTGTGACCAAAAATAGCTACTGTAATTTCACTTCTCATTCTCATATGCTTTTCTCCTTAATTAAATTGTATGTTCCTTGAGGACAAGAACCATCTATTATTCATATTTTATTCTTATGGCACCAAATGCCTAGTGTGCATAAAATAAATACTTCGCAGACAACATTAATAAGTATTCATTTAGAATTTCATGACTGGAAAGACCATTATAATCATGTAGAGAAGTTAAAAGATTCATTAAAAAAAATCTTGCTAATGCAAATGGCAGAGCCAGGTCTATATACAGACCTTATCATTCTAAATCCATGGTCCTTGCTGCATTATCACCAGGCTACCTCCTCTTTTTTATGTCATTGGTGTGAAATTGTATTCAGTTTCAAGAAAGAGAGATGATAGCTGCCATTGAGTTGACTCATGTTGACCTTCTGTACAATAGGTAAAAGCATTATCCAGTCCTATGTCATTCTCCCATCACCAGCATATTTGAGTCCAAACTCAAGCTATGGTGGCAATACATATTACCAAGCATCTCTCTCACTCCCGTCGGTACTCTATTTCATCACGTATGGTATTCTTCTTTAGCAATCGTTTCCTCCTGATGGTGTATCCAATGCAAACGATTCAGACAGCATCCTGCTGTGATCTGTAAGTGTTGCATGGACTAATTTTCAGAAGCAGATTGGCAGGCTTCTTTTCCATGTCCAGCTTAGTCAAGACGGCCCTGTTATTGTCATGGGTTACACATTGGGCTGTGAGCTGCAGGTTAGGCAATTCAAAACCACCTGTCTCTCTAAGAGAGAACGATGAGGCTTTCTACTTCTGTGAAAAGTTACAATTTTGGACACTCAAGGGGCAGTTCTGCCATCCTGTAGGGTTGTTATGAGTTGGAATTGACTCCATGACTATGAGTTGTTTGGATCTTAGTCTGGAAGCTTCACTGAAAGCTGTCCACTGGGAATGACATATCTTCTAGCATCATAGCAAGGTGCAAGCTACCAGAGTATGACTAACTGACAGGTGGGTAGAAGGTAGAAATTTAAAAACCAGAAAGATGGAAGGACATCAGTGAAATACCAGAGGTGGGAATTTG
>NW_022111365.1:6474211-6479273 GCF_000313985.2 Echinops telfairi | reverse complement strand
TGCTGGCAGGGGTTCATAACTGATGGCCCTTCACCCGGCTGGTGCGGGGCCAGGGAAAGGTGGACACTCATCAAAGTGCCTTCTGTCTGAGCACACCATTCCTCTGCTAATTGTCACAGTGATCAAAATCACAATAGCCACGTAAAGAGCCCTGGTGGTTGGCTGCTAACCAAAATAGCCCATCTACTGCTCTGCAGGCAAAAGATGTGGCAGTTCACTTTCACCAGGATTTACAATCTTGGCAACATTAGGAAGCAGTTCTGCTCTGGCCTCAGGGTCACTTTGAGTTGGAATAGACTGGAACCCAGTAAGTGCCCACCTTTCTTTGGCGGTTCTACAACAGCTCTGGAAGGGAGGTGTTTCTGGGCGAGGGACTGAAGCCAAGTTGGAGAACTCTGTCCTGTCTCCCAAGTCTCTAACCCTCTCCTTCTGAGTGCTAACTGGGAGGAGGGGTGAATCCTAAGCACACAGGAAGCCAGGGTCAGCCAGGCTACAGGGCTTGGCCTTGTTTACCTGAGAGGGCTGGAGGGTGAGAGGTGAGTGGTGGGGGTGGCATTAGCAGTGGTTGGCAGGGAAAGTGTGAGCTGTTAGGGCCCTGTGGCTGTTTCTGCCCTGAAAAGGGCCCTGATGGAAATGCTGCCTTAGAGGAGTGTTAGAAGCATGGGGGTCATCTGGGTCAGGCCCCTGTCTCTGCACAGGGGAAGCACTCGCGAGGGTGGCTGCCATTGGGGTGATTTCTCTCAGCTGTGTGGCATTACTGGGCTTGCCATCGGGTTTGAGGGACGACCTGTCTCGCAAGATAGATTACATTTGGTTGGCTCAGAAGGCATTTATAGCTTTATAAAGCTCTTAAATTGGCTTTTCCCTCATTCAAAACATTTCTTCAAGCTTACAAGGCCAGTTTTAGAATAGCAATTACCAGCGCCAATATCCCCCAGCAAACTCACGCTGGGCTGTTGTCTATAAACTGCTCGGGACATTTGTGAGGAGGCTGCCGTGCTGTGGATCTGCATGGCGGAGAGCCCATCTGCCCGAGGAGCGCGGCGGAGGCCCTTCCTCAGCTCTGATTTATGGGCCACATAAACCTCTGAAGTTGCCCTGCCTTTTTCTGAGCAAAGTTAACACGTATTCTACTATTTCAAGCTGCTAATTTTTTCCACTTAGCCCAGCCTTCGGTCCCTGCCAGCATACATGGGTGCGTGCAGGTTGGCCATTTTAATTTATGTGCCTCTCTCTGCAATGCTCATAACTTACAAAGATGCAGAATGTTCTCCTCCAGCCAGGGCTTTACTGGTATAGGCCATTCACCTACTTTGTATCTAGGGCAGTGGTTCTCCACCTGCCTGATGCCACGACCTTTTAATACGGTTCCTCATGGTGTGGTGACCCCCCCAACCATAACATGATTTTCATTGCTACTTCATAACTGTAATGTTGCTACTGTTATAAACCAGGCGACCCCTTCGAAAGGGTGGTTGACCCCCAAAGGGTCGCGACCTACAGATTGAGAACCGCTGGTCTATAGTAACTTGAGACCCTCTTTCCCCCACCCCCACCCCCACCCAGGGAGGTAGCCATGTGTGGAAAGGGACATTGGCCTGAGCACAGAGTCAGTGTCCTTACCATGAAGATACCACCAGGGTTAATAAGAGGCAGCCCTGGGGAGTACAGGGAGAAGATTTAGAGTAGGGGGCTAGGTTTTCAGGAATAATGTAGTATATTCTAGATGTTCTGCCTCTGACAAGCCATGCAACCTTGCTAAGCCTCAGTTTCCCCACATGCAGAATGGGAGGAGGATTATAAGTTTCTCACTGGGGTGTTGTGAATATGAACTATGCTGATGACGGCTAAGGCCCTTTGTATGCGAAGGCAGTATCTGAGACCAGATTGTAGCTATTCCAAGCGCTAAACTACTGGCAGGGTCCCCTAGGAGGAGAAATGGCCAAGAGCAATGTGATGGCTCAGTGATTCCAAAGTCAAATCTCAATGCCTTTGAATGGGCTCGGCCTGCTGTGGTCTCCGCTGAGCCCAAAGGGAAGAGCTATTGCGTAAAGCAGGGCAGGAGAGGGAAGCCTAGCAGACCCTGGCTTCCTTTCCCTTCAGGGCCTCCCGGCTCTGAGGAGTTTCCTACCCCTTGTTAAGAGCACATTGGCACCCCCTTCTCTAACCTCCAAGGTAGCCCAGGTGGCATAGTGTTTCAGCATTAAGCTGCTGTCTCTAAGGTCAGCAGTTTGAAACTACCAGCCGCCCCCTGGGAGAAGGATGAGGCTTTCTACATTAATGAATGACAGCCAGGGAATCCTGCGAGAGGCACTGCTATCCTGGCCTAAAGGGTTGCGAAGAGCTGGCATCAACTCTCTGGCAGTGTATTTGGGTTTTGGTTTGGTCTCCACCCTCCAGACCAAAAATGACCCTTAATGTTTTTCAGAGTTCCTGGGTGGGACAAACAGTTAACTCACTTGGCTGCTAATGGAAAGGTTGCAGGTCCTAGTATCTACTCAGAGAAGAAGAGGCACTTTGGAAGGAAGGCTATCTACTTCTTTAAAAAAAAAAAACAGCCATTGAAAATTCTACAGAGCAGTTCTACCTTAACACACACGGGGTCATCATGCATCAGACTCACTCTGGTGGCAATTGGTTTTTAACCTCAAGAACAAGAGTTCACCCCGTCTTTGCTGCTATATCTTGTTAGACAATCGATCACATGAGCGTTTTCTAGGAGTCCTGGCTTCCCAGGCCCAGGAGTTAGCGATGTAGTGCGCTCTGGTGATTCACAGGCAGGGAGTTCCCAGTCTTCTGCTACCTCCCCATCAGAGGACCCTTATGCACCGCAGGGGAACTTTCCCCCTGAGTTGGAATTACACCAGCAGACATAAGAAGTACAAACCTCTCCTCAGGGTTTTGGAAACCCCCTCCATGCAGACAATGCCCAAATTCCACTCTTGCTTCAATGTCCCTGAGGCCTCATTCCTCCTCCATAACTGCTTGCTGTTGGAATGCTCCGACCTGGATACTTTGCCATCAATGCAAACTTCGTGATTTTGCAACAAACTAATTCAACCTATTATTATAATGGAAAGATAGATACTGTCATCTATCTGAGCTCCTACTCTATGTCAGACAAGGTGCTTTGCATGCTCCAGGTAATGTAACTTCCCCACAAACCTCCTTAGGATGTATTAGTCTGGGTACTTTGGAGAAACAAATCCACAGCAACTCAAGGATGAGAGAGTTTTATGTAAAGAAAATGTGCATCACGAAAACATCCCAACCCAATGCTGCCCAAGCCCACAAGTCCAACATTAACCCATTAACCCAACACCAGTCCACAAAGTCCTCCACCTCACAAAACAGAGGCAATGATGCCGACTGCAGGAGGAAAGCTGAGTCAGTAAACGAATAAGCATCTCAGCACTACCAGGGGTCTCCACACGGCTGCTCCAGCACCCAGGGCTGCATTGGGATAGATCCATGCGGCTTCTCCTTGGGGATGTCTTGTAGGAAGTCAATCTTGCAAGTTGAAGCAGGGAACTGCTAAGGCAGCTGCACCCTGGTGCGACCATCACAAAGCAAGAGACCCGAGAACTAGAAAGGCGAGGCTCACCACCCATTTATCCCTCTGCCTTTCAATTAGCCCCACATGTGATTATCGGTGAGGTTGGCACAATTAACTAACTCAGGCGATAATAGCAAAAAAGTATCCAGCACTTCTAAGAACGCTTTATGTGAATTCAGTCCTCACATCACTCCTATGAGGAGGTACCACTATTACCCCCTATCATGCGCTCGATGACAAACTGAAGCCTGAAGAGTTGAGGCACTTGCTCAAGGTCCAACAGCTAGCCATGTAGGGAGTTGAGATTAGCACCCTGGACTGTGGTTTCCAGCCTAACAACTTAAGTGCCACAATTGAAATACTGATACCTCAAGGAAAATGGTTCTTTTTTTTTTAAAATAATTTTATTGGCGGCTCATACAACTACAATCCATCCATCCGTCCATGTGTCAAGCACATTTGTACATTTGTTGCCATCATTTTTTGGGGGGTCTTTTCTTTTTTTTTTTCTTTTTTCTTTTTTAACATTTTATTAGGGGCTCATACAACTGTTCTTATTACTCCATTTTACAGATTTTACATTTTACAGTAGAAATCGCTGATCAGAACGTTTGAGAAACTTGTTTAATAATGTGTAACTAGGAAGAGGCAGAGCCCAAATCTGGACTGAGTTTGTATGGTTTCAAAGCCAATGGCCTTACCACTCTTCCCTTTACACAAGCGCTACATGCCCATTATATGAGCTCTCTTGCTTACTAGATTTTTAAGGCACATATGACTCCTACCATCAATTCATAATTGTATTTAAATTTTAATTTATTTAAAAAACAGTTTATTGACACAATTCACATATCATAATATTCATTGGTTTGAATATATTTTTTAAGTTGTGCAATCATCCCTGCAGTCAATTTTAGAACACTTTATTCATTCTTGTACCATTATGATTAGTCCCCATTATCCCCAAAATTCCCTTGTTGTAACCCTAAGGAATTATTAGTTTGCTACTCTCTATGGATTACTTATTCTGGATTCCATATAAAGAAAATCCTACAAGAAACCCCAAACACCACAACAAAATAAAACACAGAAAAACCTCAATCTAAGAGAGAGCAGAAGATAATAGAAATTAAAACAAATTAAAATGAGCCAGAAGGGAAAATGAAAAATAATGTGTTATATTTTAAGGTTTTTACTCCCACAAAGAGCTCCAGTCTCAGATATTCACAAGGGGAGTTCTACTTTGTCCGACAGGGTCGCTGTGAAGCAGCATTGACTTGACGGTGGTGAGTTTGGAGTTGCTATCACAGTAGGAGCCCTGGGGCATACTGGGTTAGGTTGATAACCACAAGGTTAGCAGTTCAAAACCACCAACCAATGATGGGAGGAAGACAAGGCTGGCTATCCCATAAAGAGCTACAGTCTCAGAAACTGACAGAAGCAGTTCTACTTTGTTCCACATGATCTCTAAGTTAGAATTGACTCAATACCAATGAGTTTGGTTTC
>NW_022111365.1:6471289-6473754 GCF_000313985.2 Echinops telfairi | reverse complement strand
TCCCATCATAAGAACTGGCTGTTCCTTGGGCTTATGATTAAGTGTGAGCTCAAAATCCATTTTTATATCCATTTGTATATCTAATGTATATATAGGCAGCATTATCAGTTTGTTGAGAAATAATTTAAATACCCTCTATGAGACATTTGGTAATTCTAAAAATAAGATAATTTATCTAGCCAATGGTATAGATTTTAAAGTATTGTTGAGAAAAGGAAAAAAAAAGTATATATATATATGAAAGCCTTTTTAGCTAAAATACTTGGGATGCTCACTTAGACAAGTTAAAAATGTTAGTAACTGAAAACTGTTTAAGAAAGTAATGAGGGTTAGACACAAGCAAAAATTTCATTAATGCTCATTCACGAAGGCAAAACTATGTCTAGAGGAGTAAGACATATGACAAAAAGCAAAGAAAGTATGAAAACGATCAGTGTATGGTAGTCCTCAGGTGCCAAGTATTGGACAACCTCAAAATCAAGAGATTTGAGCCAAGGCCCATTGACTTTCAGACTATGACAGGATAACAGTTCTCTGCTTCTGAAACATTAGCATGTTTCAGCTTTATGTCCAAAGGAGTGTGTCAGTTCCTTTAACTTGCAACAGGTGTGCTTAAGTTAAAGCCTAGTTCCTTTCATGAAATTTCCAAATCATATAATTCTGATATGGTGTATGAAGAATGCCGTATACCTTCAAATGACAAAATTAAAATCCAGGTAGTCCATAGCACCACACCAGCATCACCAAGGGCTGAAAGAAACTTGGTCAGAAATGCATGATTAGTATGATGCAATACTGGGTATATTATTCCAACAGGAGTCCATATGAGGGATGTTAAGCATTTCCCCCAAAAGAAGTAAAATTATCTTCTCAGAGACAAATATATCACTACCTCCTCTGGCCATGAGTTCCCATTGAGATTCTCTAATCACCATTATAGGAGTATCTATTAATTTGGGGTAGGAACCATTTGGTCTGGTCCCTTTCCGTGCTAAATAAAAAACTGACCCCAGGCGCAGGGAGGCCTTCTCTGAAGAAGTGGTTTTTAAGATGTACAAATAACCGGGTGATAAGTGGATGGTAAGCATTAGACTGACACACTCCCACATTGTTTGGGGGGTTGCTGTTTGGTGCCATCAGGTTGGTACGTACCTATAGTAGCCCTATTCCCAACAGAATGAAACACTGTTGCACCATTCTCACAACTGTTCCTCTTCTTGAGCCTGTTGTAGTCACTGTATCAATGGATGACCTTGAGAGCCTTCTTTTTCACTTACCAAGGATGATGTCCATCTCCAGGGACTGGTCTTTCCTGAGAACATGTCCAAAGTATGTAAGCTGAAGTCTTGCCATCCTTCCCTCTAAGGGGCACTCTGGTCTTACTTCTTCCTAGACACATTGGTTTAACAGTTCTTGGTATTTTCAGTGTTCTTCCCAAGCACCACAATTCAAATACATTGGTCCTTCTTCAGCCTTCTTACTCAATGTCCAACTTTCAAGTGCATTTGAGGCAATTATATATGACGAGGAGGAAATAGATCTATGTACATATATTTAGAGGTTTAGTGTTAAGGAAACATGGACAGTGGACCCCTACTCAAGTACTTCCTCAACACAAGAACACTATTCTAAAAATTCAGCTGTCTGAGATGCTCATCTTCCTGGCACGATCACTGAACACAACGGGTGCACAAGCAAAGGTAGTGAAGAAAGCTGATGCTGCCCGGCTAACAAAAGATATAGCATCTGGGGTCTTAAAGGCTTGAAGATAAACAGGCAACCATCCAGCTAAGAAACATCAAAGCCCACATGGAAGAAACACACCAGTTTATCCCGACACGATCGCTGAAGACAAAGTGGCTGCATAAACAAATGTAGAGAAGAAAGCTGATGGTGCCCAGCTATCAAAAGATAAAGAGTCTGGGGTTCTATAGGCTTGAAGATAAACATGCGGCCATCTAACTGAGAAACAAGAAAGCCCACATGGAAGAAGCACACCAGCCTGTGATATCAGGAGCTGTAGAAGGGATCAGGTATCAGGCATCAAAGACCAAAAAAATTATAGCATTGTGATGAGGGGGAGTGCTGAGTGGGGACCCAGGGCCCATCTGTGGTAAATTGGACATCCCCTTGCAGATGGGTCACGGGGAGGAGACGAGTCAGTCAGGGTGCAGTGTAGCAAGGATGAAACATACAACTTTCCTCTAGTTCTTGAATGCTCCCCACCCTCCCCCCCATGATCCCAATGCTACCTTACAAATCCGGCTGGATCAGAGGATGTACACTGGTACAGATAGGCTGGAAACACAGGGAATCCAGGACAGATGATCCCTTCAGGACCAGTGGTGAGAGTGGCGATGCCTGGAGGGTGGAGGGAATGTGGGGTGGAAAGGGGGAACTGATTAGAAGAATCTATGTATGGCCTCCTCTCTGTGGGACGGACAGCAGAGAAGAGGATGGGGGGG
>NW_022111365.1:6469660-6471148 GCF_000313985.2 Echinops telfairi | reverse complement strand
GGAGAGGGAGGGGCAAAAACGAGAAGCTGATACCAAGGGCTCAAGTAGAAAGCAAATGTTTTGAGAATGATGAGGGACACAAATGTACAAAAGTGCTTGACACAATGGATGTATGTGTGGATTGTGATGAGAGTTGTACAAGCCCTCAATAAAATGATTTTTTAAAAGATATACATTAACTTCCAATTAATAAAAATTTTATTTAAAAAAATGGAAAACACCAGGAGCCCCTTAGTCCTCAAAGCAACACCTTTGCTTTTCAATACACCAAAGAGGTCTTGTGCAGCAGATTTACCCAATGCAACTCATTTTTAATCTCTCAACGGTGCTTCCATGAGCATTGATTGTGAATCTAAGCAAGACAAAATCCTTGACAACTTCAATCTTTGCTCAGTTTATCATGATGTTACCTATTTGTCCAGTTGTGAGGATTTTGGTCTTCTTTACACTGAAGGCCGCACATCTTGATCTTCATCAGAAAGGGCTTCAAGTCCTCCTCAGTTTCAGCAGACAAGGTTGCGTCATTTACATATGCAGGTTGTTAATAAGCCTTCCTCTGATCCTGATTTGGGAAACCATTAAATGCCTTGTTTGGGAGACCAGATTAAATAATTGCACATCTGAGAACAAATGCCTACCTTTATCTTGGTGTTTGTCCTTATAGCAGTGGTCTCATATATTTGTTCTTTTGTGATTGACTAACCTTTGCTCAGCATAATGTCCTCCAGGTCCATGCATGTTCATGAGGTGCTTCATAGTTTTATTCATGTTTTTTAAAACAATGCACAGTCTTCCACTGTGTGTATGTATCCAAGTTTAAAAATCCATTCTTCTACGGATTGGCTTTTGGATGGTTTCTAACTTCTTACTGTTGTGAATAGCGCTGCTCTGACTATGGAGTGCAAACCAGTGTTCATGTGATGGCTCTTCTTCAGGTTAGATGCTCTGCAGAGGTATTGCCGGATTATATGAGACTTCTATTCTCACATTTGTACATGCTATAGGCCCGCCAGCAATGTATGAGATTTCTGATCTCACCACACCCTCTCCAGCATTTGTTGTTTTCTGGTACTTTTTAATCTTTTTAATGTCTTTGTCTCTGTAAGGCGACGAGTTAGTTAGTTTATTGTGCCAACCTGCTGATAAACACAGGTGGGGTTAATTGAAGGGTGGAGGGATAAATGGCTCAGTGAGCCTCGTCTTTCGTCTTTCAAGTTCTTGGGTCTCTTGCTTTGTGATGGTGAGACCAGGGTGCAGCTTCCTTAGCAGTTCCCTGCTTCAGCTTGAAAGGATGAGTTAGTTAGTTTATTGTGCCAACCTGCTGATAAACACAGGTGGGGTTAATTGAAGGGCGGAGGGATAAATGGCTCAGTGAGCCTCGTCTTTCGTCTTTCGAGTTCTTGGGTCTCTTGCTTTGTGATGGTGAGACCAGGGTGCAGCTTCCTTAGCAGTTCCCTGCTTCAGCTTGCAAGGCTGACTTCCTGCAAG
>NW_022111365.1:6468029-6469560 GCF_000313985.2 Echinops telfairi | reverse complement strand
TCATGTAATTTTCATTTGTATCTCCCAAATGGCTAGTGGCCATGAACCTAAGACCTTCCTTGATGGGAGCAGGCATGAGGGAACCTACTTGCAAGGGGTCAGGGATGCACAGGACCTTCTTTGTCAGGGTACGGGGGAAGCTGGAACCTACCTTGTCTGTGAATGGGGAGGTCCAGGGCCTTCCTTGTTGGGGTCACAGCGGTGGCCAGGCCCTGCCTTGCCAGGTCACTGGGTCAGCTGGTTTCTTCCTTGGTGGGTTGCAGGAATGCCTGGGGCCATCCTTGCCCAATGCATACTATTTTAAGTGGAATTATAAGACTGCAGTTTTTGAAGAAAATGCTTTGGAGCTGACTATAGTGTACTCCAGGGAGAAAGATGGGGTTTTCTATTCCTGTAAAGAGTTACAGTCTTGGATAATCACAGGGGCATTTCTACCCTGTCCTGTGGATTGCTATGACTTAGTAGTGACTTTGGTTTATTTGTATAGTGTACTCTGTCCTGGTCCCATAGTGGGTTAAGCTTTGGGCTTCTAATCACGAAGTCAGCAGTTTGAAACCAACAGCCACTCTGATAGAGAAAGATGAGGCTTTCTACCCCTATAAAGAGTTCCAGTCTCAGAAACCAAAAGAGGCAGTTCTACCTTGTCCTATGGAGTCACTATGAGTCAGAATTGGCCCAATGGCAGTGAGACTGTGTACTCTAAATCATCTTCATTTCCTTAAAACTTCAGTTTGGGGAATCATGTCCAAATGGTTAACATGCTCAACTTCTAGTGGAAAGGCTGGAGGTTTGAGTCTCCCCAGAAGTGCCTAGGTCAAAAGTCTTAGTAATAGAGTTAGGAAAAGCCAGCCATGGAAAACTGGATGGAGCGCCATCCACCCCTGCACAGGTCAATTCCATAACAATTTGTTCTTTTTACTTTGCAGGAGACAGTGAGGGGCGAGGTGGTGAGGGGCTGGATTCAGTTTGAGAGAATGGAAAGGAATCATTTCTAAGAACCGTTAGAACCTCTGGATTGAACAGATTCCCACAGTCTAGTTTAGTGTGGAATCTGCAGCCTAAAAGGCACAGTGATTCTTAAAAAGTAGAGAGATGTTATCATGAGAAAAATATCTTATTTTCAAAATTCTCCATTTGTGAGGTCTTGCAAATATCCAGTAGAGAAGTCTTGTCAGTAGATGGCAATGCCTGATAATTTCTCTCATCTCCAAATTCATTTTAAGTGGCAGAGTTCCGCAAGTATTTGGACCATAGCTTCTTAGAGAATCTGAAGGAAGGATCCTTTTCCAAGGAAAACGTACATACATACCATTCATTGACAGTGTCCAGGGCCTGGGATCCATCAAGCACAGGGACTCCAGGTTCAGAATACTAGATTGGGAGTCTCTTTCCCTCCTGACAGCATCCAGGCTCCAGCACCACTTGGTGGGCCACCGGGAGAATAGTGCAGCTCCATCTCTGAGTAGTTGCCCCCAGGGGTCTGTGTCAAATTCCTTGGGGGGGGGGATGCTGAGGGGAGGCTTTTCCACTC
>NW_022111365.1:6465561-6467393 GCF_000313985.2 Echinops telfairi | reverse complement strand
AGTACAGGGTGGAAGGGTAGCTATCAGAGGAGGTATCGACTACTGCTATTCAAAGGCAATGCAGAGAAGGAGGGATTCTGAGAGCCAGTAAAGTAAAACTTGAGTTCAGGTGATCTTGCTATGATTTCTTCTGTGACTTTGGACAAACCGTTTCACATCACTGGGCCAGAACTTTCTTATCAATAGGACAAAGGTGCTGGAACCAGATAGGCTAAAATCCTGCCATGTTAATTTTTCATGAGAATAAGTATTGGTCTAGTCAGCATTGACTGAATGGCAGTGAGACTGCTGTAGTGTTTACAGAAAGTAGTGATCACTAGTAAGGATGAAAAGTCTCTCCTCCTCCTGAGCAGGATGCTGGCTGGATTTGTAGACTCTATTTGTGTCCTCAGTGAACACAAACAGCAGAGATAGAGGTACTGAAGCCTTCTCTGCTTATGTAAGTGAGGAAGGAGGGGAGGGGCCTTGTGCTTTATTGTATAGAGAAAAGGCTTTTGTTCTAGCACTATGGAGGTATGAAGGAGGACCTGGGACCATTGGTTCTATTGGAAAGTGCTGTCTAGAAATTAGCTCTGGCCAAGTCTCCTTTTCTTCAGAGGGGGTTGGAGACCCTGCTTGATTTGGAGAGGCAAGTGTTCAGAGTCATTGAGCAGTGCTACTTAGGGAGGTCTTGGTCCTTGTGAGGTTCATTGTGGCTGAGTTGGGTTGGGGTGGATGCTAAGCTCCAACGTAGGGAGCTGAGATTTCTCAGTTACAGACACTGTCATCTTTGGATTCAGTTACTTATGGCTCAGTGTTCGGGGTGGTGAGCAGCAGTGAGCTCCAGGGTATACTGGCATCATGGAGACGCTCCTCATGGATCTTCTCCAAATACTGGAGCCAAGGATCAGAGCTTCCTAAACCTCTGACCAGAGAGCTCTTGTTTTGACCTTCCATTTGATTGCAGCCGATAGAACCCTGTTTCTCTGCTCCCTGGGTACATAAGAGACAGCTTCTGTGCCCTGCATTACCTTGCCTATCCTTAGCTTCTTCTTAGGCTCTGCTGAGGTCTCAGGCTAGGAGAATTCTCTTGGTAGGAGTTTCTTGATAATACTAAATAACTCTACTATAGACTCCTCCACTGCTTTACAAGCAGGGAAGAAGGAGGCACAGGCTAAGGCTTTGGTGGGTCTGTCTCAGGAACAGCAGTAAGGGTTAGCTGGGAGGCCCAAAGTGAGGGTCAGTTGCTGAGCTGGAATTATGCAGGCAACAACTTCCTATATAGAGTGAGTAGGACCCTTGGAAAGGAGCCAAGGTGAGGTCACGGTGGGTCATCTCTGCTCGCACGCATCCCCTCCTCGGCACATATGTGCTCTGTAGCTACAGCTAGTTGTGAGAGAGAGTTACTATACAGCATTATCTCAGTCGTAGGGACTCCCAGATTATGGAGAATGTTCCTAGGGATTGGCTACAAGGAGAGAGAGGGGGAAGCTCTGTAGTGTCCATGTAGGGATTGGGTCTGAAAGACCGAGGGGTGGGGGCGGGGGGCTTTGGTACAGGATTTTGCCTTTCTCAGTCCCACTCTGACCTGTGGTTTCCATCTTTGAAATGGAGATTGTGACCCTGTACGGCTGCCAAGACAGAGTATCCAAGATTCCTTGGTGCGCAGGAAGTCAGACATCTGGAAAATGGCTTTCTCATCCTCTCAAGTCTCCGGACAGCCCAGACTAGTCCCTTCCCTCTCCTGTTGTTAGGGCCTCCTGAACCAAATTCCTCAGTCTCACTTCTTCAGAGGGTTTCTCCCAGAGCCTTCTCTCTGGCCCTCCCTCCTCCCTTTCTGCTCCTCTCCTGCT
>NW_022111365.1:6455949-6465461 GCF_000313985.2 Echinops telfairi | reverse complement strand
CCCCCCCCAAGAACCTGCCTAAGGGAGCTTTGGAACTTTAGCTTTGGTTTAAGGAAAGTGTGTGATTGAGGGGCGCTTGCTGGACTCAGCTGGGAGGCTGGGGGTCACGAGCTGCCTTGTGGCTGTCCCTCTGAGTTGGGGGCAGGGGTGGGGCGTTGGGGGAGCCAGCAGTTTCTGGCTGTGACATACAGCTCCCTTCATGGAACCAGACAGAATTAAGCCTTTTGTTTCCTGTTTGCTAGGCTGGCTTAAAGAAAACACAGAGGGTCCGAGAAGCTGGGGCTCCCAACAAGACAGCCTTTGTATTCATTTAATTAATCAGCTGAAGGGAAAGAGAGGAGGGAAGTTCATGTTATTCTTTGCCTTTTTTTCTTTCCAAAAGACACAGCCTGGCTGGCTTACTGAGAGAGCCCCCATCTCACCCCAGACATGTTGGGGGCCAGGGACTTGCCAACCTTCCAGCAAAACCTCCTTGCTGCTTGCCCCACCCCACTCTTTCTCCCTCAAGGACAATAGGATAGAAATTGGAGAAAGGGCCTCCAGCCTTTGAATCCCCTCTCCTCCAGTGTTCACCTCCCTGCTCAAACCCTGCACTCTGTGCCACCCACCATAGAGGAGCTACCTGCACACCTACGTGGGAGAAGTAGTCTGTCCACTCAGAGCACCACGCAGACTGCAGGTGTGTGGGAAAGGGAGGAAACCAGACTTCAGTAGACAGTGATCCCAGTTTGCTCCTGGGAAGGATTGGAGTGGCTCCCACATTCGTGTTTCCTCCCAGTGCTTACTCTGGGAGGAAATTCTTGTGTCTTTCAGCTGCTGTTCCTGGGTGGTGAACGTACATAACATCAACCTGTCTCCAGTTGTGTTTCCTACCCTGAGTCTAACTACTCCAGAGTCCATTGGCTTAAAACACACCCCACACTAAAATCATCCTATTAGCATCACACAGGAAACCCAATCCCCTAATGGTATTACAACTAAAAGTATCACCCCAGTACCTGAACAGCAGAAAGACCAATAATCCTATTTAAAGATGGGCAGAGGGCATGACCAGGCACTTCATCATAAAAGATATCCAATCAACCAGAAAACACATGCAGAAATGCTTGAGATCAGTAGCCACTACACAGATGAAAATCAAAACAACAATGAGATATCACCTCACCACAGCATTAATTTTTTAAAAGTGCAGCAAAAAATACCCAACAAATGCTGATGAGGGTATGAAAGCTCTAGAATCCTCACATACACTGTTGTTGGAGTAAAATGGACAACCACTGTGGAAAAAGTATGGCCCATCCTTTAAAAACTTGGAACTATAAATACCATATCATCCAACAATCCCTTGACCTGGTATATATCATAGAGAAATAAGAGGCGTGACATACATAGGTATGTGTGTACACTGTTTTTTGTTGTAGCATTATTTACAATAGCCAAAACAAAACATTATTCACAAAATGGAAACAAGTTAAATTCTCACCAACTAATGAATTGATAAACATTCATTTTTATGTTTGCATAGTATGCAACATTAAGGCATGATGGTGTAAGTATTCAGAACATCGTGGATGCAAACGTCTTAGCCATAACCAGAATTCCTCAGGGCCTGGGAGCTCAGGGCCAACGTTTCATAGGAGATCAGGGACAATTGGCACAACAGAGTCCACACAACTTTCAATATCCACTTTGGGGTCTTCAAAGCTTGTAAGTGACCAACCAGTGGGCAACGGTGGCTTTCTCCCTGTCTGGTGCAAAGAAAAGCAAAGAGAGTAAAACCCTCTGATGCCACACCTGTTTCTTGAATCAAAGAGGGTCAGTGTGAAGATATCTTGGGGTCTGCCTTAGTCCAGGTAGACTAGAGAAACATATTCATAGAAACTCATATGTGCATAAGAGAGAGTTTTATAAAAAGGTAATTGTACATTAAGAAAGCATCCCAACCCTGTCTACTCCAAGCCCATGAAGTCCGATGTTAGCCTACATGTCCAATACCAATCTATAAAGTCCTCTACAGACTCACAAAACACATGCAATGAAGCCGAATGTAGGACGATCACAGGCCAGTGAGTATAAAGTCTCCTGGATCCAGTGGCGTTGTAAGCATCTCAGAGCTGGCAGGGGTCTCCATGTGGTTTCCAGGGTTCTGGCTGCATTAGGGTAGGTCCATGTGGCTTCTCCTCAGGGAGGTCTTTCAGGGAGTCAGCCTTGCCAGTAGAGAGTCTCCAAGGAAGTGAAATAGTGAGAGAGAGTCTTTCCCACCTTCAAGAAGGAAATACCAGAGTTCCCAGACTTCTCAGGAGAAGGCCATGCCCACACAGAGGCCTCATTGGCTATGACCTGATTGACAGACTAGACTCCACCCCTTCACTCTTAATCCTCTCAAGTCCCAAATTGACACCAGATTATGTAACCACCACAGGGTCCAAAGGACATGCGCCACTCCTGGTTCTTCTCTCGTGATGGCAGTGAGATCCCCTTGCTTGCTTTGGAGATAGCTCATTTTAGACCCAGCAGGATGGAAAACCTGAAAATTTGCCTTCATCATATTTCCAAGTTATTATAGTTACATTTTACTGTTAACAATCACTCACAAATGAATCACATAATCCTATCAGCATCTTCCCCCACCTTCTTTTACAGAGACCTGTCAGGAAAAAAAAGTAGTTTGGTTGGAGTTGCAGAAACTATGGCTAGAAGAGCCATATTAAATAACCCACTGCACTGCAGAGATCCTGTTCTAGACTGAGCATAGTATGGAGCACAGAGCCAGTGATCATTAGAGATTCATCACATGTTCATTACACATTACTCCTAAAAAGCAGGAGCGAATTAGGAGATGCTCAATGCACATTTTAATCATAAATGCTATTTGAGAGCTGGATTCTTACAGTTATTTTTATCTAGCACAGACCTAAACTGGGCACTTTTTATTTTCAGTGAAATCATGCTGTTGGACCCGACATGATTTCCAGAAGGAGGGGAGGGAATGAACATTTATGAAGGGCTTCCATATGAACTCCAGACTCTCGTGGGCCCTCTCTCCATCACATGGCCCACAGACCACCCTGATGCTGTCCTAAACTTGCTGAGGGAGAATTAATGGAATGTGATATTCAGTATCCTGCAGGGTAGGCAGGTGGCTACATATGATTTTTTAAATGCATAGTTTGTGATCCTCTGTTTCTGAATCCAGAATTTTAATTCTATATGTATTACATCTAAATACAAACTCATTTCAAAGCTGTCGAGTGACTCTCCTGCTGGGGAGAAAGATGAACAGAAAGTGGATCAAGCTCCTTGACCACAAAATGTTTTGCTCATCTAAGCAGTCTCTATTTTAAAATCAGGGGAAAAATTTAAAGATTAATAAAATCAGGGTATCTTTCCTCCTTATCAAATTTCCTACCCAAGCACAAGTGCTGCAGACCAAGCTCAGCATCTCCAGATTGTATCATATTAAATCGCATACCTCTATTGGCACATAAAATATACAAAGCACTTAGGAAGATTAAAAAAACAAGTGAAACCTAGCCCCTAGCTCCCAAGGAGTTTCTCCTCTAATTAAGGAGGTGGATCATACAAAGAAAAATAATACAAGAGTTAAATAGGAGGGAAGATTACAATGTAAGCAACGTCACAAGATCGAACAGGATTAATTAACAAAATGAGCAGCACAGATTAATTAACTAAATGAGTGACACAGATTCCATGTGCTGAGGGGATTCAGGGAAGAAAGAAAGTGTCATGCACTGCAGTGATTGGGAATGAATGGGGCCAGGCCTTGGTTAATATGGGATGCAGTGTGCTGAGGAAGGCGGAATTCAATGCAGCTTGCCAATATTCACAGGACACCTACTATGTTCCAGGCACTGTGCTAAATTCTGCAGATGCAGCAATAAATGAAAGATAGTCCTTATCTTTAAAAAAAACTTTTATTGGCACTTAATCCACATATCACACAATGCAATAGTTCAATCATATCAGGAACAGTTGTACAATCATCACCATAAACAATTTTAGAACATCCCCCCACCCCCACCGCGCTATGGTTAAATTGCTTTTAAAATGAATTGTGTAATCACCATCAGTTCTAGTGCTTCCTCCCCCTCCCACATACATTGTTTGCTCCCCCAACCCCCTCACTCTCCCTTTCTCTCACCCCCCACTCCTACCTCCCCTATAAACCCTTGCATCAATTTTTTTCCATTTAAGCATTATTTATTTACATCATTTTATTGTGAGCTTGTACAGCTCTGATCACAATCCATCCATCCATCCATTGTGTCAAGCACATTTGTTCATATGTTGCCATCATTTTCATTCTACTTGAGCCCTTGGTATCAGTTTCTCATTTTTGCTCCTCCTGCCCTTCCTCCCCCGTGAACCCTTGATAACTTAGAAATTTTTTGTTTTTCCTGTCTTATACTGACCGCTGTCTCCTGCCATCCACTTTTCTGTTGTTTGTCCTTCTGGGAGGGAGTTATATGTAAATCATTGTGATCAGTTCCCCCTTTCTCACCCCACCTTCCCCTTACCATCCTGGTATTGATACTCCCATTACTGTTCCTGAGGGGTTTATCTGTCCTAGATTCCCTGTGTTTCCAGCTCTTATCTGTATCCATGTACATGCTCTTCTCTAGCCAGAATTGTAAGATAGAACTGGGGTCATGATAGTGGGGGGAAGCATTAAAGAACTAGATGAAAGTTGTATGCTGCATCAGTGCTATACTGCACCCTGACTGGCTCATCTCTTCCTTGTGACCCTTCTGTTCAAATGTCTACAGATGGATTTTGGGTCTGCATTCTGTCCTCCTCCTGATTCACATTGATACCTTGCATCAATTTTTGTCTCTATACATCTACTCCTTCTGTGCTTCACAAACTGGAAACTCCAACAGAAACTGTAAAAAAGAAAGAAAAAAAAAGAAACTGTAAAAAAGAAAAACAAAATAAAGCGGTAAGGATAAAATAATAATAACACAGAGATAAAAATACAAATAACAAGTAAAAAAGAAAAGACCACCATGAATATTTAAAAGGCCAGGGAGGAAATTTTTTGTCATAAATCAAGCAAGAACTATTTGTACCTAGAACAATTTTAGTTGGGTCATGAGGGAGGTCAACTGACCAAATATCCAGTTTGAGCAAGTACAGTCAGATTACAATGATCTCTATCCGATAGTAGAGCTATTCAAGTCCCTTGCATGTGGCTCGAGGGATCTGCCAGTGGCTTGGTCTGACTAGATGCTCTGCACACGGGTTTGGGCTCACACTGTCCTCCTTGGCCCTCTACAAGTTGGGTGTTCACAATTTGGGCTCTGATATTGTTCCCTTTGTCATATGTTTTTATGGTCGTCTTTGGATCACACAAGCTGGTGTGCTTCTTCCGTGTAGACTTACCTGACTCCTTACTTAAATGGCTGCTTGTTTGAATGCAAGTCTTGAAGACCCCAGACACTATTCCAATTGATAGCTTGGCACCATGTGCTTTCTTCACCACACTTCACTGTAGCACCTTTATACTTAGTGACCATTAAATGAAGGTGAGTATCAAGCAGGGCCATATTATCAGAGTGAACTGTTCTTGGATTAGGGCTAGAGTTAAGTGGGGATTCAGAATCCATATGCTGGGATATAAGTCCCTGGGACTTAGGTTTACTTTGGCGATCAAATTATGGTAAATTCAAAACCCTAAAAGGCCAACTACTCCCCCCCCCCCCAAAATAGCAACAAACCAACTAGCAGACAACAGCAGATAAACACACAAACAAAAACAAGCAACCTAAAGGCAAGAAAGCAAAACCCCACAGAAACAGAAAAGTAAAACATTGTCAATCATCCCTCTGGGGTATAAGGCAATTGCACTTGTAACCTCATCAGTTTTCCCAGTGACACATCACTCTGGACACAGTAGGTATGAGGAGTCTGTGCCAGTACAGTCCCCCCTGAGCCACAACCCAGGAGTTGTTGCTCCACACAGTTTGATTCCCCATTCCATTGAGCCCTGTTGACCTTAAGCATGGGATTGGTGCCAGGAAAAAACTTCCTGTATCAACTCTTCCAAGTTCAAATCCCTGCCCAACAGATCAAAACCTGTCATATCGCTGTGAGGGGGACCATCAAGGTACTAAATATATGGTGATCTAGGGTCCTTTTCCATTGGACTCCCACCAAACTGGGGGTTCCCCCTAAGGTCCAATGACTACTACTTCCACAGGTCCGGTGTGGCCACTCTGTGCTTCCCCTCCCATCTGAGCACTCCAGTCCTCAGTCCAAGGGTGCAGACACCTTAGAGGCTGGGCCTCTATGTTAAGTCCTGCTGTAGCCTCTGGGTTATGCCATTCTGGCTGCAAGGGCAGCATCCAAAGTCATCTTGGTGTTTAGTCCATGGCATGTTTCACGGAGGGTTGGGTATAAATTTATTTGTAATGTCTACCCAGGAATATGAAATCCAGACCCTTGCCCCTGTAGGTTCCCTGCAATCATTGTTTAGCACCCCTTCCCAATGTGAGGATATTTCTCCCCTCTCACCTACCATCCTCATCAACAGAACTATCAGTGTCTCCTCCAAAATGGAGATGCTCCCCTCCCCTGGCCGTAGCTTGATTTCCTGGCAAGGTTCTCCTTCCATTCCTGGTGGGGGGTGGAGGGGAGGCATTAATTTGCCCCAGCCTTGTCTCAATGCTGTATAGCCTCAAGTAGATGGTCTTCTCCCATATCTCTCCTCTTGGAGGAGTGACCCTAGACAATGTAAGGTCTCCTTCACAATGGCTCTTGTGAGGTGCGTAAGAGGGAGGTGATATATGGTTAATGGCCAATAGGTAGCCTTCCTCCCTTTTGTTCAGGAATTGGTCTCTGAGGTTTGTTTAATTGGTGTTTCGTCATAGAGTAGTGGACTCATACAATACTTGTCCTTTTGTGATTGACTTCACTCAGCGTAATGGTTTCCAGGTCCTTCCATGTCATGCAGTATTTCATGCTTCCATCACTTTTTTATGGGTGCATAGTATTCCATTATTTGTATCTACTAGAGTTTCTTTTTAAAAAATCATTTTATTGGGGGCTCATACTATAGTTTTCTTTATCTATTCTTCTACTGTTGAGCTTTGGGCTGCTTCTAGTGTCTTGCTATTGTGAACTGTGCTGCTAGGAACATGGGAGAGCATACCTCCACTGGTATTGTGTCTCTTACTGCCTCTGGGTATGTCTCTAATAGTGGTATTGCTAGGTACTTTGGGATTTCAATTCTCAGTTGCTTTAAGTATCACCATGTTGTTTTCCACAGTGGCTGTGTGTATTTACAAGTCCACCAACAGTGCATCTGAGTTCCAATCTCTCTACATCCTCTCCAGCATTTGTTGTTTGAGTTTTTTGTTTGTTTGGCTAGCATTGTGGATGTAAAGTGATAACTCATTGTGATTTTATTTGGCATCTCCCTGATGCTAGTGATCAGGGGCATTTGTTTCATGTGTTTGTTAGCCATTTGTGTTTCCTTTTGGGGGAACTGTCTGTAGTCCTTATCTTTATGCAATCTACAACCTAGAGCAAAAGCCAAGCAATAAATTTCAAGGGTGAAGAGTGTGGGGACATCACAGAGGGACATTTAGCTCAGGCTGATGATTGCTGATGGATTGGAAGGAACCGGCTCTTGTCTTATCCTAGCTGACCCAGGTAGAAAGTAGTCAGGCAAAAATGTGAAATCATGAGCCAGCATGTTGTTTAAGTGAAAGCAAGCCATTTGGATGGTATGTATGTGAAAAGTAAGCAGTTTAGGTTATAGGAGGTGAATGTGGGAGCATGTAGGGGTGGGCCAGCAGAGCCTTGTATGCGAGGTTGAGGAACTTCCATTAAAAAAAAAAAGTCAATGGGGGAGCTCTGGTAAAAGTAGTAAGAAATAGTGGCTTAGAAGCAGCTCTTGAGCTAGAGGACCTGTCCTGTTAGATGACCTTACTATCTTTGTAACTTTGGACAAATTAGTCAGTGACTCAATGGCCTAATATGTGAAAAAGGAATTAAAAACAAACAAACCCTTGCTGCTGTGGTGGGCAGTTGCCCGTGGGTTGGCTGGCTCACAGAGTGTCATAGAACGGGTCTGCACCATTCTCATAATTCTTGCTACATTTGAGTCCCTTTAATAAGTATACTCAACTCACAGGTAATTGGCATTAAGTACTTAGAACAAAGAGAATTCTCTATCAATTGTGGTTGTTGTGATGATAGAACATTTTATAAAATATTTAAGGAATTGTTGACAAGGAGCTCTGGTAGCACTGTGGAGTAAGTGTTGGACTGCTGCTGATGAAGTCAGTTGTTCAAATCCACCAGCCACTTTGTAAAAAGATAAAGCGGTCTGCTCCTGTCAAGATTTACAGCCAAGGAAACCTTATAGAGAGTCACTAGGAGCTGGAATTGACTCAGTGGTGAAACCCCAAACCCACTGTCACCTTCTTGATCCCAACTCATAGCAACCCTATATAGGGTTTCTGAAATTGTTGATCTTTATCAGAATGTCACTACCAGGCCTCTTTGACTCACAGAGACCTTATAGGACAGAGTAGAGTTTCCCCTTTGGGCATGTGAGACTTTATATCTTTATCAGAGTAGACAGGCTCATCTTTCTTTCAGGGTAACCCTGGACGCAGGAAAACAAATGTAAAAGTACAAAAAATGGCACGAATACCATGCCTCATGTGAGCACATAAGGGAGAAGGAAAATCCTATTGTATTGAGGCAGGTGTCAGGCATCCTCCACCCTCCTTCTTTATCCTATTTTGACACCAACTGGTCCGCCCATGACACTCCACTTCTCTGCCGGGTTTGATCATTCATTTCAAGACCACGCAACACTCACCATTATAAGTGGCTCATTTGGGAAGCTAACAGGTTACCATGAGTCAGGATCTGTAAGGATACAGTCCCTGGTCCACATGAATAAGGATACAGTCCCTGGTCCACACAGCACATCTCCTCAGCAAGTAACCAAATCTCTGCAGCTGGTCCTCAGCCTCTCATTCACGCGATCCCTTAGCTTCTGCCTCTGTGGGCCAGGAAACCACCTGCCACTTCACCTCCCTGCTCTTAGTCTTAAGTCCCAGCTGCACAGCCCTCTGCGGTATGTCAACATGGCTCCTTTGCTCTGTCCCATTGTCTTCACACTTTAACCCCTGGGCTTGGCCTCCACCACTTGAGGCAAGGATCTCGTGCTCTGCTGGTAGTTTTTTCCCGGATGGTCCCAGGATTCTCTCTGGCCCTGCTTCTGAGATGTCTCCTTCTTTTAGCCAGGGGACTGGCAACAACGAACAGGAGCCCCTCCCCTCTATTAGTGTTGCACACACCCTATTCACAGAGTCCCACCCAAGCACTGGTGGCAGTGATTTAAACGTGGGTAGCAGAGCCATATTAAGAAACTCCACTTCTGAGTGGCAAAACAGGGAGGGTAAAGGGAGAATGGGTAGGAAAGAGGGAACCGATTACATGGAACTGTGTGTGACCTCCTCCCTGGGGGACAG
>NW_022111365.1:6451091-6454071 GCF_000313985.2 Echinops telfairi | reverse complement strand
ATTAGCTGTAACGATAAGATGATAAATATCCATAGACCAATGCTGTGAGTTTGGTTAAAGAAAGGTTACTTCTCCCTGGAGTGATCAGGGCATACTCCATGAATAAGAAACCTTGAAGGAGAAGTCAGGTTCTAATAGGGAGTAGTAGAAGAGAGGCACTTCAACAGATAAATGGAATGTTCAAAAGTCCTGAGGCTGGCAAACATGGAGCAAAATCAAGCAACAAGAAATATTCTAATTTATTTAGAGTGTAAGGTTGAAATAGAGGTAGATTGGCACTTAAGACTGGGAAGTCAGGTTGGGACCATGCCATAGGAAACTTTTAATTTCAGGCTTAATAATTTGCATTTATTTTATAGACCACAAGGGGAAAATTTTTTGCATAAGGGCCAAACAAACAAACAAGCAGCAACAACAAAAAAAAAAACCCCAGGCTTTCCCTTAGAAAGATCTTGGTGACACTAATATACAGGGTGAGTCAGGAGACCATTGTATTTTTCTTCATTATTTTAAAGGACTTACCAAGTATATGGTAGTAGGGATGGAGTAGGTGATTATGAGAGACATATCTTGGAGGAAGACTTCGCTAGGTGGCATGAATGGTTAAACAGTGGTTAGTAACCAAAATGTTGGTTATCAAAACCACCAAGGGCAACTTGACAGAAAAGCCTGCCATCTGCTCTGAAGGTCACAGCCACGAGGCCCCAATGGAAGGACACAGTTCACTGGCAGCACATGGAGTTGCCACAAGTTGGAAGTGAGTTGATGATGAATGATTATTTTATTTTTATTTTATATGATAATCAGACCAGGCCGGACTTTAAAGACCTCCTAGATAGGAATCTGTTTGGTCTGGATTAGTTAGGGGTGAAGTGGCAGTTGTAGGAGGGGAGTGGTATATAGGTGGTGGTATGGGAGAAATCAACAAGGGTTCCAATTACATACCATAGAAAAGAAGGCATACCATTAGCAGAAATAGGGAAAACTAGAAGAGCAGGCTTCCGGGAGAGAGAAGGGGACAAGGATTCCATCCTTCCATCATGCTGAGTTCAGATATGGAATTGTGGCTGGAGTGGGGACTGAGTGTGTGCTACTTTCCTGGACCTGCAGGTGATACTTGAAGCCTTGGAAAGAATAGTAACGGTGCTATTGGGAGAGTATAAGAACAATAGGGCCAAGAGTCAAGGAGGGATGATTGGAGAAACTCGAGGTTGAAGGGGAAGAGGATATGAAAAGGGGTTTTTAAGAGAAGAGCCTCAGACGAGCCAGTCAGGGTGCAGTGTATGAAACATACAACTTCCCTCTACTTCTTAAATGCTTCCTCCCCCCACTATCATGATCCCAATTCTACCTTACAAATCTGGCTAGCCCAGAGGATCTATACTGGTGCAGATACGAACTGGAAACACCGGGAATCCAGGACGGATGATCCTTCAGGACCAGTGGTGAGAGTGTTGATACCTGGAGGGTGGAGGGAAGGTGGGGTAGAAAGGGGGAACCGATTACAGGGATCTACATATAACCTCCTCCCTGGTGGATGGACAACAGAAAAGTGGGTGAAGGGAGACATCAGACAGTTTAAGATATGACAAACTAATAATTTATAAATTTTTAAGGGTTCATGAGGAAGTTTTTAACCTATGCAACCCCACATTTCACCCCACAGTCACTTCCATGGGTCTTTGTCAAAGTTCTGGGCGCTGGTTACCTTATTCTAGGCCTAGTCCTAGAATGTTAGCATACTCTGTGAGTCAGCGGTAATCCCCATGGAGACTGGCCATCACTGGAGATGAAGCATGCATGAAGCAATGCCATCCCCTGGACGAGTCCTCCCTTCAGAAGCAGAAGAAAGGCAGGTTGTAACATTTTTGCCAACTGTTGGATGGAGACTAGAGGAATGACTTCGTGTTCAAAAAGAACGTTTCATAGAGATGAACGTCGTCTTCCAAGTTGTGCCTTTGATCAGGGAGTCCTGGAAGCGTCCTCCGAAGTGCTCTCTGATACTTACTTCTTGTACTCTGTGTTGGAGGCAAGGAAGGCTCTGAGTAAAAATAAAGTCTGTTGACTGGAATCCCAGAAATCTGCCCTCCTGGTTTGGGAAGGTCATCTCATTCTGGCTGCAGTCTTTCAGGGAAAGAGCCTCCCAACCCCCCTCCCCTCTGCTCCATATATTTACTCTGAATTAGGTGAGACTTACCCATCAGATTCTCTCTTTTGTATTCAACAAGCGAAGCACTGCGTTAAAACTCCCATTGGCCTGCCCAGGTTCCCCTGCCCACCTTCCTTTTTGTAGGATATTGTCTTCCCTTGCCCTGGGTAACACCTGTGTACTCGCTAGCCTATTGCTTCCCTTTCCTGGTCTTCTCTTCCCAAACTTGGCAACCATTAAAATCTGCTTCTTCTGGTATGAACCCCCGCCCCCCGCCCCCATGAAATAACAGTGGTCTAATACAATATTTGTCCTTTGGTGTTTGACTAACTTCACTCACCATAACGTCCTCCAAATCCATCCATGCCATGAGGTGTTTCACAGTTTCACCATGACCTTATTTTGAAATATTGAGACTATTCTATTGTGTGTACCAAATGTGTCCTCTTCCACTAATGAATATTTAGGCTGTTGCCATCTTTTTGCTATTGTGAAGAGTGCTTCAATGAACATGGATGTGCATGTCATGTTCTTTATTTATGGAGAAAATATACCAAATGGCGATATTGCTGGGTCATAAGGCATTTTGACTCCCTATTGTTTGAGGAAGTACCGTGTCCCTTTCTACGGTAGTTGTACCATTTGACAGCCCCACCAGCAGTGTACAAGGGGTTCAGTCTCTCTGTGCCCCTCCAGCATTGTTGTTCTCTCCTGTTTTGAACTTTGTTATCAGTTCCACAGTGAGGTGTTATCTTTTCTTTGCTTTGATTGTATCTCCCAGATGTTTGTTGGTTACCTGTCTTCTTGTTAAACTGTCTGTTTACATCTCTT
>NW_022111365.1:6417250-6450958 GCF_000313985.2 Echinops telfairi | reverse complement strand
GAAATATTTTGTTGCACATAATATAATTTTAGGAAATCTCAGTCATCTATTTTGGCTACAATGGTGTGCATGTTTTTCATTATGTTTGAATATAGTTATGTGATGTCTCACAGCCCCAAGTTCATTCCTGTTTTTTCATTGATGAACTTTAAAGTTCTCGGGTTTACATTTCAGTCATCAGTCTATCATGAGTTTGTTTTTAGACGCACAGAGAAGTGTGAGTCCTGATTTGTTTTTTTACAAATGGAAATCAAATTTTGCTAGTACCATTTGTTGAAGAAGGACCTGAAAAGTGGTATAGTAACTGCGAGTTGAGCTGTGAGCTGCATGATCAGCAGTTCAAATCTACCGGCACCTCCACGGGAGAAAGATTGGGCTTTCTAGCCATAAACAGTTACAGATTCCGAGACTCACTGGGGTCACTATGAGTCAGCAATGAATTTATGGCAGTGAATTTTGTTTTGATTTGTTTTTTAATTTTATTTGTTGAAAAGACTATTTTTTACAAATTTTATGTATCTTGATCTTTGGTCAAAGATTAGTTGTCTGAAATGCCCTTTACCACCCCACCCCCCTTATTTAATATAGTCCTGGAATGGTTAGCCAGAGCTATTAGGCAACCAAAAGAAACCAAAGGCATCCAGATTGGCAAAGGAGAAGTAAAACTCTCTCTGTTTGCAGATCATATGGTTTTATTTGAAGAAAACCCCAGGGACTTCACAAGAAAATTGATTAAATGAATTGAAAAATTTGGTAGCATGACAGGCTATAAGATGCAGCTAAAAAAATTAGCAGGATTCTTCTATTCTGAGGAAGAGAACCCTGAAAAGGAAATGAAGAGAACGGTATCATTTACACCAATACTGGGGGATGGACAACAGAAAAGTGGGTGAAGGGAGACGTTGGACAGTGTAAGATATGACAAAACAATAATAATAATTTATAAATTATCAAGGATTCAAGAGGGAGGGGCAGTGGGGAGGGAGGGGGAAATGAGGAGCTGATATTAAGGGCTCAAGTAGAAAGCAAATGTTTTGTGAATGAGGATGGCAACAAATGCTTGTCACAATGGATGGATGTATGGATTGTGATAAGAATTGTATGAGCATCGGGGGTTTAAGTGGAGAGAAAAAGTTTTGAGAATGATGTACAAATGCGCTTTACACAATTGATGTGTGTATGGATTGCGATAACAGTTGTATGAGCCCCTAATAAAATGTTCAATTAAAAAAAAAAAGAATTGTATGAGCCCCCAATAAAATGATTTTAAAAGAAAAAAAGGGGAAAAATAGCCCTAAACTAGCTTTGCCAGGACCCAGGATCGGGTAGCCACTAGGAGTTCCACTTTGCATGAGGTAGTGTTTTGCAGCTGCAGCTGCGTGTATGCATGTGAGCCCAAGACCCCTCTATGCACCAGGGAGCCTTGGGGTACCAGGAGGGTCCACTCCTAAGGTACCTTGTGGTGTTCAGCTCGCTTAACTTTTTCTGTTATTTCTTCAGAGACTCTGGGTTCCAGGTTTTCCCTCTGTATTTGTTTTCTCGTGTTTGGTAAAAAGGGATGGTGTAGTTGTCTATTTGGGTCATCATCTTTCCTGTAAATCACCACACTGTACTTGTTCTGAGGCCAAAGTCGGCAAGTGACGGTGATGCTTCACCAGGTTCTAACCCGCTCTTTGTAGGGTGGACCAGAAGCAGCGTCTGTGACTGCAGAGGCAGGCATGGTTTGATTCCCACTGCTACTTGGTGCAAAACCAACTGGGCTCTATCACCGCTGCAGGTGAGACAGACGGGGTATGCTCCTTTCAGGAAACCTGGGCACCCGTGGCCTTTGTCTCAGTTTTCAGATTGTCTAGCTATCGCTACGTCCTATCGAGGGTAAACTACTGTCCCAGTTTTCCAGGACTGAGACATCTTCTCGTATATTAGGCTTTCAATATGCAAACCTGAGAAGCCCGAGGCAAACGGAAACTTGTTGATCTTCCTGCCTGACTTCTGGCAAAGTGCAAAGAAGTCGGTTTCTCTAAATCCTCTGGGCGCAGCCTAGATTTTGCTCTGGGTTTACCAATTCCATGTAACTAAATGTAAACTCAGTCAACTGATTCACGTGTGTAAAATGATACTCTGAAATGTCGAGCCTCCATGAGGTGTTGGAGTGGCTTTGGAATCTGTATGCCTGTGTCGAAATGGCCTGTCTGTCACTTCCTAAGCACACGAGTTATGGTGAGTGAATTTGCGATTCTAAACCTCACTTTTCTTTTCTGTAAAATGAAGATAATGATCTCAAGCTGACATTGTTGTTGCCAGGGTGTAACGAGACAGAGTGTGCATGGTGTAGTACAGTGGATGTCCCTGATAGGAGATACAGTACATTAGTTCTCTCTGGACTCGACAGCTTCTTCTTTCTTATATTGAAGTAAGTAGCAGGATGCTACTTATTCTTCAGAAGGAACAGTGATGATCAGGGATAGTTTATTCTGGGTCACAATGGCAGCACGAATAAGAAACCAGAGACAGATTTCTAGCTCTGGAGTGCCGTCATTTTACTTTGGAGTGCACAGGGGTTCTCTAACTGGGCTCTTTCCTGAAGGAGAGGGAAGGAAACATTATTTTGCATGTTCATTCACTGATAGGTTAATTCATTCAGCAAATGTCTGAGCCAGTGCTGGGGATACAACTGTCACAAGAATACAAAGGTGCTTCCTTCATGAAGCTAGTTATTTGTATGCATAATTGAATTGACTCCAACTCACAGGTGTCCTATAGGCCAGGTTAGAACTGTCCAGTAGTATTTTTTCGGCTATAATCTTGAGGGGAGCAGATTGCCAGGTGTGTTAGTCCAGGTTGACTAGGGAAACAAATCCAGGGAGACTAATATGTGTGAAATAGAGAACTTTATATCACAGGGTAATTGTATATTAAGAAAACATCCCAGCCCAGTCCAGATCAAGTCACAGGTCTGATATTAGCCCATATATCCAATATCAATCTATATATTCCTCTTCAGATTCACTCAACACATGCAATGATACTGAATGCAGGAAGATCACAGGCTAGTGGGTAGAAAGTCTTGTGGATCCAGTGGCAGTGGAAACATCTCAGCGCTGGTGTAGGTCCCCACGTGGCTTCTGCATCTCCAGGACTCTGGCTCCATCAGGCTAGCTCAGTGATTCTTAACCTTCGTAATGCCACAACCCTTTAATACAGTTCATGTTGTAGTGACCGCCCCCCAACCATAAAATTATTGTCCTTGCTTCTTCAAAACTGTAATTTTGCTACTGTTATGAATCGGGCAACCCCTATGAAAGGGTCATTCGACCTCCAAAGGGGTTGCGACCCACAAGTTGAGAACCACTGGCCTAGCTCCATGTGTCTTGTCAACAGGAATGTCTTGCAGGGAGACAAGCAGAGAGTATATCTGGCCTCCAGTCAGCGACTTATCTCCTTTTCACCTCCAAATGAGGTCATCAAACTGCGACCTGAATGACTGGCTAGACTCTACCCCTTCGCAAGTTGACAGATAATGTAACTGCCTCACCAGTTCTTTTATCCTGTGTAGCAGCTGGTGGGTTTAAACCACCAATTTTTAAGTTAGCGGTAGAACGTAAACTATTTGCATGATCCAGTGACCTCTATCTTGGTAAGAGAGAAAAATGATAGACATCTCTATATTATGGATATGAGAATAAGTTTGGTATTTTTTAAATATATTGCTACAAAAGCACAGAAACCTTTATTAAACAAACTGTCAAAATGTGACGGCACATATCCTACATCAAGCTGTTGACACTTAGGCAGGCAGTGTTTTTACCTCTCTAGCCCTTCCCTGAAGAATTTTGGTTCTCTTCAATGTCCACAATGTCAAAATGGCAGATGGGGCATCCTTGAATGACTCATGTTGTCTTCTTTTAAAACATTCTTTGAATTTGGGAAGCAAGAAGAAGTCTACTGGGGTAAAACCAGAGCTGTGGGCTAATGGAGTAAGGTTTTGTTTTTGTTTTTTTAATAGTTTTATTAGGGGCTCATACAACTCTTACCACAGTCCATACACACATCAATTGTGTCAAACACATTTGTACATTCATTGCCCTCATCATTCTCAAAACATTTGCTCTCCACTTAAGCCCCCTGGAGTAAGGTTTTCCAATGAGGTTTTTCCAGGATGGCCCATGCTGCCCTCAAAGAATGAGCAGGTGGCTTGTTGTGATGGGAAAAAATTCTCAGCAGGATTTTCCTGGCCTTTTTCTTACCAGTGTAGTTTTCAGTTTTCTTAAAATTTCTTTAGAGTAAGTCATAGTGCTCATCCTATGTCCTTTGAGAAAATATACTAAGGTTACCCTTCTGGAATCCCCCCAAATAGTCTCCACAGCTTAATGAGCTAACAGCTTTGCCTTAAGTAAACCTGACCCTTCAGGTCCTCTCAGAAACCTTGCTCGCTAGATCATTGTGGTAAAAAGAAGACTTGTTCCTTATGACAATGAATTCCATCAAACTAACTTCTTTAGTTTTGATCTTGCTTAAAATATTGTAGAAAAATCAGCTCTTAGAGCTAGTTTATCTTTAAACAACAATTCCCCACACCCCACTGAAAGCACCTAATGAGACAAAGACAAGTGTATTACCGAGAGGACTTGTCTGCAGCTGTCCATGGATTTCAGACATTTGACTGGAGTAAACCTGAGCGTCGATGGTCTAGAACCCTAGCAATAAGGCTCTTTAACTGGTCTGGTTTTATTTTTGTCATCCTGTATGAAATCGATGGCTGTTGCGTCAGCCCATGTGTGTCAGAGTAAAGCTGTGTTTTCAAAGGCTGGTATTTTTCAGAAGAAGATGGCCAGACCTTTCTTCTGAGGCACTGTATACTAGCTATACCAATATACAGTACTCTGATTCAGAGTAGTCATGATTACTACTTAGTAGGAAAAGAAAGCGGGTAAGATGATAGGGGCACTTGTTCTCTATGAGGTGGTTGGGGTAGGCCTCTCTGAGGAGGGGACATCAGAGGTGAGCCCTAAAGAAATCCAGTCTGAGTCCTTTGGGCCTGCCTTGCCCTATCCTGGAGCTCCTAGCTCAGACCCAGTTGCCCCAGGGTACAGTCCACTGCCAAGGGAAGACGTCATTCCCTGCTCTGAAGTGGTTGGTAGGAGTGCAGCTGTTTTTATCAGCTGTCCTTCCACGGTGCTGACCCCAAGCTCAAGAATCAGTAGTTAGGGTCAGGTTGCAGGTGAAAATGGTATTAACCGGATGCCCTACCCTACTTGGGGACACTACATTGAGGACGAGTCACAGTGTATTTGGTTTCCCATATGGCTCTGTCTCTTTGGCACTGCCTTTTCCCTTAGAAGAAAACAGGCACCCCTATTTAGACTGCATGCAAAATGATTTATGTGTGTTATTCTTTCGGTAGCTCTACCTGTATGAACTCTAGGCCTTGAAATCCTTTTCATATTAAGTATATTTGAGAGCAAAAGAAAACTGTCTGAAAGTGCTTTACAGGATAGACTAGTGGCTTCTCGGGACCCAGTCTGGTTTCCCCATCTTCACTTTGAAAGAGTTCCTTTGCAGCTGGTTAAGCAAATCAACTCAAGAATGTGTAACCCAGGGGTCCTCAAACTTTTTCAACAGGGGGCCAGTTCACTGTCCCTCAGATCGTTGGAGGGCCGGACTATAGTTAAAAAAAAAAAACTATAAATAAATTCCTATGCATACTGCCCATATCTTATTTTGAAGTTAAAAAAAAACCAAAATGGGCAAAAACACCCAGCGGGCTGGATAAATGTCCTCAGCGGGCCACATGTGGCCCATGGGCCATAGTTTGAGGACCCCTGAAACCAGTTTTGTTGATGAAGCTGGCAAAAAAATCACATCTATTTGGAGTTGGCAATTAGGGACTGAAGATCCTAGAGTCCGTCTCTAATTCCTTTTCTCCAGGGGTGATTCCACCTGGCATGTCCCTGGTAAGCCAACATCCATCAGGAGGACAGGATGGGCCTGTCAGAGCTTAGGCAATACCCTGCCCCGTCCCCTCAACCTCCCCACCAAGAACTGAATAGGAAGGGAGTCAGAACACCACAGACCCATCCTTGTATATCCCCAGACTGATGGGAGGTGCTGGGAGAGAAAAGTGACCCGTCCATCCCTCCAGCTGGAAGCCCCCTGGGCTACTTCTATAGTTAGGAGCGTGGTCTTCTATCTTGGGAAGAAATTGTAAGCAAATGGAAAATTATTGTTCCAGGCGTGGAATCTAGTTTACCTTGGACAAAGTTAACTTATAAAGCGGGCTTTTCGAGATTCCATTTCTCCTACTTATTTAGTCTTGTGCATTAGACCAGTGCTTTCTTTTGCAGGTAAAAGGCAAAAGGAGGACCACGTTGTCTGAATGCCCATCTAGCCACAGTATCTACTCTTCTCTGCCTCATTGCTCCGCCTTGCTCCCTCTCAAGTGCTGTCAGCTTTTGTCTTTCAAAACTGGACTCTAAAAGCACAGTGGCTAAGCCGTAACTGAAAGGTTGATTACTTGAACCCACTCAGTGGATCAAAGGGAGGAAAGACCTGGCAATCTATCCTGTGAAGACAACCCTTTGTCTTCAGTGACACTAGAGGATGGGGTCAAACTGCCCCCTAGGGTTTCCAAGGTCATAGATCTTTACAGAAGCAGGCTGCCACATCTTCCTTCCATGGAGTGACTGGGGGTTCAAATTGCCAAGCTTGTGGGTAAGCAGCTGAGCACGTAACCACTGTGCCCCTGAAAACCCTGTGGGGCCCTTCCAGTTTAGCTTATAGAGTCTGTTCTGAGAGTTAGAATACTCTCAACAGCACACAACAACTACAACAAAATCTTACCCGCTCCCTTATCATTCTTTCTGATGTCCCTGTGTTCATAAGCCCGGGTGTCTTCAGCAATATCACCTGTGCATTCTTTCCAGGGTGGTGTAGATCTCATGTTTGCATTAATAAGACATGTTTGATAGTGAGAGCACATGGCACCAGGTCAGGAACCAAAGACGGAGATCTTAATTCTCATCGGATTTCTGTTGCTTACTTATTGGGTGGCTGTTTAAAAGTCACTATCTCTGATTCTCAAGTTCCTCATCTGTTAAATGGAAGTAAGACGATTTAAGGAACAAATGAGACTCCAGTTTTGAAAACTAATTTGTAAATTGTGTTATTTTCTTTTGGGGACAAAAGTTAAAGTAGACACATATTTAAAATTCCGTTTCATTGGGGAACTTCAGACCCAGCTAGACTGGAAGTACCATCTGGGAGAAGGATAGGTTCTGTTTGCTACTGAGTTGGTAGGCGCTAAGGAGAAAGACACAAACCACACGTGTGGAAACATAAGGACAAGTATGATTGTACCAACGCCAGATCAGTCCAAACAAGGGAGTTCTAGACTCCTTGCTTCCAAGGCAGAAAGGTGGGGACGTGAACTGAGTCCCCACTATGTGCTTGACACTCTGCTTGACTTCTTCCCACTGGCCTTGACGTTAAGGGTGTTGCTATCCCTATGTGAGCAGATGATAGGTGTGAGACTCAGAGAACCCACGGTCATTGAGTTGACTCATAACAAGCCTATAGACGGGGTGTGGGTTTTACGGCTTTGTAAATCTTGACAGGAGCAGACAGCTTCATCTTTCTCTTGAGAAGCAGCTGGTGGATTTGAACTACTGGAAGCTAAGCAACTAGCCCAAGGCTAAGTTACAAAATTAGCAAGTTGTAGGACTGAGAATCAAGGCTAGCTCAGCCTTACCTTGGCATCCAAGCCTATTCCGTCTTGGGTCTGGACTCACTTTCTGCTAGGAGGTTCTAAGACAGGGGTTCTCAACCTTCCTAATGCCGTGACCCTTTAATACAGTTCCTCATGTCGTGGTGACCCCCCCAAGCATAACATGATTGTTGCTGTTACTTCATAACTGTTATGAAGCACTGTTATGAATCATCATGTAAATATCTGATATGCACTTTGTATTTTCATTGCTACAAATTGAACATAATTAAAGCATAGTGATTAATCACAAAAACAATATGTAATTATATATTGCGAAATATTTATTTCTAGTTACAAATAAATGAAATTTTGTCTTGAAGCATGGTGTAGCATGGGTAACAGTCTTCATGCCAGGTAATCATATGTGAGCGTATCTGCATGTGGACAGACCTGCCTGGAGACGGATAGAAGAGCGGTGTCTCGGTTCCTAAGAAATATGTGTTTTCCAATGGTCTTAGGTGACCCCTGTGATAGGGTTGTTCGACCCCCCAAAGGGGTCGCGACCCACAGGTTGAGAGCCACTACTCTAAGAAGAGCTAGACTTCCATTATAGTGACCCTGTTACCCCAACCCATGAACCTTACCCACCCATAACATTTACAAGACATCCCACAGAGCTCCGCATTTTCTTCCCTCGTTCTCTTTTGCTTTTCCTCTCCATCCTTTCTCCTTACAAACTGCAACAATGGGCTCAAACATGACAAAAAGGATGGCACAGAACCAGGCAGTGTTTTCTTCTGTTGTGCATAGGGTCGCCGAGTCAAAACGGACTTGAAGGCACCTAGCAGTGACAACTCACAAAAGGTTGCTCTGAAAGCAGGGATTAGTGTTATTGGACCCTTTTCTTTCTGGCTAGAGCAGACAGTGGTGATTCAGTGGTAAAATGTTCACCTTCCACGCAGGAAACCTAGGTTTAATCTCCAGCCAGTGCCCCTCATCGCATACACAGTCACCACTTATCAGTGGAGGTTTAAAGGGTGCAATAACTGAACCTGTTTCAGTGGGACTTCCTGGCTCACACGAACTAGGAAGAAAGGCCTGGTGATCTACTCAGGAAAACAAGACAATGAAAACTCTACAGCACAAAGGTCCCATCTTGTGCACGGAGATGGTTCGGGACTGGACAGCATTTCATTTCATTGTGCATAGGGTGGCCATGAGTCAGGAGCTAATTCAGGGGAAGTTAAAAGCAACAACAATCATTTCCTAACTAAGGGAAAGAGAGAGTAAAATCTCTAAATCTTTTATTAGGAGAAGCAACTGACCCTGAAAAGGGACATAAACAAAAGACGTGCCCATCTAAGAAAAACATGATCCGTATCTGTATCTGTCCGGCCCAGCCCTGCCTCTGTACAACCTGAGCCTAGAACTGACCTTGGATGTCTGCACCCTCCTGTGTGAGCCTCTCACTAGCACCCACATTGTGGAGAAGCGCTGGTATCTGCCTCAGGGCCAGAGGACACGGTTAGATCATTTCCATGCCCATACTCGAGGACATGAGTCTCTCTTCTTGTACTCTCTCCCCTGTTTTCTTCCCTTAAATGTGGAAGACTAGATCTCTGTCGAAGCGTCTATACACTCTGTGAGGCCCTCCTCTCTCTAGAGTGGCTCACAGAGCCTTTCGAGTGGAGCTGGGAGGACAGAGAACGGCATTAGATACCCTGAAGGCCTTCAGGATCAGAGGGCTGTGCATCTGATGACTCTGAAGGCAACCTCCAACCAAAAGAACTCTGTAGTGGGAGAGCCTCCCTGGAGGAACGCAAATCTCTCTGAAAACAAACTTTTGTTGGAAGCTTTCTCCTCTTGTTTTGACATCTTCAGTCCTGGAAGGGGACCTGTGTCTTCCTGAGCCTTTGAGTAGGGTTTCGGATTGTCCAAATAGCAGCCTGCTACTAGAGGACTGTTGGCCCACCAGGAAGAGAGGCATTTGAGAATGCAGCAATTATTGGTTTTCTAATCAAGGCTAGAATGACTGAAATAAAAGCTGGAGGCAGTATAAAGAGCTATGGATTGTGAGTTAAGAGACTTGAAGAACACTAGACACTGATTCGATACCTGTCTGTGCCTTGGGCAGTCCCTTAGAATCTCACTTTTCTCACCAGTTAAACAACTTGCTCTACTCATTTCTAGAAAATGAGAGTTAGCCAAGATTTAAACTGCTTCAAATCCCTGTGATTAATGAAAACTAGGAAAGACTTGAAGGTGTATTTGAAGACCATGGGAAAGTTGGATGATGATTCTTTTGCCCCAGGGCCAAGTGGACACACACCAGGTTCAGTTTTCTAACTCCTGCATTGTTTTGCTAACAGCAAAGCAGCTTATTGTCATTGTGTCTCATTGAGTCAATTCTGACACGTAGCTAGTCTTTAAGACAGAGTAGAACAGCCATGTAGGCTTTCCTAGGCTGTAATATTTACCTGAGCAGATTACTTGCACTTTTTTCTCCTTGAAACCACTAGGTGGAATTGAACCCTTGACCTTTCAGATAGCAGCCAGGCACTTACCTATTGTACTAATAGAATGTCAAAGAAATGGTTAAAGAAAGGCTGGATAGGGACTTGTTAGTTAGTCTTTGATGCTACATCAAGTTGGTCAACTGTGTACCCTCTCTGTAGATTGATATAGTGACATTGGTATTCACAGCTTAGAGGATGCTTTCCTCAGCTACTGAGATATTTTTAGTTTAAATGGAGTACAAGGATTTTTTTTCCCTCTCGCTGGAATGCAGATCCTGTACAATAGTCATCTTTTGCTATGCTCAGTGAGAAAACCCTTTATCATGGCTAGATTCTATCTGGTGTTGCAGGTGAAGTGTAGGCTGGTACCTCAAGGTTGTCATTTCAAACCCACCAGTCACTCTGAGAAAGAAAGATAAGTCTGTCTGCTCCCATAAAGATTTATAGTCTCGGAAACCCTATATAGGGCCACTATGAGTGGGGTCAACTTGGTGGAAGTGGGGGTTAGGCTGGGCCCTCCCACAGTGCTCAGAAGCTTATGGAGCATGGGGCAGCGGAGGATCTGGCTAACTTATGCGCATAGTTCTGATTTCTAGTCCTCTCTGCCTCTGAAAGGACAGTGGTGTGACCGTGAGAGAGGTGCCCCTCTCTGGCTCTTCTCACTATAAACCCAATACCGTGGAGTCAATCCCAACTCATAGTCTCTCACCAGAAAATCCCAACATTGTTGCCCTCAAGTTGATTTGACTTATAGAGATCCCATAGGTTTCTAAGACAGAGGCAGATCGCCGTATCTTTCGGTTGGAGATCATGGAATGGCTGGTAGGTCTTAACCATCAACCTTTGGTTAGCAGCTGAGTACTTTTACCAAAGTGCCACCTGGATTCCTTCCTTTCACCATACCCCCAAATCAAACACACTGCCATCATAATTCCAACTCATAGCAACCCGAGAGACGATTTCTAAGACTGGACATCCTTATGAAACCACAGTTTTGTCTCTCTCCTTTGAAGCAGCTGATGGCTTTGAACTATGGAACTTGCTGTTATCAGCTCAACACTTAAACCAAAACAAAACATAAAAAACAATTCACTGCCATTGAGTCGATGCCAACTCATGGTGACCCTATAGGGTAGAACTGCTCCTATGGCTTTCCAAGACTGTGACTCTCTATGAGAGTAGAAAGTCTACACTTTCTCTGGCAGAGCAGCTGGTGGTTTTGAACTGCTGACCTGGCAGTTAGCAACCCAACAAGTAACCACTACACTATGAGGCCTCCTTCCTCTTACCCTAGACCAGTGGTTCTCAACCTTCCTAATGCCGGGACCCTTTAATACAGCTCCTCATGTTGTGGTGACTCCCCCAACCATAAAATTATTGTTGCTACTTCATAACTGTAATTTTGCTACTGTTATGAATCGGGCAACCCCTGTGAAAGGGGTCATGACCCACAGGTTGAGAACAGCTGCCCTAGACAGTGAAAAGTAGAAGGAGTCCCTCTGGCCATTGACTCCTTCCATCCATACCCAAGGGAGAAGCCCTCTTGGATAGCAACTTAGGGAGGCCAGAGAGGGCTATCTTGCAGATTGGAAGCCAACCTTCCCTTGTCCTTTATCTCTCTGTCCTGATCCTTCCCCAGCCTGCCTCCCATCCATTGGCTCCAAGATCAGGGCTTCTGTTTATTCCCTTCTTCAGAAGAGTTGCTAATATGTAGTGTGTGTATGTACATGAGGTATATATAAATGAGAGATATGTATGTGTGTTCCCTGTGCTCTTGTCAGTGAAAGCTCAAAAATGCATGGTACAGAGGTGTCTTCCCTAGAGTTTCTACCTGATCAGAGAGATCAGAAGCACCTGAATTTGGCCTATTTTCTTTCCTTCCCTGTTCATTCAGCAGCCTTGCCTGGTCAATCTGGGCTGTTAACAGAGACCGCAATGCTGATGTCCTATGACTGGTCAGTATTACCAGCAACAGGAGAGTATGGCTAAAGGCAGTTAATAGGTGATGTCTCCCACTGTTGGCCACATAAAGATTTCACACAGGGCATGTTTAGGCTTGGTCTGGCCAAGATGTGACTGCACATAGAGGCAGGAGGCAGTTGGTACAAGTTTTTCTCCTATCTCACACACATGTGCACACAGAGTCATGTATACACGTATGCGTAAGTATCAAAATCAAACCAAACCGATTGTTGTGAAGTTGATTTCAACTTATTAGGAGCCCATAGGGTGGACTAGAGCTGCCCCACAGGATTTCCAAGGCAATCCATGTTTATGGAAGCAGACTGCCTTATCTCCCTCCCAAGGAGCCAGCTGGTGGGTTTGAACCATCAACCTTTTGGTTAGCTGCTGAGTATTTAACCACTGTGCCACCAAGACTCCTTGAAATAGGTCTCAAAACAATTGCGTGCTGCTAATAAATAAATATTTTCTAAGAGCGGCTCTTTCTACTCTCCCATTTCCTCCCTTTTTCTCACCTCGCCTTCCAATTCCCATTTTCCCTCCTTCTTGTCTATTCCTTGACCACTTCCTCCAGTTTTATAGGCGCTGAACAGATATCCTGGATTTTTCAGGCCATCCTTCATTTTATATAATTTAAGGGCACCCTGAGACAGTAAAAAAGTCCTGTTTTAAGAATCAGATATAATTGGTTTGGGGTCCTAAGCCCTCCATTTAACTGAGCTTACGACCAAGGACAAATTAAGCAAATTGCTTAACTCCTCTACATCTTAGTTTTCTGATATTTAAAATTGGTTTTAAAATTCTACCTTGCAGGATTGGTGTGATGAATATCACACATGCTAACAAATCTAAAGCACTCAATACAGGCTTATACACTGTTGTTGTTGTGAGTTTCCATTAAGTTATCTCTCACTCCTGGAAACTCAAAACATCGTGGCATCGGCATGGCCATTGGTATGGCGAGTCTGTTATTGTGACCACTGTGTCACTTATCTCATTGAGGGTTTCTCTCATTTGACCCTCAACTAAATGTGAGGTCCTTTTCAGGCTACCGGTATATGTGACTCCTATTTACTTCCCAGTTGCCTCCAGTAATATATTGGCCCCAATAATATATTAATATATGGTGCTTGAGGGTGAAAAGTGACTGGTTTCTACTTTAGGTGGGAAAATAATATAGCTGACATTGTGAGATGACACTAGTTAGGCATACATTATCCCCCCTGAAATAAATTTCCATCCCCTATCTGTAGTAATCTAAGAACCCCAGTGGCAAAATGGTTACACATTGGACTCCAATACAAAAGGTTAGCTGTTTGAAACCACCAGCTGCTCCATGGGAGAAAGATGGGGCTTTCTACTCCTGGAAATAGTTACAGGCTTAGAAACTCCAGGGAGCAGTTCTACCCTGTCCTATAGCATAGATAGAAGTTGGCATCCACTAGACAGCAATGAGTTTTTAACTATGTAAGGCTTTTACACTTATTTCATGTTAACAATGATACTCATCAATTGTCTTTCTCACAAATAAAGAAATTGATGCACACAGGGGTTAAGTAATTTTTCCAAGTCCACACAGCTAGCAAGTGCTTAGGAACAATAGTTCCTAAACTATTTTCTGTTGCAGTAGATTATTTGTTACAGGATTAGGGGCATTGGCCTATCTTAGTCTGGCTTCTCTAGAGGAGAAAAAATACCAATGAAGCATATGTAAATATAGACAGTGGGAAATTATTCATGCAATTGTAAGGAAATGGATTATGACATTGTGGGGGCTTGCAGGTCCCAAAGGTGTGGGTCAGTCAACAGGCTGAAAACCTCTGCTGGACTTGAACCCCAAATCTGGAGGTGAGGTGGCAGGCCAGATATTTTTACAGGCTTATGTCCCAAAGAACTGGAGGTCAGATGACAAGAAATGTATAGAGTTGAGAAAAAGAGAGCAAGCTTTGCCAGAACACCAGTTTCTATACTGAAATCAGGCCACACCCTCAAGGGAATTCCTTTTCAATCAATTGGTGGCTCACATCACATCACAAATTCGAAAGTGGTTACAAGTGCCTGCCAAACCACTGAGAACAATAGCCTAGCCAAGTTGACAAATAATATTAACCATCACAGAGCCCACGCCTAACATAGACCACATTATTTAATCTGGTAATTTAACAAGTCTGCTGCTGCTCTATTTTGAGCACCACCACGTGTCTATCAGTTTGTGGTACTTTGGTGGCTTGTGTATTGCTGTGACACTAGAAGCTCTGTCACGTATTTCAAATACCAGGAGGATCATCCAAGGTGAACAGGTTTCAGCAGAACTTCCAGATTAAAACAGACTTAAAAAAAGGAATAGCCTGTTCATTTCTGAGGTATTAATTACTAAAAACTTTAAGAATGGCAGAGAAACATTGTCAAACATAGTGCCAGAAGATGAGGTCCTCCGTTTGGAAGGCACTCAAAGTGTAGCTGTGGAAGAACTACCTCCTCAAAGTAGAGTGGATCCAAATAATATTGATGATTAAAGCTTTCAGAACCTTCATTTGCTGATGGGGCATAACTCCACATGAGAAGGAACAGCTGCAAACATCCATTAATGACCGGAACATGCAACGTACAAAGTATGAATCCGGGAAAATTGGAAGTCATCAAAATAAATTGGCTTCATAAAATTGATATCCTAGTCATTAGCGAGCCCAACTGGAATGGTATTGGCCATTTGAATCAGACAATAATATGATTTACTATACTGGGAATGACAAATTCAACAGGAACCATGTCACATTCATTGTAAAAAAGAATATTTCATGATCTCTCTTGAAGTATAATACTGTCCTTGGTAGGATAATGTCTATTCACATACAAGGAAATCCAGTCAGTACAGCTGTGCAAACCACTAAATGTGCAAACCACTAAAACTAATGATAAAAAAATTTGAATGAGTCTATCAACTTCTTCTATCTGAAATTCATTAAGAATGAAATCACAGTTATTAGTGATTGGAATGTGGAACTTAGAACAAACAAGAAGGAATAGTAGTTGGAAAATATGGCCTTAGAGGTAGAAGCTAATCAGACTGCAACTGTGGGAAGAAATGACGAAGAAGCTCAATATTGGGGTCAAATGTGGAACTGACTATCAGTTGCTTATATGTAAGTTCCGCTGAATGTTTTAGAAAATTATAACAAGTCACTGATACTCAAAATATGACCTTTATTCTATCCTACCTAAATTTCAAGAGCATGTCAAGAACAGATTTGACAGACTTGACACCAATGACCAAAGACTTGGTGAACTGCAAGACAATCTCAAGAACATCTTACGTGAATAAAGCAAAAGGTCATTAAGATGACCAGAAAGAAAGGGGGGGCGGGGTGCGAGGATGGCCAAAGTGGATGGCTAAAGCGACTCTGAAACTTACTGTTGAACATAGACTAGCAAAAGGACATTAGCATAACTAACAACATGAGAGAGCTGAAGAGGAACTTTTGAAGGGCAGTTCAAGAAGGCAAAGTAAAGTATTGTAACAAAATGTACAAATACCTCGAGTGAGAAAGCCAAAAAAGGAAGAATATGCTCAGCATTTCACAAGCTAAAAGAAATGAAAAATTAGAGCCTTAAGTTGTAATTTTGAAGGGCTCTACTGGAAAAATAGTAAATGATGCATCAAGCACCAAATGATGATGAAAGGAACACACAGAATCACTGTACCAAAAAAGAACTGGTCTACATTTGATCATTTCAAGAGGTAGCAGTTTATCAAAAACCAATGGTACCGAAGAAAGAAATCCCAGCTGCACTGAAGGTATTAGCAAAAACAAAGCCTTATGAATGGTTGCAATACCAAGTAAAGTGTTTCAACAAGCTGAGGAAGCACCGTAGTCTTTATCAGAACTTTGGAAGACAGACTACTACCTGGTCAACCAACTGAAGAGATCCATAATTGTACCCATTACCAAAAAATAGGTGACCCAATAGAATGCAGAAATAACAAAAAACCCATAGATTTCACATGCAAGTAAAATCGTGCCGAAGATAATTCAAAAACATTTGCAGCAGTACATCAACAGGGAGAAGCCAGAAATTCAAGGAGGAATCAGAAAAAGTTGTGGCATGAAGTATATGGTTGCTGACATTTGATGGATCTTTACTGAAAGGAAAGAAATGTTTTTTGTTGTTGTTGTTTGTGTTTTATTAACTATGCAAAGGCATTCCACTGTCTGGATTCTAGAACAATATGGATAACACTGAGGAGAATGGGACTTCCAAACCACTTTATTGTGCGCTTGTGAAGTGTGCACATAGACTAAGAAGCAATCATACAAACAGAAGATGGGAGTATCGCATGGTTTAAAATGAGGAAAGTTTGTGTTAGGATTACTTGAAGCACTTTCTGATGAAGATCAAAGACAACAGCATTCAGTAGGATTCCATCTCAACGTAAGCTTAACCAAAATCCTTACAATGGATCAATAGATGACATCATAATAAACAAAAAAAAAAGATTTGTTGTCAAGGAATTCATTTTGCTGGGATCCACAGTTAATGCTCCTGGAAACAAGAGTCAAGAAGAGGCAGAAGAAGAGCAAACGTGATGGTGGGGCAGGAGGAAGGTAAAGGAAACAGAGGAAAGATCTAGGAAGTAAAGCTATGAATAGAGGTATAAGTTAGGTTTGTATATATGTAAATATATTAATTCATAAAAATAATAAAAATAGAGGTATTGGCCTAGGTACATATATTTATATGGTAATACATTGAGGAAGTGGATGGACTTTGGCCCTCTGCTCAAGCCCTCCCTCAACGCAAGAACACTTTTTTCTAACAATCTGGCATTCTGTGATACCCTCCCAACACAGTCGCTGAATTGGTGCACAAGCAAATGTGGTGAAGAAAGCAGATGGTACCCGGCTATCAAAAGACATAGCATCTGGGGTCTTAAAGGCTTGAAGTTAAACAAGTGGCCATCAAGCTGAGAATCAACAAGCCCACATGGAAGAAGCACACCAGCCTGTGTGAGCAGGAGGTGTCATCTTTATCAGGTAACAGGCATCAGAAGACCCAAAACAACAACAAAGAACATATTGCTGAGAACGAAGGGGGTCAGAGCAGAGACTCAAAGCCCATCTGTAGAAAATAGGACATTCCCCCACAGAAGGGTCACAGGAAGGGATGAGTCAACCAGGGCTCAGTATAGCACTGGTGAAGCACACAGTATTCCTCTGGTTCTTTGAAGCTTCTTCACCACCACCACCATCACCACCACCCCTCCCGCCCCACTATCATGAACCTAGTCCTGCCTTTAAGTTCTGGCTAGACTCGAGCATGTACACTGGTACAGATAAGATCTCACAACACACGGAATCCAGGTCATATAAATCCCTCAGGACCAGAAATGGGAGTAGTGATACCAGCAGGGCAGAGGGAAGGTAGGGGGAGAAGGGAGGAAGGGGGAACCGCTTCCAATGATTGACGCATACCACCCCTCACCCAGGGAACAAACAACAGAAATGTGGATGACAGCAGTTGGTGCAAGATATGAAAATAATAAAATTTATAATTTATCAAGGGGTCATGAGGTGGGGAGGGAGGGGGAAAAAGAGGAGCTTGTACCAAGGGCTCAAATAGAAAGTAAGTGTTTAGTAAATGATGATGGCAACATATGTACAAACATGCTTGATACAATTTATGTATGGATTGTTATAAGAGCTGTAAGAGCCCCCAATAAAATATTTTTTAAAAAGAAAAGAAAGAAATCAAATGACTTATTGCATTGGGCACATCTGCCGCACAAGACCTCTTAAAAGTGAAGAACAAGGGTGCTACTCTGAGGGCTAAAGTGCGCTTTACCCAAGCCATGGTATTTTCAATCCTCTACACGCACGTCAAAGCTGAACAACGATTAAGGAAGCCCAGAGAAGAACTAATGCATTTGAATTATGGGATTGGAAAAGCATACTGAAAGTACTGTGGCCTAAAAGAATAACAAACAGATCGGTCTTAGAGGAAGTGCAGCACCTTAGAAGTGAGGATGGCAAGACTTCGTCTGACATACTTGGACATAGTGCCAGGAAGGACCAGTCCTAGAGAAGGACATCCTGCTTAGAAAAACTCGCTGCCATCAAGTCGATTCTGGTTCATATCGACCCGACAGGACAGGGGGATAGGTGCACCTTCCCTTGTGGGTTTCCCAGTCTCTGTCTCTCTGTCTCTGTCTCTCTCTAGCGCACGTGCACACACACAACACATTCACAGGCTTGCTAGGGATTTATATATATTTAAGCTTAGCACTGATTTACTCTCCTTGTAAAATGGGCTTCATTCTCTTCAGTTTAGTTGGCATATAATTCCCATATCATACAATATGCAATAGTTCAATCACAGTAAGAAGAGCTGTACAACATCACCACAGTCAGCTTTAGAGCATTTTCTTCTTTCTTGTACTCATTGTTACTAGCTCACCATTTCCCCTCAACCTCCCTGCCATACCCCCAAGAAATGATTTATCCAGTTATTATCTCGATAGATTTACCTATGCTGTATCTCATATACAGAAAAGCATACAAACAAAACAAAACCAGAAAAAGCTAACAACAATAACAATAACAAAGAACAAAGAAAAATCTCAATTGAAAATAGAACATATTAAAAATTAGAAAAAATTTAAAATGGATCAGAGGGAGATCAAATGATAAAGTATTGCATTTTAACCTAACTGCACCTGCAATAATCCTCCTTCCAATGGACTCTTCACGATAGCATGGCAACTCACACCCTTGGTCTATGGTCCAAGGGAATGCACGGGAGGCGTAATCCACGTGTTCTCTATACACTTTTTCTTTTTTTAACTGAAAGAACTTTGAAATGGATCAAAAAGGAGATCAAATGGTAAGGTATCACATTTCAGCTTAACTACATCTGCCACCATTGACATTATAAATGCTTTCTGTCTGATAGTCAGGCTATCCACATATTTTGCCTATGGTCAAAGGGTCTTCACCTGAGGCTTGATTTATGTGTGGACCCTGCAAAGGAATTTTGGTCTTCCTTTGTTATCTATAGTCTTCTGCAAACCAGGTATTCATAATTTAAGCTCTGATACCATTTCCTACTTTGGATTTGGATTTCATTATTTATATTTTTTGGATCACACAGCCTGCTGTGCTTCTTCCAGGTAAATATAGTTGACACTTCACTTAGACAACTTCTTGTTTGAAAACAAGCCTTTAAGACTCCAGACTTAGTGGTGTACTGCTTCTTCCAGGTAAATATAGTTGACACTTCACTTAGACAACTTCTTGTTTGAAAACAAGCCTTTAAGACTCCAGACTTAGTGGTGTACATATGTAAATGTACATAATCCACAAAATACATAATCCACAAAAATAGAGGTATTGGCCCATGTACATATATTTATACAGCAATACTCTGAGGTAGGGGATGGACTTTGGGCCTCTGCTCCTACCCCCCCTCACTACAAGAGCACTTTGTTCTGACCAATCGGCAGTCTGAGATGTTCACCCTCCTGACACAATCACTGAAGACAAAGCGGGTGCATAAGCAAATGTGGTGAAGAAAGCAGATGGTGCCGGCTATTAAAAGATATAGTGTCTTGCGTCTTAAAGGCTTGAAGTTACACAAGCCGCTATTCAGCAGTAAGCAAGTCCACATGGAAGAAGCACACTGCTGGTGCAATCATGAGGAGTCATAGGGACTGGATAATAAGCATCAGCAGACACATAACAAACAAAAACATATTGTTGAGAACAAGGGGGGCTGGAGCAGAGCTACAAGGCCCATCTGTAGACAATGGAACAATCTCCCCAAATAGGGGCCACAGGGAAGGGATGAGTCACCAAGGTGCAGTAAAGCATCGATGAAACAGTATATTCCTGTGGTTCCTTGAGGCTTCCTCACCCGCCCCCCCACTACCATGACCCCAGTGCTGCTTCCCAGTTCAGACTAGACCAGAACATGTACACAGGTGTAGAACGGGATGGGAGCTCATGACACACAGAATCCAGGAACAGGAGTGGGAATAGTGATATCAGAAGGGTAGGGGGAAAAGGGGAGAGGAAGGGAGAAAGGGGGAACCGATTGCAGTGATTGACACATAACCATACAGCCCTCTGCAGGGGGAAGAACAACCGAAAACATGGGAGAAGGGAGACAGCGGTCAGTGTGAGAGATGAAAATAATAACAGTGTACAATCTATCAGAGGGTTATGAGGGTGCGGGGGGGTGGGGTGGAAACTGATACCAAGGGCTCAATAGAAAGTAAATGTCTAGAAAAGAACGAAGGCAACATATGTACAAACATGCCTGATTTAATTGATGTATGGATTGTGATAAGAGCTGTATGAGCCCACAACAAAATGATTTTAATAAAAAAGACTCCAGACTATTTTTTCTGCTAGCTGGGCAACATCTAGTTTCTTCACCATATTTTGCTATAGCACCCATATCTTCAGTGATCTCTTCTTGAGAGATTATAACTCTTTATGGGAATAGAAATACTCTTAATGAGATAAACTGACACAAGGACTGAAATAGTGGTCTCAAACAGATATAAGGATAACACAGGACTAGGCAGTGTTTTGTTCTCTTGTACATAGAGTTGCTATAGATGGAATCTATAGATGCCATCTATTGATGGCACCTAACATTTTGAGTAGGCCCACGTAGGCAAGTCTTAACTCTAGTTTCTCTGTAAAGTGTTGAGGAAGGCTTTGGTCCTGAGAACCTGGTGGGAGGCTTGAGGGGCATCTCTGAGAACAAATGAGGTGAATAAAGCCAGCTCCACTTAGACTGGTTGGATGTCTCCCATGTGCGGGGCACCAAGCCAGGTGCCGGGGATGTACAAACGAAGAAGACATGGTCCCTGTCTTCACGGAACTGAAAGAGAAGTGAGCTGTCTTTACAATCATTTCTATGTTTGAGTCCGTTGTTACAGCCACTGTATCAGTTCATCTCATTGAGGGTCCTTTTTCTTGTTCACTGGCACGCCACTTTACCAAGCATGATGTTTTTTCCCAGGGACTAGTCTCTCCTGGGAATACGTCCAAAGTATGCGAGATAAAATTTCTCCCATCCTCACTTCTAAGGAGCATTAGGGATATTTGACTTATTCTGAAATAAAAGACAATTTGATTAATTCTTCTGACATTCCATGTCTTATCCAATATTCTTCACCAACACAATAATTCAAATGCATTAATTTTCTTTGGTCTTCTCATTTGTTGTCCAGTTTGGAATTCATATGAGGCAACTGAAAATATCACCGGGTCAGGTGCACCTTAGTCTTCTTTGCTCCTTAATACTTTAAATAGATTGTTTGCAGCAGATCTCTTCAATGCAGTATGTTGTTTGAATTCTTTTTTTCTATTCTGTATATCTTTCCGTTTCCATAATTCTTCTTTCCTTTGGTTGAGAAGAGACCAATAATTGTAACTTAGATGGCTGCTGACGAGCTTCCAAGAGCCCAGTTGCTACTCACTAAATCAGGACATAGAACGTTGCCTTTGTATGAGCTATGTTATGCCAATAGACCTTTGTGTCTTCCGAGAGCACGGTCTTGGTCTCATAGGACCAGTGACTTACTCCTTCAGAATAAGTCTAAGGAGCTTTTATACCTCTGTCCCCTGTAAGCTCCATCGCATCCATGGATATATTTGCAGCAAAGGTAAATACACACATACAAATATGCTCTCATTCCTACACATGTCCAGCCTGAGTATTCATCCAATTATCTATTTAGAGATCACCAGTATTGCAGGATTGTGCATATAATTGTATTTATCTCTGTTGCTGCTAATGCTTGCCAACCTCCCAGTGTCTTTCCCTACCTCCATGTTTGCCAGGCTCCCTCTTGTATATTGACTTCTCCTTCACTCAGTTAACACTTGTCTACCCTCTAGCCCCTGACTTCCCCTTCCACCCTCCTCCTTCCACCTCTGGCATTGGAAAGCATGTTTCTTTCAGTGTTAAAAAGAACTTTCTTTCACTTTTTATAATAGTGGTCTCATACAATATTTGTCCTTTTGTGATTGATTAATTTCACTCCGCATGTCTTCCAGGTTTATCCATGTTATGAGGTGTTTAGATTCATCGTTACTCTTTTACGTTGCTTAGAATTCCATTGTGTGTATGTACCAAAGTTTATTTATCCATTCTTCCACAGATTAGGTCGTTTCCATATTTTTGCTATTGTGAATAGGGCTACAATGGACATGGATATGCATACCTCTATTCATATCATAGCTCTTATTTTTCTAGAATATGTACTAAGTAAAGGGATTACTGGGCCATATGATATTTCTATTCCCAAAATTTTGAGGTAGCACCCTCTGCTTTCCTTAGTGGTTGCACCATTTTACAGTCCCCTGTGTGTGTGTGCGGGCTATAGTTTCTCCATGTCCTCACCAGCACGTGCTTTCATTCAGTCTCTTTTTTTATTACACTATGAATGCTGAGGTGAGAGGATATCTCTATTGTTTTAATTGGTATCTCTGGAATGGCTAATGATCACAGGCATTTCTTGGTATGTGTCTTGGCCACTTGATGTCAAATTTGGCGAACTGCTCGTGTTCTCTGACCATTTTTAATTGGATTGTCTTTTTCTTGTTGATATTTTGAAGCTTTCTGTAATTTTAAAGTGTTCCCTTCTTCAATATGTCATTGCCAAAATCCTCCCCACCTCAGTCTGTAAATTCTCTTGTCACTCTTTTGGTGAAACTTTTGATGCACATGTACATAAATGTCTACATTTTAGGAAGTGCTTGTCATATAGTTTTTCTTCTGCTGTCTGTTTTTTCTTAGGTTTGATAGTGTATGTATGCCATGTATTAGGGCTTCTAAGTTTATCCCTATGGTTTCACTGTCAATCTTGATAATTCTAGGTTTTACATATAGTTCTTCGATCCATGTTGAGTTCATTATTACATATGGAGAGAGGTATGGTTCTTATTCATCTGCAGATGGATATTCAGTTTTGGTAGCACCATTTGTTAGAGACTATCACTTTCCCATTTAATATGTTTTGATCCTTTGTCAAAGATCAGCTGTCTGGAGGTATATACATTTATTTCTGCTTTCTCAATTCTGTTCCTTTGGCTTAAGTATTTATCAAACCAGGACTAGGATCTTTTGACCACTGTGGATATATAACAGGTTTTGAGATCAGGAAGTGAGACACTTCCTATTTTTTCCTTCTTGCTTAGTAGTGCTTTGCACTTTTCATATAAAATCGGTCATTAGTTTTGCCATGTCCATCATTCCAAAAGGATGACACTCTAATCTTGATCAGGATTGCATTCTATCTGTAGATCACTTTGGTAGTATTGACATTTTCACAATGTTGGCTTTGTATCCACAGCATGATAGATTCTTCCACTTATATAGTTTTCTTTAGGTTTCTTGAGGGACCCTGGCAATGCTGTCAGATAAGCACTGGACTGGTAATCACAGGAGTGCTGGTTCAAACTCCCCTATCACTCCATGGGAGAAAGTTGAGGTTATCTACTCCTATAGAGATTTACAGCCTCAGAACCCCTATTTAGAGTAGCTATGAGTCAGAATCAAGTCAATAGTAGTGAGTGGATTTGGTTTCTTTTAGTGCTGTTTTGTAGTTTTCCTAGTACAGGCCTTTTGCTTTTTTGTTTATGCTCATTCCCAAGTATTTCATCTTTTGGGTAACCATTGAATAGGAATAATTTCCTTATTTACATTTCAGAGTTCTCTCTGTTAGCAAAAATGGATCCAACTGACGTTGTGTGTGTGTTGATTTTATACCCTGCTAAGTTGCTGAATCTTTCAATTAGTTCCAGCAATTTTCTTGCTAAAACATTGTGGTAATCTATGTATAGGATCATATTATATTCAAATTGAGAGAGTTTTACTTTTTCTTTGCCTATTTAGATACCCCTTTCCCTCCCATTCTTGCCTTATACCTTTGGCTGAGCATTTCAGCACAATATTGAATAGGGGTGATAATAAAGAGCATTCAAGTTTGATTCTCATTCACAGGGAGAATGCTTTTGGCTTCTCTCTGTTGAGAGTCATGTTGGTAATTGTTTGTTTGTTTTTATATAATATGCCCTTTATTATGTTGGAGAAGCCCTAGTGGTGTAGCAGTTATGAATGGGGCTGCCATCCACATAGGCAGCAGTTCGAAACCACCAAAAGCTCCACGGTAGAAAGACAGGGCTTTCTACTCCTGTACATGGTTACAGTCTTGGAAACCTACAAAGGTCACTGACTGCATCGACTCGATGGCAGTGTGTTTGGTGTTTTCGTTTGTTTGGTTGTTTGGCTTTTTGAGTTTTATTGTGTTGAAGATTTCTCTTATATTCCTATGTTGTTGAGTGTTTTTATAGGAGTCAGTGTTGGATTTTGTCAAATGCCTTTTCGGTATCTACACTATTCTTCCTATTTGCTTTGTAATTGTCTTTGTTACAGATTCATATATCTTGTTCCCTATTTTTAGTCCCTATTAATTAGTCAATGCAACTGTTATTCAAATTTATGCACCCACCACAAAAGCCAGTGATGAAGAAACTGAATATATTCAGTCAGAAATTGATCAAACAAGCACTCAAGGTATATTGGTAATTACTGGCAATTGGAATGCAAAAGTTGAGACGAAAGAAGAAGGAACAGTAATTGAAAAATAGAGACTTGATTGGGAATAATGAGGGCAACAAATGTATAGATGTGCTTTACACAATTGATCTATGTATTGTGATGAATTGTATGAGCCCCAATAAATTATTAAAAAAAAAAAAGAAAAAGAAAAATAGAGACTTGGTGAGAGAAACAAAGCAGGAGATGGCATGATAGAATTTTGCAAGACCAACGATTTCTTCATAACAAATACCCTTTTTAACACTACAAACAGCTCCTATACCTGTGGACTTCTGTTAGAGGAAACCAGCCTCCAACAACCAGAGGGCCAGATGGCGCAAATGTACGGCAATAATATACAAAGATTATAGTAAAGTCATAGGAGATAAGAAAGGAGAGAGAATACAATAAAGGAGTCAAACAGATTTAATGGTAGCACGCTCACCTCAGCTCCTCTTGATGGATCACGTGCAACTGTGAGAAGTAAGAGCAAACCTTTACTATTTTGGGACATTTACAGGTAGCCATAAGACATGCATATGCGGTAGTTACATGAGTCACAAGATGGGTGGTATGTGCATTAAGATCTCACAGGTGGGGAAACCTAATACTGCATTGGGTGAAAATATGGGGGGGGGGTGTCACAGCAGGAAGAGAGAGCAAAAGGATAATGTCTGCTTCTATAGGGAGATATAATCAACCATGTGCTTACTTTAAGGTAGCATAGCTGTTAAGGAAAGAAGCTGTGGGAATGATATTTAAAGCAGGATAATGTACTTGGATTTTACCTCTAACTTACCTACCATGGAATACCAGCTTTCCAGATTCCCTGTTATAAGTTAGGGAATATAGTCCTCGTCATATTTGCCTTAGTGCTAGTTTCCCACAGACTCCTCCAGATGGAAAGCACAGAAATAAACTAACTGCATTTGTGGGAAGAGACAATGGAGAAGCTCAATAGCAGCAGCCAAAACCAGGACAAGGGCTGACTGTGGAACAGAACACAAATTGCTCATATGGTAGTTCAGATTGAAGCTAAAGAAAATGAAACCCAATCTAGAAGAACCAAAATCCATCTTTGAGACTATTGAGATGGTCTCCCATCTAAATTTTGAGAACATCTCCAGAACAGAGTTGGTGCGTTGAACACTGATGATAGAAAACCTGGTGAGCTATGGGAGGACATCAAGAACACCATTCAGAAGACAGTCACAGGAAGAAAAAAAAAAGTCAAAGGTCATTAAAAAGACAGAAAATAAAGAAAAAAATCTAAGTAGATGCTTGCAGAGACTCTACAACTTGCACTTAATTATACAGTAGCTAAGGCAAATGGAAGAAATGAAGTCAAATACACCAAAGTAAAATATTATAATGAAATATATAAAGACCTAGAGTTAGAAAACCAAAAAGCAAGAACACTCGCCATATCTTAAACTACATGAACTAAAGAAAAAAGTTCAAGCCTCAATATTTGAATATTAAAAGATTCTAGAGTAAAAATATCAAATGATAGAGGAAGGATCAGAAGATGGCAAGAATGCACGGAGTCATAGTACCAAAAGGAACGAGTCGACATTCCACCCTTTCAGGAGGTAGCATATGAGCAAGAACCGATACTAATGAAGCAAGAAGCTCAAACTGCTCTGAAAACATGAGCCAAAAACAAACTCCAGGAATGTGTGGAATACTGATTGAAATGTTTCAACAAGCTGATGAAGCACTGGAAGCACTTACTTGTCTATGCTGGGAAATTTGGAGACAGCCATCTGATTGGAAGAGATCTGTATTTGTGCCCTTTCCAAAGAAAAGTAACACGACAGAATGCTCAAATCATAGAACAATCTCATTGATATCACATGGAAATAAACTTTTTCTGAAGGTCATCCAATAAAAGTTGCAGCAGTACATTGACAGGGAGCTGCCAGAGTGAACAGCTGGATTCACAAGGAGACATTATAAAAGGGATATCATTGCTGATGTCAGATAGATCTTAGCAGACAGTAGTGAATACTAGAAAGGTGTTTATTTGTGTTTTATTGACAATGCCACGGCTTTCCACTGTGTGGATCTTAACTGACTATGTGTCCATAGCCGTAAGAAGAATGGAAATCCCAGAACACTACATTGTGGCTTTTGCAGAACCTGGAGATGAATCAAGAATTAGTTGTGTGAACAGAAGTAGGGCATGTTGCCTGGCTTTACATCAGGAAAGGTGTGCATCAGGGTTGCGTCCTCTCACCATACTTATTCAATCTGTATGCTGAGCAAATCATCAGAGAAGCTGGATTATATGAAGAAGAATTGGGATTGGAAGAAGGTTTATTAACAAGTTGCAATATGTAGATGACACAACCTTGCTTACTGCAAGTGAGGAGGACTTGAAGCACTTGCTGATGAAGACCAAAGATTGCAGCCTTCGGTATGGATTATGACTCAATGTAAAGAAGACCAAAATCCTCACAACTGGACCATCATGCTAAACTGAGAAAAGATTGAAGTTGTCAAAAATTTCTTCTTGCTTGGATCCATAATCAATGCTCATGGGAATAGTAGTCAAGAGATCAAAAGACTCATTGTATTAGGTAAATCTGCTGCACAAGACCTCTTTAGAGTATTGGAAAGCCAGGGTGTTACTTTGAGGACTAAGAGGCACCTGACCCAAACCATCACATTTTCAATTGCCTCCTATGCATGTGAAAAGTTGGACATTGAATAAGAAAGCTGAAAAAGGATTGGATAGATGTGTTGGAATTGTGGTGCTGGAGAAGAATATTGAAAATACTATGAACTGCTGAAAGGGCAAACCAGTCTGTCTAGGAAGAAGTAAGACTGAGTGCTCCTTAGAGGGTAGGATGGCAAGACTTCATCTTAAATACCTTGGACAGGTTATCAGGGAGACCAGTCCTTGGAGAAGGACATCATGCTTGGCAAAGTCAAGGGGAAGTTTTTCACTTGAGGAAGGCCCTCAAGAGAAGGACTGACACAGTGGCTCCAACAATTGGCTCAGGTCTAGGGACAATTGTGAGGATGGAGCAGGACCGGGAGTGTTTCACTCTGTTGTACATGGGGTTGCTATGGGTTGGAGCCAACTTGGCTATGGGTTGGAACCAACGAACAACAGCCAAAAAGGAAACAATTTTTAAAATGAAAATGTTTCGTAAAAGAAGGGCAAAGCAGACAAACAGCAAGAAAATATAACTTCATAATTAAAAAGGAAATTTAAGTGAAAGAATAATAGACAAAAAATAAATTAAAAATTGCAGCAAGAAAAACTTGAAAAGGGAAAACAGGAAATCAAAAAAGAAAAGAGATTAATGAAGAAAAAAATTAGAAAGAAAAAATGGAAAGGGAAAAGAGAAGTAGAAGAGAAGAAAGAAATAAGTAAAGCATAGAAAGAAAAGATAAGAAACAAGGAAGGAAAAAGTGAAGGAAAAAACTGAGGCAGGAGCAGGGACCAGAGAGGAGGAAACTGGATTGCTGAGGTCCTGGGGTGTTGGTACACTCTGCCTGCCAAGGAACTCACTGAGGAAGGAAGAAGAGGGATTTGGGAGCCTGGTCTTGAATGGCATTCCTATTGGCCTAGTCGTGTCAGGGACCTGATCCACAGTATTTTATCCAGCCTCAGATGGCGACTGAGGTTAGAGTGCTTCTTCCCAGAAAAAAAAAACACTCTTTTGAGCCAAAGGGCAGCTAGGAGAAAGGCAGGTGGTTATGGAAAGAGTTGTTGCCAATCCAGGGTGGCTGGCCGCAGGCCAATTGCCCAGCACTGTTCGGTCTGTTGTTCTGAGAAGAGGGAACTCAGGTACACCATGATCTGGATCCACAAGAATGAGGCTCTGACCTCAAGCAGAGCAGGGGAATGGGGGGAGGTGACAGTGGGGTTGGGCTGCTGGGTGGGTGAGTTTGGGAGTTGGCCAATTCTCTGGTCGCACCAGGAGGGAACGGGAAACAAGAGAGGAGTCTAGCTCTCTCATCGGCAGCATTAGGACTGGGCACTTGCGCTGGTCCTAAGCAAGCACAGCTGGTTATGCCCCCGCTGTCACTGGCCTGCTGATGACTCATCTGTCTGGTGCCTCTTTGGTTGCTTTTTCAATTCCTTCTCCTGGTTGGTATTTAATTTACTTCTCTCTCCTTTCCTCTGCAGCTCATGCTCCAGGATGATCATCTGTATCTGTTTCATTTGCCTCTTGTATCTTCATTCTAGGGGGTCTGCCTAGTTCCCCCTTTTGCCAGAAGTCCGTTGTTTGACTTTTTAATCGCTACTTCCATGGATATGGGTTGTGGATCCAAGTAAAGTGAGAAATCCTTCACAACTGCAGTTTTTCTCCGTTTATCATGAATTTGTTATTGGTCCAGTTGTGAGAATTTTTTTTTAATGTTGAGGTCCGTGTTGAAATCTATAGTCTTTGAGCGGCACCAGTAAGTGCTTCAAGTCCTCTCCACTTTCGGCAAGCAAGGCCGTAGCATCGCACGTGGCAGGTTATTAGTGAGTCTATAGTTCAGGTGCTGCATTCTTCTTTAGATAGTTCCACTGTAGGGTTGCAGAGATTCAATGGATCAGTAATGTTAACAAGTCCCCAAGTTCTTTCTCTGTCATACTCGATAGCAGCTCTCTTCTCAGAATACCTTTTCCTCGGGTTATAAGATAGTGACAGAAGTTCCAGGCAACACACCAGTGAGCAAACTAGCAATTAAAAAGAGTAAAGCAAAGAAAACTGGGGCAAGGTGTCATTCAACCTAAAAAAATGTAGAAGCACTAGAGAAATATTATAGACAAAGTCAAAGAAGATAAATTGGGGAAAGTATCTTGCAGTTCTTATCATGAGACCTTTTTCTCAAATATGAAAAGAGTTTCTAGACATCAATAACAAAAATACAACCCAATAGAAAAAAATGATAAAGAACACAGAAATTATTAATATAAAAGACAATACAATGGATCTTAACATATGAAAGGATGTTCAACCTCACTCATGATAAAAGAAATACAAGTTACTACTATCTTGAGATACCATTATTTATTTTCCTTTAAAATGAATAAAAATCCAAGAAATTTTATATTATACCCCTTTGTCAAGGCTCTGGGGAAATAGATTGTTTATAGTGTAAATCAGTACAACACCTTTAGAAGGCATTTTGATAATATATCAAAATTACAAATCATATACCCGTTGACCTTGCAATTTTATGTAGAGGATTGAGCCTAAAGATATACTTATACATATGCAAAAAATAAATGTATAAGTTAATTTTTGCAGCAACATTGTTCACCAACCGAGGGAACAATTAAATTCTGGAATAACTGGGAAATGGAATATTGTACAAAAAGATAAATGAGGATCTCTGAAATACATTCAGTTTAAAAACAAAACAAAACAAAATCACCAAAGTGCATAAAAGTACAGATAAAAAGAGAAAACAAGAGTATATATCTATGTTTGCTTGGACTGGTTGGAGATAGGGATAGGAGGAAGACATTTCATGTTTTGCAAATTTCAGAGTCATTTGGCCTATTACCTTTTTAAAAACAAAGCAAAACTGAAAATCCTGCACAAGTATCACAAAACTTGGTTGGGAGGGACTGAATTCTCCCAGTTGCTGCCTTCAAACCTCTGGGCTCCGAATTACTGGGTGGCAGTGAAGATGGTAAGGCACAGATTTGAGAAGTATTTTTTAAGAATGAAATGGGTGTGGGTTGATTGTGAGGTGAAAGAACAGGCAGAAGTAGAGGCAAAGATGGCTCTGAAATGTGGGTAACTGGGTGGAAGAGGGTGCCATTCTGAGATGGGATAGCAACAAGACAACTTAAGGTTATTAGAGCAATCAGTCCTGAAGAATCATTTTACTTGTTGAATTCAGTCTCTTTTTAATTCTCCAGTCACTTGATTCCTGGTACCCTACATGTTCCTATTTATCCATCCATCCATCCATAGTATTTCCCTGGCAATAAAATTACAAGGGCTATTCCTTCAAAGTTTCCTGTTTGACTAATTTCTACCTGTATAGCGCTATGAGACCCACTCAACAATAGAGACTTCCAGGTTCTGGTGGCAGCTTCTCCTCCTGCACACACACCCATCACAGCCCCTTAGGGATCAACTCAAGATCAGTGTATCCACAGGAGGCGCTGATGGCTGCCTCAGCATGTAGCCACCCCGGAAGTGGTGTCTGAAGCACTGAAGGCAGGAAGGAGGCCCAATCAGTGGGCATGACAGCAGGAATCTCAGCCCCTTCCTACATTCCCAGGTGTCCTGAAGAAAGGCAGGCTTTTTGTGTGCGTTCCTCTTCACAACTACATTCTTGTTCTCTTTGGCTCACCATCTGTTGTGGGAGAGAATTCGCTGGGACTGAGCTTGGTGCTTGGACATCCTATAAGATAATGGCCTATGTTCTCCCAGAATTACTATTTACCCAGTGCACTTCAGAGCCTGCACCTTGATCATTGATGGCATTTCAGGAGCAGGAAGGAAATGGGAGCCCAGAGCCCTGTAAGCAAAACGGATATGCTTTGTGTAGCATCGATGTGAGAGAGGTATGGTGGTATGGAACATGTTTGGGGGTACATCATCTCCTTTTGTGAGAATAATAGTCTCCTCAGCTTCTTGCTCTGCTTTGGCACATGCCTAGAGTTGGGAGCCTGAATGAACAAAGGCTTGCTAGCTAATGGCAGCTGAGCTGCTTTGTGTTGGGGGGTGTTAATGAACTCGTATTGAAGATATAGCCATGTTTCTGATTTTACTTGTAGCTGGGAAGGATTAGAAGGCAATTAATAAATCATTTAATGCCCCGAGTTTAAGTAACTTATTATTATGGACAGTATATTTTCACTCTGCTTCACTGAGCAACATTGGCATATTTCTTTTAAATGTCACACAATTTGTATGCGATTTGTTTCAGAAGGTTACTTTTTTATTGCATATGTAAATTATTAACCTGCATTCTTCAGGAAAGATTGCCAGAATGCCCACCCCCTCTCACCATCCTTTATAAGCCTCATAAAACTCCTATCCTGCAAGTGGTGATAACGCTGCCTCGAGCAGCATCAGGGTTTGGGAGAGAAAGAACGATGCCTTGCGTTCTCCTTGGCTTAGACCTGGAAGGGTTACCAAGTACATAGACACGTGGTTCAGGATGATTGACTGAAGACTGGAGAAAAGCTGTTCATATGTATATGAACATTCAAACAATGGAAGGGAGGGTAAACCCCCAAAACTCAGTGCTATATTGATTCCAATACAGTGAACCCTCGTTTATCACGGTTAATCGGTTCTAGACCCTACCGTGATAAATGAAATTCCGCGAAGTAGGATTCCTTATTTGTAAATCAAATATTTTCGTAGTTAGAGCATAGAGGACATGAAAAGACACCCTTTAGTCACCATTACACTCGTATTACCCAATTTATTAAACGAAAAAGGGAAAATACAGTAAAACATTTTGGACGTTACAATTATCATTTATTATTTATTATATTATTTATGGCATCAAGCGTGTACAGTATGAGCCAATCAGTGGCAGTAATGACAGAGCATGCGCTGTGACGCAAAAACCGCGATAGAGTGAAGCCACGGAAGTCGAAGCGCGAAGTGGCGAGGGTTCACTGTACACAGTAATTCTACAGGAAATACTAGAACTGTCTCATTATGGCATTAGTGACGAATATTAAATATGCCGTGGACTGTCAGAAGAAAGAGCAAATCTGTATTGGAAGAACTTCAGCCAGAATGCTCCTTGGACATCAGGATCAGTCCCTAGAGAATGATGTCGTGCTTGGTAAAGTATAGGGTCAGCCAAAAAGAGGAAGCCCTTCAATGAGAAAGACTGGCGTAGTGGTTGCAATAAAGGGCTCAGACAGAGGAAAGATGGTGAGGTTGGTGCAGGACCACCAGTATTGGGGTTCTTGTACATCGGGTCACTGACTCAATGGCACCTAACAATAATAATTTTTCAGAAGCAACTGCCACACCTTTCTCCCTTGGAGTCAATGATGGATTTGGGTTAGCAACTGCATGCTTAACTAAGGAGCTGCTAGGACTCCTTAGTTAGGCAGCTTTTGAACAAAACTGGTAAGCCCTGGCTTAATTGGAAGGATGACTCCAAACGGCACGCTGGGTAGATAAGTAAGCCAGGTAGCTATGGCTTGCCCTAAGCTCACAGTGAGTCTAACAAGTGGAAGTGATCGGCCGTTCCCCACCCTGTTCCTCACTCCGTTCACTTTCCTAACTGATTTTCAGAGGCTGAGGTGGATACCGCTCTTTAAAATATTCTCTTAGATGAGCTGGAAAATCATTTCCACATTTTGTTCAGGCCTGATTTTTAAAAGTATTTTCTTGTGAATGTATGTGTGTATACACATATAAACATATATGTTACAAACATTGGCCAATTCAACATTTTTTACATGTACAAATCAGTGGCATTCTGTTAATCAACCATCACTACTGTCCACCATTATCGGAAATGCAGTGCGTCCTAAGCAAGGATCCCCCTTCCTCTGCCTCCTCCCATCCCTAATAACTACTAGGAAACTCTGGTCTTTATACATGCCTAGTTCATGTAAGTGGGGTTGTAAACCACTTGCTTTTCCTGTCTAATGATTTCATTCACCTGGTTTCAAATTTCATCTCTATTTTAGAACTTTAGAATTTTATTTCTCTGTGGCTGACGAATATTCCATTGTATGTATGTACCACATTTTGCTTATATGTTAATACGCATTTGGGTATTGTACACAGTGCTACAACTAACATTGTGCATAATAAGTCTTACGCTTTTTATTGTGTTTCCTGTTCTGTCGTCCACAGTATTCTCTCCTTTTCAACTGAGTTTGATTATTAATTGTAATGGCCACGTAGAACTCACAGACAACATTCACAATTACAGGGCTAATTAGGGAAATGAACAGCTTACAAT
>NW_022111365.1:6405433-6416014 GCF_000313985.2 Echinops telfairi | reverse complement strand
TTTGCTTTCTACTTGAGCCCTTGGTATCAGCTCCTCATTTTTCCCCTCCCTACCCACTCCCCTCCATCCTGAAACCTTGATAATTTATAAAATTTTTTTTTTTCACATCTCATACTGTCCGACATCTCCTTTCACCCACTTTTCTGTAGGTCAACTCACTTTTGTGGAACAGTTAATATACTGGAAGTTCTTTGACTCACATGAGCTATCAGGTCCAAGGTCAAGGAATCAGACAGCAGAGTTCTACCTTGGACAGGGCAGGCAGAGTCTGCCCACAGCAAACAGAGAGTGGGTCAGCAACAGTCAGTAGCTCAGGAGCTTAGTGAAGCAGGCCCAGATGAGATATGGAACTCAAGCAATGCAAGGCAACAGGATCCATCAGCCTCATGCTCAAGCAATGTACGCACCAGCAGTGTGGCGAAGCAGGTCTTCAAGGAGCCTCAATCTCCAGCAACATGATTCACGATCCATGGGTTGGCTAGGCCCACAAGTGGTGTAGCACAGAGATTGAGGCTGAGAACTAGCTAAAGCAGCAGCACAATGGTCTGGTAACCAGAGAGCAAGAGAGAAGAGGGCGGGCCTTGTAGAGCCATTTATCTCTTTGCCCTCCAATCAAACTGTGACCTGATTAATCCCACATGTTCCTATTGGCCAGGCTGGCACAGTAAACCTATCACAGTCCACCCCTTGCCAACTTGGCAACTGTACACAATTCTTTAGCCATATATAATTTCCAGACATTAATGAAATCACACTTACATCATATATCACCTAACATCATACATCTATCATACATGTAAATGAAAACACACTGAATCTAATTGTATCTGGTATATTGTACATGAACAAAGGAAAAAATATTCAATAAGCACAATAAAGAAGAAATACTGACAATCACGAACCTCACTTTTGCAATTGATCTTGTGGTCATAACTGATAGGTAGAACTACCTTCTACTACTCATTCTGTATTACCTTTGCCCTTGGCCAGCACCTCAGCTGGCCATGGTTTTTTGCCAGGTAGTAGGGGGACCCAGACCTTCATTCCTAAGGGGTCTGTGTTATTAAACATCCTGTTCAGGATTAGGTTGCTGTAATTTACCATTTACTTTAATCACAGGCTATGTTAGTACTAAGAGTCAGCCTGTGGGATCTCCTGGATTCCAGACATATTCTACTTTATCTCCACTATGTATCAACAGTTCATTTTCTCCTAGGTAATCAGGATCAATCACACCACTCAGTACAGTGACACCCTTCCTGACCTGTTGATCCAAAGGCGTGAGGAGCCTAAAGTGGCCAGGGGGCATTCTCAGCCGCCAGTTCAGAGGAATCTGTGCTGTGTTTCCAGGGGAGAGTTCCTTCCTTTGGAAGATACTAGGACCTCCAGGCCTGAGGAACACAGGTTTGCTGGGACAGGAAGCAAAAATGCTGCAAGTGGATCACTAGGAGTAATAGTGAGTGGTGCCACTGCAGCTTCCACCCCTTGGTATTGGAGACACAACACCATATATTGGCCACTGGTTTAGAGCATATACAGCTTCCTGGAGAACATTGCCCCAGCCCTGCAAGTTGTTGCCACCTAGCTAGAGCCATAATTATGTCTTTAGCAGCCCATTCCATTGTTCATTCAAGGCAGCTGCTCCAGGATGATGAGGAACATGATATGGCAAGTGAATTACATAGGCATGGGCCCATTGCTGCACTTTATTCACTGTGAAGTGAGTTCCTTGATCTGAAACAATGCCATGGCAGTGGATAAGGCATTCTGTAAGTCCGTGAATGGTAGTTTGGGCAGAAGCATTGTGTTCAGGGAAGGCAAACCCTTATCCAGAGTAGGTGTCTATTCTAATAAGAACCAAACGCTGTCCCCTCCATGATGGAAGTGGTCCTATGTAATCAAACTGCCACCAGATTGCTGGTTGATCTCCGCAAGGAATGGTCCCATATCTTGACTGAGTGTTGGCTTCTGCTGCTGGCAGATGGGGCACTCAGCAGTGGCAGTGGCCAAGTCAGCCGTGGTGAGTGGAAGCCCATGTTGCTGTGCTTGTGCATAACCTCCATCCCTGCCACCATGTCCACTTTGTTCATGTGCCCATCGGGCAATGACAAGAGTGGCGGAGGAAAGAGGAGAACTAGTCTCCACAGTGCGTGTCATCTTATCTACTGGAATGTGAAAGTCCTCCTCTTCAGAGGTAATTCTTTGGTGAGCAGTCACATGAGACGCGATTATCTTTACTTTCTTGGCCCACATGTGGTGTAGCACACAAGTTGAGGCAGAGAACTAGCGAAAGCAGCCGCACAATGGTCTGATCACCATGCAGCAAGAGAGAAGGGGCAGGCCTTGCAGAGCCATTTATCTCTTTGGCATCCAATCAAACTGTGACCTGATAAATCCCACATGTTCCTATTGGCCAGGTTGGCACAATAAACCTAACTCTCACACACTGCAAGCAGCTAAGTCTAATTGTTTCCTTTCCCCACTATGAACAGTCACTCTTGTAAAAGGCTGAAGATCCCTTTGGGAAGGGCTGGGAAAAAGACTCACAGTACAAACCTTAAGATATTGTAGTGGGGCCTTCCCTCAAAGGATCCTGACCTCCCCTTCATTCAAGAGATTGTAGGTCTGTAAATTGACTCAAGTTTGGGAATTGATTGAGGCGCCTTGACTTTGTGCTCTGGTGATTTAAGTAAGATTATTGTTCACCTGATCTAGAATTCTTTTAATTGTATAGATCAAGTAGATATTTAGTAAAATTCCTATCTGTTTAACTCCTAGGAACATCCTGCTTGAGTAACCAGTGCCACAGATCCATATGAGTTAGGCTATTATGATTACATTACCACACCCACCTTGTCCCTGTCAATGAAGTGCTGCCACTTGGCCCTTACCACCACTGGGGCCTAATCAGCCCTATTATAGTTAGGTGTCTTAATTCAAGTCTTATTTACAAAGGAATAATCACAGCAGGCTTGGTAAAGAACGTGCCCTCAAGTCACTCCATGTGGTCTATTCTGATGAATCAATTTTAACACACAACTTTTCCTAAGCCTTTGGAGGTCTTCTTCTGCAGTATACCAAACTAGGTCTGGTACTTCAGTGTGGCTTATTGTAAGCGATCATGCGTTCTAATCTGCTTCAGTGAACCAGTCATATAAACTATTAGGGCCTCTCCTAAGCTCTGCAGTTAAAACACTCAATAAAGATCTGCGCTTAGTGAGCCCATGTCAACAAAGTCTGATTAATCCAACCTTATGTTCCTTATACTATGATCTTACATCCTTAATAACAATTCCCACACACAATCTCCAGACTTCTGTTTGTAGATACTAGAAAACTCTAGCAAATCTTTAGGCTATAGTGTACTTCTTCCAAGTCACTGTTTAGATTTAACCTTTTGGGACTCAGTGAGATTTAAGCCTAGTCATAGGTCTAGAAGCAATAATGAGTGCAAGAATGTTTCCTACGAACTCTAAATAATATCTTATAAGGTCTCTGCTGAAGGCAATGCTCCAGATACAGTCCCAGGTGCCATATCAGCATGCACAGTTGGACTAATGTTCTTAGGTGTGGATGGAAGGAGGATAGTGGTTTTACTGATTAATGGATTGACTGACAAAGATGACGTAATCTCCTTGGGTGCGAGGGCTGGTGCTGTTGCCTGAAGTGACTCAACGGAATTGAGAGCCCCAGTGTCCTGATCGTCTTAATTGTTTGCCCCTATGTCTCCTACCCGAACAGAACCCAAGTTTTAGGGCCCTATTTCTTCCTAATAAATGTCCTTATTTTAACAATAGATATTATTCTAAGTTGGGAATTCAGTTGGCACTATAATTCAGCCCCTTTACAATAAGACACAGGATTTGGTTTTCAGCAATATCAGCTCTGTTACTAGAAGAGATAAGACCTTTCATGGCACAAGTGGAATTTTGGGGGCACTTGAGTGGTGCCTCCAAACCCCTGAGTTCATCTCTTTCCATTATCACTTTTTTAAATTGTAAATAGTACCAACCAACTTTCCTACATTGTTGAAAAAATATCAAGCAGACAATCACCCAGAGCCCATCTCACCTACACGCCATCGTCTGGTGATGATATTCTATTTATTGGCATTGCCACAGCGTCCTCTTAACTGTGGTAAACTTAGCCAGATTCATGGAAGCAGAGTTTCCAGTTCCTAGAGAATTCATCAGACTTGAGAAGCAAGTTAGAAAACTTACCCTTGCCGTTTTGTTTCTCTAGAACCACTACTGCTACCAAATGGGTTGGGTTGAGTCCTCTGGTGAAGGAAACTCAGTGACATATAAAAAGGAATGTACATCAGTAAAGCGGCTCATGAAGTTGTAGAAGTGAGTGTGTGCAGTCTGGCTCAAGTCCATGGGTCAGATGTTAAGTTGGAGGCTTCTCCTGACTTGCTGCTGGGTTGAAGAAAGAGGCACCAGGAAAACAATGCGGGAAGAGCATGGTTACTGGAGGCAGAGGTGGATGAATCCAAAATTGGCAGGTGAAATGATGAGCTCTGACGGTTTCCAGGGTCACAGGCAATAGAACAGGTCATTGACTCAAGTCCAAAGAATTGGAGGTTGATGAGGCAGATGTAGGATCCAGACCAGCAAGATGAGATAGGCCTCACCATAGAGCTTGCTTCCAGAGGAGTAGGCCACATCCCCAAAGACACTTCCAATTTTATTAGGGCTGTACTGCCACAGGCAGGCTCTTTGAACCAGCACTGGCTCTGTGGCAGTGAGTGAGAGGGAGTAAGGAGACTATTCCTCCCTAATCCTCTTACAGATGCTTTGCTGCCCACAGCATAGCAGTTCTTATCATGGAGCTGGCATCGGGGTTGGTCGCATCCTATGGGGCATTACCAGGCTCTAACTGCCAAACTACTACGAATCTTGGCAGAGCCGTGTTAACATCCACCTCGACTATCCCAGCAGTTTGTACCAGCTCAGTGTCCACCATCTTCCTATAGCCATTTGCTTGGGTTCTGGTCATGTCAACTCTAGATGTCCACATGAGGTCCACTGGGTACCAGCTGCAGGCTTGGGAATTCACACCCGCCTCCCTGCAGATCAAGCTAGCTGGCCCCTCGCACTTTCTTTTAGCCCGACAATCAGCCTCCCATGAGCTAGGTCATGCCATAACCTCAGGAGTCCACAAAAACTCCCGAACTCAGACCAGCCGGCCCTTTCTCTTCTCTCTCATCTTCGGCTTCTGTAGACCAGATGAATAGGTGCTAATGGAACTATCCAGACTCAGTCTGCCTCTTCACTGCTGTGGCCCACCACCTTTTCAATTCAATTAGTGGACCCAGGTGATTACTATTACTATAGCACACTGGCCTATCTACTCATTCATCCCCATTAACTTTCGGGCCTTTCTTTGACAGGTGTGGACCTTTCCTGCATTGATACACCCAAGGGCAAACTGTTTGCTCAAAATTTAAGGAGCCGAATAGTATTTTTGTTCCCCCTTCTTTGCAGGGCTTTCCTTCGAATGTAAATCTATCTTTGCTATGAACAGCACTGCAGTAAACATTGGTTTACAAGTCTTACTCTTCTTGTTTCATTTTGTTTTATGGCTTTTGGAACAGTTCAAATATTTTTCTTACTCTGACATTTTTTATGTAACTACCGAATTGTTACAGCAGGAGCACTGGTTGTGCACCCGGTTAAGCATTGAAGGGCTGACCACAAGGTCACCTGTTTCAATCCACCAGCTGCTCCACGGAAGGAAGATGAGCCTGTTTGCTCCTGTAGAGATGTGAAGCCTCAGAAACCCACGGAGCGGTTCTCTTCTTGTGTCCCATCGAGTCACTTGGACAAGTCAAGTTGGACTTGACTTGCTGGCTGGGGGGTTGTTTTGTTTTGTGAGTTGTTACAACCCTCCCTTGCCTCTGCCCCTTTAAAATACTCACATAAGTACTATTGTAGGGGGGGAAAGAGACCCCAAATCTCTATAAAATTTGCAGAGATGCATTTATTAAGACTTATCAGGACAAAGACAAGACAAAAACGAAGACAATTCATTTGGACGAGGGAGACTATCAGCACAAGGCCATAATGGCATCCAAGGGTTTACAGAGACATGGCACCTTAAATAGGACATGGGAGGACAAAGGAAACTGTCAAAAGCTTGATTAGCGGCAGCAGATCAGGAATCACAGTTGCAGGTGAGACTACAGAGGCAGGAATGGAACCATGATTGGGACATGAACATTAGTCTAGCTCGAGAAGTGTACAGAATTGGTTCAGGGGCTTTTCAACCATGACTGTCAGGATATGACTCATGACTGTGACCCCAGTACTCCAATTTCTATCAAGGGCACACCTAGACAAGTCCCTGAGGGCTAGGCTGCCCATCCCTGTACTGGCGGGGGGAGTAGTAGTGATACATTTTCTAATGCGTGCCACCTAAAGGCAAAACTATTCACAGTGCTGCTTGAATGGCCAGAGAGAGTTTAGTGGAGGCGGAATCAAAATTGATTTAGGGTTTTCTCTGTGAACTGTTGCCTTCTGCAAGCTTGGTGCTCAGAATTTAAATTCTAATACAGTACCTAGAGACTAAGGTCAAGATCACTCTGACTAGTCTGTTCCTTCTCTTTCCAGGTGCTTTTTCTAACTTCTGTACAAGAAGCACATAGTAAGCAGCGAATGTGTAGTAGATACTCTTGGTGTGTGTGTGTGTGTGTGTGTGTGTGTGTGTGTGTTTTTAAAAAGTCCTTGATTTTTCTCATGTATCTCCATTGTGGGGCATACCAGCACCCCAGGAGCCAATACACACGTAAGGCACGTCTCAAGCCAATTAAGAAAGAACACAGTACAATCTGTAAGAACTCAGTAGCTTGTAATCATTAAGAAGGAGACTCACCTGGTTGTTACCTTTCATAGCACCCAAAGAATGCTTTAAGCAGTACCTGCGAACATCCTTCCTGTCTCCTTAAGTAAATTATCATGACCATGCTTGAAGTTTATTTGATCGCTGCTGACTCATAGTAACCCCCTGTGGGTTTCCAAGACTGTATCTGTTTACGTGAGTAGAAAGCCCAGACTTTCTCCCTCAGAGCTGCAGCTGGTTTCAAACTGCCGACCATGTGGATCGCTGCTCAACTCATAAGCGCTACACCACCAGGGCTCCTATTTGATGACTACGTGGCCCTTAATTCTTTCCTTGGCCGAGACTTCAGGTCCTGCACTTCTCCAGCTCCCCAGAGAAGTCCTCTCTTCTCTTATTGTCCAAGATAAACTGATTAGGAGCCTAGAGAAATATGTTTAAAGGGTAAACAAGCTCTAACTAAAGGTTTGTAAACTTTATTCAGGATTTTTGTGAGGGCTCAGAGACTTTTCTTTCTGATATCTTTATACTGTGTTAGATCTGCCAGTTGGTGGACAGATACGCCACGTGCTGGGGCGGAAGGTATTGTTGGATTAGAACCCGGTTACTTATGTGCTGGGAGCCAACGACTGGAGCAAAGCGGTAGCATTGACCAGGGAACGCTCTTTGGAGATAAACTATCTTATCTACTAGTTTGTGTTTAAGAGGATCATACTGCAAGTTCTCTGATCTGTTCTATTAAACCCCAGGAAAGCCATTAGCTATGAGAAAAGCCCTCTGTGTTTCTTGGTGGGTTTGCACCAAGTTTTGAGAGGACACTGCTGCAGAAGCCTTCTTCACCCACTTGTCCCCTGCTCCTGAAGGGAGGGTGCTAGCTCTTCACGTAAGAAACAGCTGCTTTTGTGTCTCCTGATGGGCACCCTGAGCTGAGTTTACTGCAGCTGAATGGAGCTAGTCCCCTCATCCCCCCAGGAAGTTCCTGCTAGCAGGGGACCCCATTTTCTCTACCTGCCATCAATAGAGTCTGCCCTCTGATGGGGGCACCATAGAGGAGGAGAGATGGGCAAGTGAGGCACTGGCAAATGACTGTGCAGCTGGGGGGAAGGTACGCCGCTCTTCTCCAGCAGGGGAATGTGTCCCCCGTGAACTCAGGAGCCGCTCCCCACCCTTCTCCCTTTATGTGGTGAAATGGGACCTCCTTTAGAAAAGGCACAGTTTTCCTACTCCATTTGTTCTCAGATTGGTGTTATACCCTGGAGCCAAATTAGTGGCTAAGAACAATCGGAAACAAATGCTCTTTCAGCTTCGTGCTGTGATTTGGGGCTCCAGGTGGGGACTCCAGCTGGGCTGTCCTGTGGTTCCTTTCTCCTCGGAGCCGCCCCTCCCCCTCCGTAGAGACTCAGCACCCCAGGCCCATTCAGAACAGTCACGTTCCCTCTCAATCAGCCCGTGCTGCGAACATCAGCGAACCTCAGTTAAACAAGCTGGAGTCCCGGTAAGTGATTTATGAGACAGTATTGAAGACCAACCCCCCCAGCCCCCCCCCCACACACACCCCTCCACAGCGCAGCCCCCCACCCCCACCCCAGGTGAGTTAGGGCAAGTACCACGGTGCTGCTGTTCCCTGGCCTGCTCATTAGGGCCTGGGGCTGGCCTGCTGAAGGTGCAACTGGCTCCCCCCAAGGGTGCTGGGTGCTAACAGGCTTCTTAGAGATGGCTGCCCCCATCTCTGAGCTGTGGGTGGCTATTGACTTGGCTTGGATTGGATTGGGGAGGGAAATTCTTTCCAGCACTGGTGCAGGGGAAACTGGTAAGCCATCACCGACCTCATTCCCATCCTGAGGAGAGGTGGTAAGCTCCACAAAGCCTTGCCTGTGGACCTCCTCTGTGGTCCCTACATGCTTGCTGAATTGCACTGAGCCCCACAGTCACGCAGTTGTCTGTCTTTCTCATGAGACGCTGGACTCCTTGAGGGCAGAGACTCTGGTACTTCATTCGCCATCCATACCCGGGGCTCAGGAAAGTGTCTGACAATCGGAAAACAGTTGTGAAGGAATGAAAAGAGTTCCGGGTCTGGTTTCCAATCCTGAGCTTGCTTGAATGCATCTCCATTTATCTCAGAAACACTTGACTCAAAAGTGAAAGGATGAGATTGGAAAAAGTGGTCTTTAAGGTTCTGTCACAGAAGCCCTGGTCGTGTGTAATGGCTCCACATCGGCCTGCGATCCGCACGGTCGGCAGGTGCACACCACCGGCCGCTCTGCAGGAGAAAGACAGGCTTTCTACTCCCACAAACAATTACAGTCTCAGAAACCCACAGGGGTCACTTGAGTCAGCAATGATGCAATGACAGTGAATTTTTGCTTTTTATTTTTCTCCTAAGCTTCTGTCCAGGAGTCTGTGAGTGATAGAAATGGTTAACATGCTTTGCCTCTAATGGAAAGAGTGGAGGCTCAAGTCTACCTAGAACTTCAGAGGAAGAAAGGCCTGGTGATCTGCTTCTGAAAAATCAACCGTTGAAGACCCCTCCTATGGAGCACACTTTTACTTTGATGTACATCAGGTCCTATGAATCAGGGTCAATAACAACGAGCTTGTATTTTTTCAAAGATTCCGTCCAGGTCCAACAGTGTGCCCAGCTCTAACGTGGAGTCTTGCATGGAGCTGGCCCTCAAACGCTGCTCCCCCTCTGCTGCTGGGAAGCCCAGCTCGGGGTAGCTCTTTCCCTGTGTCCTAGTGATCTTGGCTTAGCCGTGTGCGGCTTTGCAGTCTTGCTCTTGCAGTTCTGCCCTCTGCCTGTGTCTGTCACCTTTCTGTTGCAAGGTTGAAAGTTTCCTCCAAAGTGAAGCTGGATGAGAAAGGAGGATGTGTTGTTCTTTTTTTTTAAATGCAGTTACTCTTCTCTGGGCTGTTCCTCCTGGGTAGACTACATTTACTTGTTTTTTTCCTTTGGGCTAGATACCTCCTCACAAGGGAAATCACGGGCCTCTTCATTTCCAATCAGTTGAGTCAAGTCAAAGGGTCAACCCACAGCACATTGCTATGGGTTCTTTGATTGCCTCTCTCCCTTTGACCAAGGAGGGCATGCTAAGACTCACAGCAGGGACTGGCTTCTTCCCTCCTCCTCAATGCCCAGTGTAGAATTTCCCTGATTTCCTGTGAGCCATCAGTGCCATTTACTTATAGGACAGTAAATTTTAGCTTTTTAAAGTATACTATTGTTGCATCTTATTTGTGTTATTTCTCTGTATTGCAGGCAAGGCAGAAAAAACACCTGAATGTATGTCAGGTTCAAAGCTTTATTAGTATCTAGTCTAAGATTTCTTAGAATCTTAGGATTTTCTAGCTTAATATGAACCTAAAGGCTATCTCCTCTGTTGATTCTTTTTTTCAATTAATCATTTTATTGGGGGCTCTTATAAATCTTATAACAAGCCATCATTCAACAGTGTTAAGCACACTTGTACATATGTTGCCACCAACATTTCCAAAACAATTTCTTTCTACTTGAAACCATGGTATCAGCTCCTCTTTTTTCCCCCTCCCTCTCCTCTGTTGATTCTTAATGTGTCTGGGGACATGGACACCCTTGAACTCTTGGTTAAATTTGTAAACATCCCTGAGTTAGTTAATTGTGCCAGCCTGGCCGGGTATCACATGTGGGGCTGGTTGAAAGGCGGAGGGATAAATGGGTGGTGAAGCCTCGCCTTTCTAGTTCTCGGGTCTCTTGTTTTGTGATGGTTG
>NW_022111365.1:6398791-6404896 GCF_000313985.2 Echinops telfairi | reverse complement strand
CTGTGAGGATTAGGACCTATAGCCGAGGTCTTGTCCATAACTCTCTAAGCTACCCGTTGCCACATCAGATTAGGAACCAAATCCTCTAATCAAATTTTTATTGCTGTAGATATATTCCAAGACAGTCTTTAATTTCAGACTAGAGCCTGCGTCTCCCTTTGCCTCCCTCCCTCTAGGTTCCCATTTTCTCCTCTCTGCAGTCATCCTGATTCAGATGCACGCTTTTCCCCCTTTGGCAGGCTGCCTGGCATCCTCCTGTGAGGAGACTGAGGCCCTGGGACCTTGGTCCCTCTTCCTTGTTACCCTGTGATTTCCTCCATGCGGTAGTTTCAGAGCTTCGGGCTACCTGCTCCCTCCTTCAGCCCCCTTGGCTCCCCTGTCCTCCCCTCAGCTGGAAGTTGCTCCCTTTTGGGCTCTTTTAGATTCCAGGCTCCTTTCTTTCTTTTTTTCTTGATGGAGATTGGGGAGTTAGTGGTGACGTGGTTTTAAGCTTTTTAAATTGTTTTCTGATCCCCTCAAGACCATTTATATTGTATTCCTTAACAAATTTTGCACAACTGCTGGACCTAACATGTTGAGTCTATGGCGTGACCACCAGTGGTGCTTCCTCAGAGAGAGATGGGGAGGGTCGTCCTGCTCCCTCTCTCCAAAATACCCCCACCACCTCTTCCCACTCACCTGTATTTCCATTCCCATTTCTGCACTGTGGTTCCCTCACTAAGATGTGAGCTGTAAGAGAACAGGGACTTTTGCTCATCTCTCTCCACGTGTACACAATGCCTATAGCATGTGCCTCTTGCTGTGCCTTGCTAAGGAGTTGATTCTGACTCCTGGTGTGCCCGTGTACAACAGTATAAAACAGTACCCGGTGATAGGCTATCTTCATGATCTTGGCATGTTTGAGTTCACTGTGGCTATTGTGTAGTGCTTTGCAACCTAGGGACAATTTACTTCTGTCCATAGGGTCTTTTGTTGGCTAATTTTCAGTACCAGATTGCTAGGCCTTTCTCCCTAATCCGTCTTCATCTGTAAACTTAGTCTGAAACCTGCCCACCATGGGCAGGTAATTGAAATGCTGGTGGTATAGCATCCCTCATTGCAGCACCTAAGTCCCAAATAGACACATGGATGGTGGCTACATCAGTTTCTGACTCATGGCTATCCAATAGGACACAGAGATCCGCTCTGTAAGATCTCTGAGGCAGCACATATTGATGGAAGCTTCAGCTTTCTCCTGTAGAGCATCTGGTCGTGGGCTAATGCCTAACCTCTGTGTCACCAAAGACTAAACACTCACTGCCATCAAGTTGATCACAACTGACCATGAGGAGAACTGCCCCTGTGGGTTTCCAAGATTATACATCCATATGGGAATAGAATACCTCATCGTTCTTCCTTGGAGTGGCTGGGGGTTTCGAACCACAGACCTTGCAGTTAACAATCCAACACATCGCTCCTAAGGGATCATTGATAATGAACCTAATGGTTGACTGAATGAATGAATAGTCAAGAGATTGCCTATACTCACAAGGAATGTACATTCAGGAGGAGGCACGTGTCAAAACTATGATATAAGGCAAAATAGAAGGAGTCTTGAGAGGTGTGTAAGCAAGCATTAGATGAGAACTCAGCAGGGTTGATCCAGAAAGGACGTCAGTGTGGGGGGCAGGGAATTCCCATGACAATAATAAAAAGTGCACAGTTATTGATTAGTGACCATGTGCATTAAGTGAATTTCCCATCCATCTTCCCTGAAATACTATGATATGGATATGTTTATCAATAATTTCCCAGTGGAAAGCTAGGATTGAGAGATTAGGGAACTCGTCCAAGGTTCTAAGGCTAATCCTTGACCCAGAGCAGGTTAGAAATGGGTCTGCTTAGCTCCAAAGTCCAAGTTCTTTTTCCTTCTTTCATTAATTATTTTAATTTTCTTTATTAACTTTCTCTTTCTAATTTTTTAAAGTGGCAGTGCTCACTGCAAGCAGTGAGACGTGGTAATATTATAGAATTTTTAAATTTAAATAGTAAGTTTTACCCCTCTCTTCTCCCTAGCACCACCATCACCCAGTATTATCACTGTTAAAACAATGGTCTGTTTATAACCAGTCTCTGTTTGTGCCAACAGATTCAAATTTGGGTTTCCTTTATTTTTACAAAAATGGAATCACACTCATTACCCTGATAATGCTTTAAAACTTTGAACATCATGGCCATGTTGCAAATAAATATAGATTTAATTCAGTCTCTCTAAAAGTTACTTTTGCTTATAATAACTTTGTTAAGTTCTTGGTGGTTAGCCATGGCAGAAATGTGTGGTAGTCTGTCTTCGTACAGATTCTCAAGCAAAAGAAGTATTAAACCCACTGCTATTAAGTGTATTCTGACATAGGGTTTATGCAGCTATAACTGTTTATTGGGAGCAGATAGCCTCACCTTTCTTCTGCAGAGTGACTAGTGGGTTTGAACCACCAACCTCAAGGTTAGTAGTTCAATGCTTACAGGACAGCAACACCAAGACTCCGTTCAATAAAGCATGCAGCTTTAGAAACTGTATGGAACAGTTCTACTCTGTCCTAAAGGGTTACACTATGTATGACTTGGAATCTTTTCCACTTAGTAGCATATTGTGTGTGTGTGTGCGCGCGCGCACACGCGCGCACTAGGTGTAAGTTATCTAGTCACTCCCTTATTGGTGGATATTTGGGTTGTTTTAGCTTTTGACTATTATAGCTGATGCTGTATTATCTTTAGGAGCTCAGTTTGCATAGTGGTTATGAGTTAGGCTGCTAACCACAAGGTCAGGAGTTCCAAACCACCAGCTTTTCCTCAAGAGAAGAGGAGGCTTTCTACTCCTATAAAGACTTATGGTCTTGTAAACCCACAGGGGCATCTCTAGCCTGACCTATAGGATCACCATGAGTGAACATCGGCTTAATGGCAATGAATTTGGTTTGGGGTTTTGGTATTATCTTTATGTACCGGCACTTTTCTTTCTGTAAGATATATTCTCAAATATGGGTTGTCCAACATGCGTGTATATATTTTCCATTATAAAAGATAATGCTATACTGTTTTCCAAAAAGTTGTCAATCAAATGTCATACTTTTAAACTGCCGCAGAGTTTCTGGCCCCGCAGACTGCCCCTCACTCCTTCCCTTCTTGTCTTTTTCTGAGAGCTGAGTATTCTCCAGCTCATCCCTGTCCCTGTTGACCCAGGATTCTCTCAGTGGTGCTTTTCCCACCCTGTGGCTGTGCTGTTGATCAGCCCCTTCCTTGGCCAATGAGGACTAGTGATCCGAAAATCTGGATTGTAGTCTTAGCCCTGCAACTAACTAGCCATTTGACCTTGAATATGCCACTTTTCTGTGGTGTCGGTTTCTTTATACATTGAAGGGGCTGGCCCTGGATGATCTGCTATCATTGCTAGCCATCAACAGCGTGACTCCTGGTGACCTCATACAAAAGAACCTGAAAGGAGCATCCAGTTCTGCGTCACACCCATGACTGGTTATCGATTGGGCCATTGTGCTATGGATCGAATCTTTGGCTAATTTTCATAAGTAGATAGCCAGGCCTTTCTTCCTAGACCATCTTAGTCTAGAAGCTCCGCTGGGACCTGTTCCACATCACAGCAACCTGCAAGCGTCCAATGACAAAAGGGGTGGGTGATGGATGGTCCTGCTTGAGGTACATTGTCCAGGAATTGAACCCAGGTCTCCCACGTGGGAAGTGAGAATTCTACCATTGACCCAGCAATGATTCCATAGACGGTCTTTAGATTCCCTTTCCACTTGACTTTCCCAGCTTGAGGCACCCAAAGAGCTAGTGCCCAGCTTATTCAGGTCAGAGACTTTAAACAAAAGAGAAAACTGTTATTGGTCTGTTCGGTGTGGGTGACTGCAGAGGACAGAAAAAGAGCCTTTCTTCCAGCTAGCTGCCCTTAGCAATCTCAGGAGTACCTCCCTGCTGCCTAAACTGATCATTCTAACAAGAAGTAGAGTGTGGGGCAATGACCCCAGAATTTGACGATTGGAATAAGAATGTTACCTTCATAGTGGAGAAGCTTAGGCAAGTTTCCACACCTAGTGTAACCTTAATTTCGGAATCTGTTCAATGGGAAGCTAAAATGATGCCAGCGTTCTGGAGTAGTGCTGTCAATGACAGCCTTCACAGATGAGAGAAATATCTCTCTCTCAGGTGTCCAGAACTATAGCCTCCAGCCATGTTGAAGACTTGGACTATGACTAGTGAAACTAAAGACAGATTTTAAATCTTTTTCATTTTTCATTGGTCAGCATTTCAATAACTACATGTTCTAGTGGCTTCCTTATTGTAGCATGCAGCTATAGAGAGGATAAAATGGGATGTTGCCTCGTCTGATGTCTGGTGCATAGTAAGCACACTCAATAAATATTTGCTCTTACTCAGGAATATGTGTTGTGCTTCTTGGCCACCACACCTGAAGGCTCCAAATAACACCCGACCTGGGCTGTGCAGAGTCACCTGAGGGAGGTGGAGGGTGGCAACAGGGAAGGTGTTGCTGTGGTGGTACATGCCAGTAATGAGCCTAGCACTAATGTTTCTGGTCTGCTACTTTCCCTGGAGGGTCATGCGAGCTGGAGTGCTATGTGGCCTGCTTTGCAAGTGATTAACATGGTGTAAGCAATCTGCATAGAGGGAAAAAAAAACCCTCGGTTGGTATTCCATTATTCTATTAGAGCTTCAGAGCTGAGATTAAGTGGACATGATTTCTTCGTATGGGCCATTAATTTTGTTTTATTGCTGGTCTGATGGCCATTACCCTTTTTTGCCAATGCATTCCCCCATTAGGTTTGTACAATTAACAAAATATGTGCTGTTAGGGCTTTGATAGAAACAGTAGGATGAACAATAAAGGGGGGGGGGTGCAGCAGCCACAGTATAGGGGAGAGGCTAGGCCCAAGGTGTGGCCTCAGAAATAAAGAGGGGTGGGGCCTTCTCAGTACCTACTTTATGGTAATTGCATTTCCAGGTTAACTGCCAGAAAACCCTTCTGCAATTTCTCCTGGCCAGGAGCCTAGAAGTTGCCCAGGTGAGATGGAAGGACACTTCCTGGTGGCCAGGGTGGGAGAGGCGTTAGCCTTTTCCTGGCTCTCCTTCAGCCTCTGGCCAAGTGCACTGCAGGTGAGAACATAATGTGGCCCTCTCTCTCACTGCCACATTAAACATGAAACTCCTCCGCAGGCAGCATCGGTCAGCCTCCCGGTGCCTGGCCTTGTGATGGGAGACTTCTGGGCCATGCTTGCCAATATAAGGGTATTTGCAATCAAAATGGGGGGGAGGGGGGCCAAGGTGGGTGGAGGAGAGAGCTGATATTCAGTGGTATCCAACGACGGCAATGTGGAAATGTAGGATTGGGATGTGAAATCATCCAATTTCTAGAGAAAAGGTAGAAACCTGGATTTTTAAAAGTTCAATCTCCCAATTGTTTTGATGTTGACAGAACTTATAAAAATACTGTATAAGTAAGAGTCAGCTTAGTGGCTGCCAGTTTGCGACCTCTCCACGGAATTAAGGAGTTCCTGGAGGATCTTCAGAAATGGACATGATCAACTTTGTGGTTCAAAAAGAACCCAGATAAGGGAGTGAATGGAGTTGTTGGATAAAAATGGGGCCAGCCAGGCAGACAGAGACCAATCAGGGGTCTTTACAATGGAGACGCCCTGGTGCTACAGTGGGTAAGCGCTTGGCTGTTAACTGAAAAGTTGGTTGTTTGAACCCACTCGCAGTTCTGAGGGAGAAAGATGTGGCAGTCTGCTTCTGTATGGTCTTGAACAGGCTATCGGACAGTTCTACTCTGTCCTATTGGGTCGCGATGAGTTGGAGTTGACCCAATGGCAATGGGTCTCAATAGTCACAAGAGAGAAAAAGTAAACCTGGGCTAGGACAATGACAATGGGCACGGGTAGTAATATTCTTTTTCTTTTTATCGTTTTATTAGGGGCTCACACAACTCAACACAATCCATACATACATCAATTATGTAAAGCACATTTGTACATTCATTGCCCTCATCATTCTCAAAACATTTGCTCTCCACTTAAGCCCCTGGCATCAGGTCCT
>NW_022111365.1:6377216-6397853 GCF_000313985.2 Echinops telfairi | reverse complement strand
GCTATATCTTTTGATAGCCGGGCACCATCAGCTTTCTTCACCACATTTGCTTATTCACCCACTTTGTCTTCAGCAGTTGTGTCAGGAAGGTGAGCATCATAGAATGCCAATTCTTGATGGGCATTTTTCAAGCTCACTTTTGGTGTATGCACACTGCAGAGGAGGTATCCAGGGCCAAGGATGTTCACCCTGTGAACAGGCTCATCATTTATAGGATTCATCACTGCATAGGGCTATACTACCAATGAGTGCACACTACTTGATGTATGTAAGTCTTCTACTTCTCTTCCTCACAGGGTAAAACTACTATATGGAGGTCATTAGCTTCTCCAGTTCTACCTCCAGTATAGGAGAAGCATTAGGATCAGCCACCAGTATCAATATTCCTGCTCCGGGTAGGATTTCACATTGAATACAGGTCCAAGATTAGAGACTTGGGTCTGGGCAGGGCTTAGAGAAGCACCCCCTAGCAATATTTTCCAGGTCTTTGCAACTGAGCACCCACACTGCCTGGAAATGGATGAGAAATTACTGTGCAGTAACTTTCAGTGCTGAGGGGAAATCTCTTGTAGCCAAGGATCTGATGCCAGGTAGTTACAACTTTATTAAATGATCTAGTTATTGTGTAACTTAGAGCCTGGTGGTCAGGGGTTACCATGCTGTGACTGACAAGCACATCAACAAATGTAAACACTGGAAGTTGCCATCAGAAGTCGCTGAGTGGTGCACAGGTGTGGCAGAGAGGGGATTCAGGGAGATGAGGTGGAGAGACCACAGGACACAGTACCTGGAGGCGGAGGTAGTAGTTCTTTAAGTGTTCCATCCTTCAATGGCCTAGCTCACTTAGGTTTGTTGTTTTCTGTTCAAGTTTCGTTTCTCTTTGGGTGCTTCATGAATATGACTATAGGGGGATTTTCAGAGAAAAGGAGCATTCAGGGGGACGTTAGTGACTGAGAATGAGACGTTAAAGTTTGGGCCTCATTCCAGAGGTCTGGCTTGAGTGAGATCAGGGAAGATTGTCACGGGTAGTGGGGAAAATGCAGAAGTCACTGGTCTTCCTGATTTGCCTCTTCCTTTTTCCCCATTTGCTGCTAATGCTTACGTCAGATCAATAAAAACCAACATAGAAGTGTTATTCAGGGGAAGTTCTACCTTGCCCTATAGGGTTGCTATGGGTCAGCATTAACTTGATGGCAGTGGAGGTGGTGCCCCAGGGAGATAATTGATAATGTTCTCTAACATAATACAACAATGATGCCTCTTACAGAGAACCACAGACATGTATAAACCATAGATGTAGGAATGGATTTGGGGCTTGCACTTCATTCTAGTCCCAATCTAAGAACAATCAGTTCTTATGATATGACCCAGCTGGATGATCAGCCTCATTGAGAGATTACTGATGATAAGGGTTCTATAGCAAAGTGTAGTAAATAAACTAGATGGTGTTCGGCTATCACAAAGACTAGCATCTGGGGTCAAACAAGTAGCCATCTAAATCTAAGTGAGTCAACTAAATCTACACAGAAGAAGCACACCAGTTTGTGTGATCTGAGGATTGTAAATAATATAATCCAAAAGGAGGGAATGGCATCAGAGTTTGAATTGTGAACACCCACTTTTCAGAAGGCTATGGATGACAGTGGAAGCCCAAAATCCATTTGGAGGGTCCACACATGGATTAAGCCTCTGGTGAATCCCCTCTGGTGAATAGCCCAGTTATCAGGCAGGGAGCACTGTAAAGTTGATGATGGCACATCAAAATGTAGTATCTTATCAATTGATCTCCCCTTTGACCCATTTTAAAGCTGTTTTGGTTAAAAAAAAGAAGAAGCAGAAGGGAAAGACACATCAATTAAGTCCATGATCACCTCTTCCTGTAACCATTGATCAGGGATGTGAATAGTCTTGCTAATATGCAGAAAGCATTGGAAAGTGGATTGTTGCAGATGCAGTTAGGGTAAAATATATCACTCTATCATTTGATCTCTCTTATCCATTAAAATTTGTTCTAGTTTTTAATTTTTCTGATTTTTGTTGTTGAAGATTTTATCTGATTTACTTTGTTACTCTTGTCAGGTTTTGTTTATTTATTTTAAAATACTCTCTGTATATGAAATTCAGGATCGGTAAATCTATAGAGATAGTAATGGATTAATGTTTCCTTGGGGGTATAGTAGGGAAGGTTGGGGGAAATGGGAAACACGAATGAAGAAAATGTTCTAAAAGGGATTCTGGTGATGACTGTAAAATCCTTGATGTGACTGAACTATTGAATTGTATGGTGAGTGAATTAGATGTCCACAAAACTCTTTAAAAAACACAAAACATTATGATTGCTGTTGTTAGGTGCTAGTAAGTTGGTTCTAACTCATGGCAACCCTATGGACATTGAATGAAACAGTGCCTGGTTGAGTACCATCCTCACAATTGTTGCTCTGTGAGAGCTCATTGTTAGCCCTTCTGTGTCCATCTATTTCATTGAGGGCCTTCTTTTTGTTGACCCTTGACCAGTGATGTTTTTCTGCAGGGCCTGCCTGGTCCCTCCTGATAACATGTACAAAGTACATATGACAAAGCTGCTGCCAAGTTGAATCCTGACTCCTGGTGGCCCCATGCACGGTGGAACAAAACTCTGCACTATCTCCATTATGGTTTTCCATGGTTGGTTTTAGGAAGTAGATCACTAGGCCTTTCTTCCTTGTCCATCTTAGTCAGGAAGCTCCCCCTGAAACCTGTTTAGTGACATGCAGGCCTACCTTGACAAGTTTTGCATGAGGTGCATCGGTTGAGACTCAAACCTTCGTCTCCTGCTCAATAAAAGGAAAGGATTCCTTCACTGAGCAACCAGTGCCTCAACAACAATAATACAAAGAAAATTACAAGTATACTCATTGCCATTGAGTTGATTTTGACTCAGAGCAACCCTGGGACAGAGTAGCCGGCCCCATAGGGCTTCCAAGACTGTAAATCTTTATGGAAGATTTCACAACTTTCTCCTATAGCGTGTCTAGTGGGTTCAAACCACCAATCTTTCAGTTAACAGCAGAGCAAGTAACTACGTGTCACCAGGACTCCAAAACAATCATAAGAACCCCTGCTTATTAAGTTATTATCCTGTTCCAGGCATTGTGCATAATATCGCCAGTGTTATCTCATTTAAAAGTACTACTCTTGTCTCTGTTTTAAAGATGAGAAAGTCAAAGTTCATAGAAACTAAAGTACTGGATATACTCGTGTATAAGCCAAGGTTTTCAGCACATTTTTAATACAGTTTTTGTGGTAAAATTAGGGGCCTCGACTGATATTCGGGTCGGCTTGTACAGATGGTAAGTGATCGCCAAAGGGTTGAACCCAGACCGGTTTGACTCTAGCATTTTTAATCAACCACAATTTTCTACATTTGCAAGACTTAGATTCCTCCCTGGGGGATTAGTATGAGAAACCTCACAGATGTATAGACATCAGATGGAATTTATTTTAAGGATATTTAAGTCCAATCTTATCATTTCCAAGTGGGAAAACTGAGGTATAGAATAGTAAAGTTTCATGTTCTTGGTCCTGTAGCAGTTAGTGACAAAGTCAGAGTATGAACTTATAGCTGGTGACCCCTCCTTCTGTGCTCTCTGTGTTAGACTCCAGAGCTATCCTTAGCCCTAAGCTAATCTTCCCCCACACCGCAACTTCCTAGGTATGCCTCCTGGATGCGCACAGGCAATCCTGGATAATTCCGAGTCAAGCGTAGTATGCAGCATCCTATGGGAAGCTTTGCTCTTCTCGCTTCTCTTCCAAACAAACTTGAGTATTCAACAACTCCTTCCTCATTGACCCTTTTATATTTATGAACATGAATGGTCAATCTAATTTCTAATTCCACTGTATTTTCAAAGTGAAAAATATAGGCTTGAGTTCATATTATGGTTGCATCATTGCATGTCTGCTTGTGATGACTGTTGACATGATCATTTATCTGCCAGGACCATAAACTAATAGCTTTGGAAGTCACTAAAATAGCATGTCTGCCACTTGTCCATCAGTTTGTTGTACTGTGGTGGCTTGCATGTTGCTGTGACGATGGAAGCTAGGCCACCGGTATTTCAAATACCATCAGGGTCATCTAAGGGGAACAGGTTGCAGCAGAGCTTCCAGACTAAGAGCAAACTATCAGAAAGAAAATGGCTGTCCAGCTCTGAGAAATTAGCCACTGCAAACCTTGTGCTTCAGTAGAGTGGGAACAAAAGGGAGACCCTCCACAAAACGAATGGACTCAGGGGCTGTAACAATGGGCTTAAACATAGCAACAATTGTGAGGATGGTACACAAGTAGGCACTGTTTGGTTCTATTGTCTATAGAGGCGCTGTGAGTTGGAAACCACTCCATGGAACCTAGCCACAAGAACACATCGTCATATAGACACATGGTTCCCTAGCGTTCCGTCATGTAAGCCAATCCTGTAAGATTTGTTCACTTTGAAAGAGAAGGACAATGTGGAGAAGGGGTGTGTGTGAGGGGTGTATGGGTTTATGTGGGTGTGAGTGAGAGACATGGTATATTTATTCAATGTAAAGTTTGGCCTTTTATTCTGAGATTTTTAGCCTCCCTACTATACTTATCTGTCTATTTGTTACACTCTGGTGGCATGTGTGTTGCTGCAATTCTAGAAGCCATATGCCCGGTATTTCAAGCACCAGCAAGGTCACCCAAAGTAAACATGTTTCAGCAGAGCTTCTAGACTGAGAACGGACTACGAAGAAGGAATACGCTGTCCGCTTCATCGGAATTTGCCACTGAAAACCTTATAGATAGCATGGTCAGATGCTGAAAACCTCAGCAGTAGAAGCAGAATATTGTCAGAGACGGTGTCAGAAAATGAGCTCCTCCGGTTGGAAGGCTCTCAGAATACGACTGAGGAAGAGACGCCTTCTCAAGGTAGAGCCAACCGTAATGATGCGCGTGAAATAAAGCCTGCCAGAGTCAAGCCTTCGGAACCTTCATTTGCTGATGCGGCCTAACTCAAGATGAGAAGATCCAGCTACGAACAACAATTAATCATCAGAACTTGGAATTTAGGAAGTGTGAGCCTAGAAAAATTGGAGGTTGTGAAAAGATCAACATTCTAGGTATTAGTGAGCTGAAATGGGCTGGCATTAGCTATTTTGTATCAGAAAACCATATGGTTTACCATGGGAGTAGAAAGCCCAGTCTTTCTCCCATAGAGCTGCTGGTGGTTTTGAACTGCTGACCATGCAGATCACAGCCCAACACATAACCACTACACCATCAGCGCTCCTTGTAGAAAAAAAAATACAATGATTTGATAGCTTGGAGTGAAGAAATTGTGGGAAATTTTTCCAAATCATTTTATTTATATATATCATGCTATTTTGCAAGAAATAACTAGTGGGGAACAAAACAAAAACAAAACAAAAACACCACCCAAACCCTAACTTTTTAGTTTTGGTCAATTCTTCCAGGTTCGTAAAAACTTCATTGCAATCTTGAATCAGTCTTTCCAACAAATCATCTACAGCACACTTGTCATATCTTCTAAATTGCTTGTGTCTTGGATAGACAATTCCCAGAGGGCAAGGATAGGGCATCTAGCTCCCTGCTATTTCATCTAGAGATCTCTTGTCCTGGGTTCACGGAGCACTTAGTCTATGGGTAAAGCATGTAGACTAATACAAGTTGGAGCCCATTGATGACCTTGGCCTGGTTCTGATTGGCTGGTTGTGAATTCTGGTGGGAATAAGCAGGGTCCACAGTTTAACATTTCAGCAGACTTTTGCTAAGAACACTCCCTATGCTAGTTATTCTCGTTGGTCTTGCAAGAATAAAGACACATAGATGTGGTCCTTGTCCTCAAGGGGTTGCAGACTAGTGGTCTTGTCTCCAGGTTACATTTGTTTTGATCACACAAATATGATATTTTCTTTCCTTGAGCATCACACTGCATGCCTGGATTTTCTAAATGAAAATCTACCTCTTCCAAGAGTCCATTGTGCCTTAATTAAAGGGAAGATGCTGAAAGTCTTTGACTATGTCATTTTCTTATAGATAAACCTTGAGTCATCCTCTGAACTCATAGCCCAAGCTTGACCTCTCTTGCATGGCATTGAAGAACGTGGATGCCCTGACCCCTTTCTCTTACCTAGCATTGGTAGCCCCAGCTCTACCCCTTTAGTCTATTTCTGGAGTCCTTGGGGAGTACAAATGGTTTGCATACTCAGTGGCTAACCTTCAGGTTGCAGATTTGAGTCTAGCCCAAGGCTCCTTAGAAGAAAGCTCTGATGATCTACCTCGAAATGATCTGCCATATAAACACAATTGAGCACAGTTCTATTCTGACAACTAGCTTAATCCTTTTGGGTAGTCTCCACATTGCCCAAGGGCATGCCCTGTTTTTCTTTGCTTCACCCTCAATCAGATAGCTTCCCTGTGTCCGGAATGTTTTATTCTGTCTCCCTTCCACCAGCTAAACTCTGCCTGTCCAGCCATTCAAGGCTGTATTTAGGTTCTAGCCACCACCACCTAAAATGTCTAATTGCCTAAGCTTGCACTGACTTTGCTTCTCTGTAAAGAGATAATTTAGAGTCTTTACCACACAGTTTAGTACTTCTTGATATATAGTCTTGTCTTCGCTGGTGTTATTCATATGGGTAATCTTATTTCCCCAATGACAGGGCAGGCCCATTGTAATAGGGCCCATGTATAATATTCCTTTAGTATCTAACAATGTAAAATCATGGAGTGGAGTCTGGTAAATAAATACTTAATTTGGTTTTTTTATTGCTTTATTTCAGAAAGAGAATTAAAAGTACTCAGCTTTTTTATGACCATTTTTTTCCTCCTACATATTTTCCTTCCAGTCCAACCGGACTCTATATTTTTATTTGAACATTCTCTATTCCTGTCACCAACAATAAAGTCAGTTTTGTTGATTTGTTTTCAGTGTTTCCTCTAGCAACTGGAAGCTTTCTCGGGGGTCCTTTGCTTTGTTTCTCTGCATGAGGCCTTCCATCACGTGGGCGACACCCGGAAGTTATTCTTGCTTTGGTCAATGCAGCACGCTCAACAGACATGAGCTTTTGTTCCTCTAAGCTTCCGAAAGGGAAGGAGATAAAATTCATAAGAAATGGAGGGGCCACGCAGGTAAGGAATGGTATGGTCCTGTCTCTTTATTCTGGTTTGTTCTCTAACCAATCCTCCTTTTGTACCAGGAGTCTCTTCCTCAGGAAACTTTCTCCATCAGCACTTTGGGCACGAGCTGCCATGCCATCCCTGGCTTTGCTGCTACCCAAGGCCCCCCTCTGGGCTTGGCCCCTCCCCACCCTGGCTCTCACTTTCTACAGAATCATACGGTCTATAAAGATCTTTTATCAGCAAGTGAAATCTGGGGCAGGATTCGGAGGCTCTCGGTCCTCCATGCTGCTCGCGAGGAAAAGAGTTGTGAGGGTAAGTAACTTTGATGGACATTTTCTGTACTGACTCAATAAGAGTATGGGCCAAAAGACCAGCTCCAAACTCAGTCTTTAACAGTCATGCATTGTACAAGGAAAGCACTCAAAAAGTAGCTTGTCCGAATATAAAATGCCTAATTAGATTATGTCTGAATGTGACAATGAAGTACTGTGCTATGGCATCCTCTTTAATGAGCACTGGAGAAGAAAGCTTCTGAGTTTGCAGGGTCAACCCAGACCCATTATTTTACAAGTTGGGCTGTGATCCACATGATCGGCAGTTCGAAGCCACCAGCAGCTCCGCAGGGCTTTCTATTTCCATAAACAGTCTCGGAAGCCCACAGGAGGTCTCTGTGAGTCAGAATTGGCTTGATGGCAGCAAGTGTGGTTTCTGGTTGATGCTTGGGAAACAGTACAAAGAGGGGACAATATCAGTGCCGAAACTAGGCCAAGTTCATATCTTGCACTTGCTTTTACATCTGATTATATCTTAGGAGATATGAAGGATGGAAAAGGAAATATTGCTGATCACTCCGCTTCCATTGACATAGTAATTAATTACTGTAATTTATACCTGTAATAGAGTCTCTGGGTGCTATAAGCAATTAATGTTGCTAAATGAGGGGCGATGGTTCAAGTCCACCTAGAGGAGCCTTCGAAGAAAGGCCCGGTGATCTACTTCTGAAAAGTCAGCCATTGAAAAGCTGTGGAGCACAGGTCCACTCGGACATACCTGGCGGCTGCAAATGATAGATCAATAAGTCAATCGCATGCCTGTTCTTATTTGCTCATGCTGCCTTCTCCACCTGGAAAACGCCTACGCCCCTCTAGGACCTGACCTAAGTCCAGTCTTCTTGGCAGAACCTTCTCTGCTAACTCCAGCTAGAAGCGATGTTTCCCTCCTCTGAGATGTCACTGTCCTGCTGTCTCACCCTGATCCTCACTTCGTTATTGGCAATCCAGCGAGGCTCTGAACTCCTGGAGGGTCAAATCTGGGATTCTTCCTTCCTTGTTTCTCCATTGCCTCTTCAACCTAGCCACCATTCAGTAAATGCTAGTTGAATGGCCTGGGTTTGCGCGGCTTCTCCATCCTACTTCTGGGGCTACCAGAGGCTGTGCTACTACTACGACTTTGATAGTACATTGGCTTCCAACCAGTCCATGGAATGATAAATGATTAACTGTTATCAGCGCACATCTTCACCTCTGTGTAAAAATAGATTGGCTGTAATGAGTATTTGAATAAATCATAAGAATGGCCGCCCTGTGATCATCTAACATCCTGCCGATGGCTGCCGGTGAGTGAGCAGGGCGCCAACCCTCCTGCCTAATGGCCTACGATTCAGTGCCGGGCGCCTCTCTGATTGACAAACCGCTGCTCTCAGGGTGCCTCCTCTCCAGCCCCGGCTCTGCAATGGTCGGATCCCAAGGTTGAGGGGGCCTGGGGGAGGATGCCTCTCTCCATCCTGTTCCAGGAAAGCCTGAGTAGGAGACAGGAGCTGGGGGGAGGGGGGAGGGGCGGTGTAGGGAGATGGCGGGGCAAGACCAGAGTAGAAGATAATGACCTTTGTGAGAATCGATGTCTCCTTGCAACGGAGGTTACAGGGACCTCGTAAGTCAAGTATAAGAGGAGCCAGCTGAGCGTGAACCTTAATGAGAAAGGGGGGCACGGGCAGATGGCCTATGGATTCCCTTCCCTCGTCATTCTGAGGGCAGTCAAGCACCTTGTAGGAAACCCCTGACTTCTGAGAAACTTCCCTCGCAAAGAAATCCACTCTGGGACATGCAGTGAGGAACGGGTTTCTGGACGGAAATGAGAAGACTCCATCTTTCAGGGAGGAGATACTAATGCCCTGTCATTCTGCCTTTGGGGGAGGAGAAGGAGCAGGAGAGGCAGGTCTGGAGGTCCCCCAGAAGAAGGACTCATTTGAAGGTCTGAAATCTCAAAGAGACAGCCAGCGAGAGATCATTTAATCCCAGCGATCTAGTGACTCTCGCTGTCTGACAGACCACCGCAACGGGTGGTGACTTAAACAATGTTGCTGTGTGTGCGCATGGATTCTGAGTCCGAAGTCAGACTCAGGGCAGTGTAGGGGTGGCCTGACTCTGTCCTAGGATATCTGGGATCTCAGCTGGGACATCCCAAAGGGTAGGAACTGGAATCATATGTAGTGATGATTCACCTATAATTCTGTGGTTTGCGTCAGCTGTTGAGTGAGATCTGACTGGGCTTTGTTGGCCAGAATATCAACCTATGGGTCTCCTCATGGCCTAGGGTCCCTTACTAGATGGTGACTAAAGCACAAGAACAAGATGGCAGCGATAGTGCTTTTTATGACCTACCCTCAGAGGTCATCAGTGTCCCTTTCACCTCATTGTCTTGAATGGGGCAGTTACAAAGTCCATCTGAGATTTAGAGAAGAGGACATAGTCCCTACGACTGTTCCCATCTCGTGATAGAAGAGAAGGATCCCAGGGAAAACATGAGAGACAGGAGCTACTGTTTCAGTCTTGCTGGGGAATGCAATCCACCCCAACTAGTAATGTATTGTGTCTGCTGGTGCCCTGGCCTCGTGCAGCCGTATCGATAGCTCAGATAGAATGACGTAGACATTTCCTAGGTTGTAGCTAGTCCTCCAAGAAAGACAGCGTTCTTTCGTAAACTCTGCTTAGAAAAATCAAATCAAGTTTCTCTTTGACTCCCAGAATGTTTGAGTTTAAGAGGTCGGCAGGCTTGCTTTCCTCAGGGGCAGGATTCTTCTAGGGTTTGCCTGCCTTCCTGAATTGTTTGAAGGTCCTGAAATCAGTCAAAATACCTATCTCAGAACCCATCTCAGCAAGAATGGGTTTTGTGAGAAACCCTCATCTTGAAGTGCCAGGTCTGGAGGGGAACTTAGACCTGTGACCAAGGACTCTACAAGCCTTGAACCCTATAACTCTGTGGCCTTCCAAGTTGGGGAAGGTTAAGTCAAAGATCAAGATTTAAGAGGCTGGAGGGGAGGGTGTGCTGTGACCTGGATAAGTCTGGGTGACCTCCCTTCCCTGGCCCTTTCAGTCCCACTGCTCTTGCTTTCCCCTCTGCCATGTAGGGAACCATCCTTCCTTTGCCCTTCCTTTGCCCTGCAGCTACATTTTGGAAAGGAATCTGAATGAGCCTAATGCCTTGTTGTGACTTAAGGAAATAGAAACAAAACCCAAGCAGCTGGACAGTGGAAGTAGATTCAGCCTGCCTTCCCAAAGGGCTGAGTTCTGAGAATGGCTGATGCAGACAGGGGAGGGGCAGAGAAGTGTCTAGTCAGTGAGCTTAGTTTGTTGGAGCTTGGGTTTGGAGAAGTCTTAGGTTTTTCCACAGGTCAATTGAATAACAGCATTAATACTATTCATTGTCGTTGTTTTTAGGTGCCATCAAGTCTGCTCCGACCCATAGCATGACCCACAACACCACCCTATGCACAAAACTGCATGTCCTTTGCCATCCTTACAATTAGACAACATTGATTGAGTAGTTACTAGACACTGTGCATTTTTAAATTGAAATCTTATACAACGTTATGAGGTGCTGTTATCCTCTCAGTATTACAGAAGAGGAGCAGAGGTTCAGAAAACACGAGAAATACAGTTATGAGTAACAGAGATAGTAGTATGGGCCAGTGATCAAGTACTTAGCTACCAGAAGAACGATCTGCAGTTGAACCTGCCAGTCACTCTCTCAGAGAAAGATGTGGTAGTCTACTTCCGTAAAGATTATAGCTTCGGAAACCCCACGGTTCCACTCTGTCACATAGGGTCGCTGTGTATCAGAATCAACTCAACAGCCAAGGGTTTTATGTAACCAAGTATGTTAGTAGCAGATCTAGAACTCAAAACTAGGACCCTGATTCTAAAAGCTTAACTATCCCTTGTATTGCTCTAGGTGCCTCAGTTTACTCTTCTGTAAAGTGGGAACATTTTATGACAATGTCATTCACATCACAGATTCACAATCTGCAGAAAAGAGTCTGAGACAGATCTTTCTGAGATATATCTAAAGGAGAGGCTTTTTTATAGAGATGGGTCTATATAAAATTGTAGAATGATTTCTGTTCTCTCCTCTTTCAGGATACAATGTCAGGAAACATATGCTGAATTTAAGCAGGTGAAAGGAGCAGATAAAAACCTAGAGACCATCTGGATTCTCAAGGCTCTGACTTGGGAAAGAATGTCGAATTGGAAATCCAAAGCTCAAGTTTGAATTCTAGCCTAGACTCAGCACCTTCTTGATCTTGAAGAAGTTAACCCTTTTGGTCTTTGGATCCCAGTCTCCAGATTGGAAATGGGATCAGATACACTTCTGCAGTGACTTTGGGACCTAAAGGACATCTAGTGTGTGAAAGCCCCGAGAGCTGTCCCTGACATGCAATTGCACTTAATAATGGAGCCAGCATTCATTCACACCGTGCATATATCAAAAGGGGACTTGATAGGAAGCTCATTCCTTTTTGCATTAGCCGTCTAATGCTACTATAACAGAAATACCAAAAACCAAAATTCATTTCTCACAGTGTATGAGGCTAGACGTCTGAGTTCATTGTGCCAGCTTTAGGAGACAGCTTTCTCAGTAGGAGCCCTAGTGGCACTGTCCAGTAAGCATTGAACTACCAGCCACAAGGTTGAGAGTTCCAACCCACTAGTGCCCTTCAGAAGAATAAGGAGACAGCTTTCTCTAGGGGAAGGGCCTCCTCTCCTCAGCTTCTTTCTAGGTCCTTGGAGATTTCCATAGAACTTGGCTTTGGGCTTCCCTGCTTGCTTGTTTAATCTCTTATATCTCAAAAGAGATCGACTCAAAATATACCCACGCTACTCTTGCGTCATTAACATAACAAAGACACATCATTCCCCAGTGGATTAAAACCACAGGCATAGAGATTAGGATTTACAACACATGATGGGGAATTCAATTGCTACTGAGAGAGATGGTCAAGAAACTATCCTTTAACTGAACGTGCCATAAAAATTCCTTCATAAACTATTGATATTTTAATAAAACACATTTGCATCTTGCCCTTTGACAAATGAATATTTAATGAGAAATGAAGAGTTGAAAGAATAACTCAGGTATATTCTAATCTGGAGAACTGGGATCGTGTGCTGCAGTCAGAAAAGTGCTCCTCTCCCTAGATCTGTGACTCAACTCTTTCCCGAGGACCTCCAAGGAAATACTATCCTTCCTTTTCCAGCTCAGATTTGAACCCCAGTCTGGGCAGAGTTTGCTCTGTGGTTTCATTCACTAGCTAGAGGTGACTTGGGAGGACAGAGAAAGGGTCACAAGAGAGCTGCTTAAGGCATAGATAGTTCATCCCACCTGTGAAGCACCTTGGCTCTTCCCTCTAGCTTTGCTCAAGGTCGGATTGCCCCATAAGCAAGGCAAGCAGAGGTTTTCTTGTGTTTACTTAGTGATCTGTAGCAAACCGTCTCATATGGATTTCACATCTAGGAATTATAGATTTGAAAAGAGGCTTTGATTCTGTGAGAAAGCGCTATGGGGTTAGGAGAGAGGACAGATGCCAGCCATACCTAGAAGCAGAGTCCTTGAAGTGGTGGGAAAAAAGACAAAGTGAGATGGTTTTACTACAGAAGTCAGTCAGCATAAGTGCCGACAATTATCTTGCTTGTCGGGCCATCTGAAGTGTTCAGGCATCTTTCTGCCGCTCTTCCGCTACTCCATGGAGCTGTCTTCAGTTGCCCTGGAGCTGAGCCCCACTCCCCGTGACCGCATGTGCACTTCCATGGGATTTTCAAAGCTGTGGTCCTCTGCGTACCAACCTTTAGACTTACCTGTTAGCATCGCCCAGGAGCTAAATCCAAACCCCTTGCCCTTGAGTTGACTCCAGCCCATAGCAACGGATATACGGTTTCTGAGACAATATTTTTTTTACTAGAATGGGCAGTCTCATCTTTTTCTGATACGATAAAGTAAATATCTATAATCAGACAATGGAACCCCTCAGAAAAAATCAGGCTACAAACTTAAAAAGAACTCAAGCGAGTTCCACCCTTCTCTCTGTATCAGGTTTTGAGGGAGGGGAGGCTGTACCTGGACTGTCTGCTAAAGTTGGCAAGATCGATTTTCTTTCCCTTTCTCTGGCCTTATGCCTACACTCCGCATATAGCTCCTTTTCTCAAGTCCTCTGCTGCGGCCTCTAGTTGTTCACGGCCTCCGTATGGGCCTGGTGTCCTTGAGTGTGCAGAGAGCAGGGAGAGGGGCTCTTCCTTGGTCCAGCTTAATTGGTGTGATTTAATGGTGTTTCTAGCGGATTTGGATTTATGTGGCATTCTGAGCCGCAATTCTGCTTTCTATATGTAGAATTTTTGTGGAGTGGTAAAAAATAATGGCTGTTCTGTGATTCCAGCCTCCTAAGCTAGGAGCCGGCAATTTACATTATGCAAATAGACATTATGCAATCAAGGCACTTTAGCAGGAATCTGGTGGCAGCGAGGCCGCTGATGAGCTGCGAGGTCTGCAGCCCCCACTGGAGGAGCTCTGGAAAGTGGGTATGAAGTGGGGGTAGGGGGTAGGCGGAGAGGAGGGAAGGCCGCTGTTCCACCGGCCTATGGAGGCAAAGTGGGGCCTGCCCAGAGATGAATGCATCCAGGGAGCTGCCAAAGCGACTCTCTCAATTAATGGCTTTGTTTAATCATACCCCCTGTCCAGAGGAGTATTGTCTTACGGATAATTTCGTTTGCCTAACGAGATTTTGCTAATTAAATCTCCTTTCAGTTGGTGTGACTATGCCTGCAGGAGAGGGGGCTATTTGTAGTCTTTTCCATAAACCTTTCTGGAGAGGAGCTAAGAAGAAGGGGAGGGGTGGAGAGGGAGGAAGAGGGGAGGGAGGCCCTTCCTACTGTGAGGAGAGAGTTTCTGAGCCGAGTTTGAAAACCGCAGGGGTTGGGGCTGCCCACCTTAACTGCCCCTTGTTCACTGACCCCTGGAAATACAGACACCTATAAATCCCTGTTTAGCCAGGAGGGGTTAAAAACTCTTATTTCCTTCCCCTTTTATCATCTTCACCATTCCCTATCCTCAAGCTCACCCTAAAATCTCTAGGGAGAAAAGTGGTGATGCTGGTGAGACTTACATGGAGGTTCAGGAGGACTTGCAAGTACTGCTCCCAGCGGTTTTGACTGGAGCGGGGGCTGGGATGGTGGTCGAACCACCTTCCCTCCCTTTGCCTTTGGTGTTAGCCAGCCAGTCTGGCTCTTCAGAGAGGAAAATTGTTCCAAAACTGGACATTTCATTCAGGATAATTGCATGAATCGAAAGAGGAGAATGCTTAGTGGTGTTCATTTATCTTTAGAGCCAGGATGTCTTGCTGTCTACAGAAGAGCCAAGCATTGTGCCTGGCCAAATAATAGAGGATGCATGCTGCTGTTAGTGTCTGACTATATCATCCCTCTCTTAAACTACCCTAGTAGTTCCTTGTTGTCTACTCAGTGTTTCCCCAAGTGGGCCATACCTTCCCCGGAGAGGTGGTGGAACAAACCAGGGGTGTTGCAAAAGCAGCTATCTACCCTTTATATTGGATTATGGGCTCCAGCACAACCGCTTTGACTAGCCAGGGGGTTGGGGCTGAGTGATTGTTTTCTGCAAAGGGGATGGTAGGCCAGATAAATTAGGAAACGTATGGTCTCTAGGTTCCAGGCCAGCTTCTTAGATTTGGCCGGCCATTGGCTTTATCATTCAATTCTGGCCACCTTTTCCAGGTTCCTCAGCCACCAGCCCTTGTTACGCCCTCTTTCCTATTACCCACAGACACTCAGCCACACAGCCACACACTGATTCATGATAGCCCAGCTATCCTTGATTTCTCAGTAACACTCCCGCCCCCCCAATAATCTGTATGCCTTCGGACCCTAATGCGTTTGTGCATGTTGTTCTTCTATTTGCAATAGCCTCCACCTGAAGAATGCCTGCACTTCCTATAATACCTGGTTTACATATCGCACCTGTCAATACCTCCTGTGTTAGTCTGGGTTGACTAGAGAAACAAATCCAAGGACACTCATTTGTGTATGAGAGAGCTTTATATCATAGAGCCATTGCATATTGAGAAATCATCCATATCCCAGCCCAGTCCAGATCAAGTCCATAGGTCTGATGTTAGCCCATATGTCCGATATTAGTCTGTAAATTCCTCTTCAGACTCACTCAGCACATGCAATGATGCTGAATGCAAGAAGTTCACGGGCCAGTGGGTGAAACGTCTTGTGGATCCAGTGGCAGTGGAAGCATCTCAGCTCTGGGGGAGGAAGTTCCCAGAATCCTCATGAGAAGGCCACACCCACAAGGAGACATCAGGCTGTGACCTGATTGACAGGCTAGACTCCACCCCTTCACTCTTAATATCCTCGAGTTGATATGAGATTATGTAACTACCACATCTCCTTACATATCTTCTCTGCCCTTTCCACTCACCTGACACTGATTCCTTCCTTCTTTGTCCTATATGTCAACACAGGACATTTCAAATATGTCTATTTGTCTATCCAAGCAGTTGACCAAATCTTATTCTTCTCTTAATCCCAGTACCCAGGATAGCTGTGACCATGACATGTACCCTACAAATCTGGTTGAATGGAAGAGCAAATGAATGTATCTAAAGTAAAGGCTGGAGTGATGGGGAGGCACTCTCCACAAAGCTCCCATGTCCCTGGAGACTGACAAGGGTGGGAGATGGGGATGGCAAGAAGACAGGCTGCCGCGTTACCTCTCCATGCTTTCCTTACCTGATTTCATGGACAGGCAGGGATGTTCGTGGATCCTCTTCTGTGTGCTAGCCCTGCATTGGGTGCTCTCATGTTGCATTTCGCACATTCACACGGTCCTTGTGAGATGGGTCTTATTTTTGCAGAAAAAATGGATCCTCTCCCGCCTTCATCAGAGGGCAGATGGAAGTGCCTTTGCATGCATCCTCGTCTCTCCTCTTCTAAGCCATCCCTCCTGATCAGAACCTAACCGTCCAGACGTGCATTGCATCCCTTTGCTTCCTATGGTGCTCCTGCTTGTGCTGCAAAGGCTGCAATGTGTGCTGGGGAGCGCCGGGAAGCGCAGGCCCCACAAGACGACTTCTAAAGTAGTTACTAGTTCTGGGCTGTTGCCCAGAAAGAGGTAGGATGTGAAGGGTGGAGCAGTCTGCATTCCATGGCTGGGAGGGAGCCCAAAGGAGAAATCGTTTAGATCATCACGTGATCACGTGTGTGGTGAGTACCTGTATATATGTGTGTTTCCTATGAGTAGTGTGTGTCTCTGTACATGTGTATGTACTCATGAGAGAATGAGACCAGTTTGGGGGAGGGAGTGGTTTTGTGTTTCTTTTGAGCCCACCCCCACCCCCCCTGCTTTCAAGTGCTCTCCTTTTGCCATTGGATTCCCCCTTTGGTCCAAGTTTGTCCTGGTGTAGGTGTTTGGTTTCTTCAAGTGGACTTTTAATCACATTAACATCCTCGCCGTACTCTGGGTATGTAATTTTTCTAGGAGCACAGTAGATCTTCAGCCAGTGCTCAGTAAATGCCCAAGTCAGTGGCTGACCAAGCACGCACCTTCAAGTGAGAGAGACTTGGCTGAGTCTTGGTTCCATTATTTAGTACCTGTGAACTTCAGATTTAATTTTGTTATCCAAAAAGAATAATGCTACTTACTCTCTCATTCTCCAAGGTTGCTAGTAGAGGATTATAAGAGATATGTGAAAAATGTGTTATAAGCTATAAAGTACTGTATAAGCATAAGAGGTTATTAGTATAATGGCTATTATGCTTGAAGTGATCACTGTGTTTGAACATTAGAGATTCTGGTTTTGGAAATATAAAATCGTCTAGGCCTGGGTCTTGGTTATCTGATGCTGCTCTCACAGAAATACCACAAGTAGATGGCTTTAACAAGCTAAAAGCCAGTTTCTCACCGTTTAGGAGGCTGGAAGCCTGCATCCAGTGTGCCAGCTCTAGGGGAGGCTTTCTCTTGGTAGCACTTCTGGAGGAAGACCCTTGTCTCTTCAACCTGTTCTCTAGTTCCTTGGAGAGCTCCGTGTGCTCGGCTTCCATCTGGACTAATTTCTCCTCTGCTTGCTTGTTTGGTCTCTTTTATATCTCAAAAGACATTGACTCGAGATGTCAAACCAAAACCAAACTAGGTTGATTATGACTTCTATCCACCCCATAGGGTAGACTAGAGCTGGCCCAGTGGGTTTCTGGAACTGTAGCTATTGACAGTAGTAGAAAGCCTCGTCTTCACCCAGGAAGCAGCTGGTGGTTTCAAACTGCTAACTTTGCGGTTAGTAGCCGTTTGAAACCACCAGCTGCTTCAAGGGAGAGGACGAGGCTTTCTACTCACATAATACATCACTAGGGCTCCCACTCAAAATACACCCGCCAGCAATCCTGCCTTATTAAAACAATAGAGATAACCCTTCCCGAAATAGGATAGTCACCACAGGTGCTGAGGTTAGGATTTACAACACCTATTTGGGGGTGGGGTGGGGGTGGAGGCACAATTCAATCTGGTAGCAGCATCTATTTTGAACTTCTGTTTACAGAATAGTTATTATAGAACTGACTCCAGGTTCGACTAACTTGGGGGAATTTTCAGAGGCGGGGGCTTTCGCTCAGAGACGCTTCCCTTCTCCCTCCCCCACAGGCTGTCCCTGGCACTGGAGGCAACTTCTAGGAAAATGGCCCGTTGTCTTTCCTGTCCCCTCTCTCCCAAGTGCATCCAAGTAAATGATCTCTCCTGAGTGTCTGCAATCACCTAGTCTTCCCTGCCTCGTTATCTTTGTAAATGCTGTTCCTTCTGCTGTTCCCGACTGCCTTTCCCTTATTTCCCATGAGTCTTTTTCTGACCATCTCCTGACAAGTTGCTGTGCTCTCTCGGGCCTTGCAGGTGACCAGGCAGTCCTCTGGGAGGGCATTGCTGACGATTACTTTCTCGGTGTGTACATCCTGGGCAAGCACTAAGCAGTCCTTATTTCTGCAGTCCCAGGGCTGAACAGCTGAATGGATAGGAAAGGGTTGAAATTTGGTAGATGTACAAGATTTGAACTTCTGAAGGGCTCTCATCTGTAGGTGAAGGTAGAGAAGAAGCAGCTTCGGAGAGAATGTCACTGGCTTGCAAATAACCCCCAGATGCCTGCAATGTTTCCCACTCACCCCCGATGGGTGGTCAACTAAGTTGGTCTTCTGAGCCTGGGGACCCCAACCCCACGTAGGTGGGTGTTGAGGTCTCCAGATTAGAGTTGAGTCTCTGTGTTGCTGGCCCTGCGGATGAGAGTTACCCAGCTGAGGAGGCAGGTGGTTTGCTCCTTCCAGATGATCTCTTGCTGATGTTTGTCCCAGCTGATGGATTTGCTGGAAGCCCTCCCTGGGATGTGATCAAATCACCCCCTCTCTAGGTTTGATGGCACCTTACCCCTTGCCTGTTGTAGGCCTCATTCCCCACACCCTCCCTACTCCCAGCAATTCTCCTGGAGCCATAGGCAACTTCAGCAAAGTGCCAGGGGGCTGAGAGACTTTTCATTATCGAATGCACTGAACCTATTTGTGAGTGTTTTTCAAAGTGTTTAATCCAAGGTGTTCCCTCAGTTAAATTAGTGCAAACATCTGTGTCCCACATCCACCTCCATTTGCATTCTGTGCCATTTATTACAGCGGGAAATTGGAAGGCACCTTAGGAATACTTAGGACAAAATTAGGCTAGGTTGGGGTGGGGAGGGGTGCCAGTGAGATTGGTCCACAAGATGGAATGACTTCCCATTCTGGGACTTGTGGAGAAGCCGCTTTCTGGCACAAGAGACAATATAGAAGAGCCGGGGCTAGGGACCACCAGGTCTGGCGGGGAGGCTGGGTGAGTTTGAGGAATGCCCTGATCCCCTAATAAGTCCAAGTATCTGCAGAGGCAGAAGGAGTTGATGCTATTGTTTGATAACTTTGAACTCAATTAAAAAAAAAGTGCTGTTACCTTCAAGTGACACCCCCTAAGTCTCTCTCTGGGAGAGGCCTTACATGCTGGAAAGTAGAATGTTTCCATCGTTACACTGCACAGCCTCCATGACCGGTTGGACTTGAACAACAGCTTCTCATCCCTTGTTTCGTGTAGTACCCCATGGTCACCAATTACCGTAGGAGTCCTATTATTACACTAATCTTGGAGTGATAGAACAATGTCTGCTTTATGACAGGCACTATACTAAATGCCTCACACCCACTAGCTGAAGGAGTCTTCCCAACAAGCGCTTGAGATAGGTCTGATCAGAGCAAATCAGGAAAGCATGGCTCAGAAAGGGTAAGCAACATGTTCCTTGTTGCACAAGTGGAAAGTAGAGCAGATCGGTTTTGAACATGGGTCTGCATGACTCTGGAGTTAAAGTGCTATTCACATTCCAACATCTCTCTAAAAATAGAGTAGTTGGGATTGACTTTGTCACCTCCTCCAAACCCCTGGCCAGTACATCCTAGCCTAGTTGGACCTAGCCTGTCTGCCTCAGTTTCCCAGACTCCTATTAGTATGACTTAGCCTGAGACTCACTCTCGGGACCCTGCAGATGAGTCACTCAGCCTTGCAGGTGATGGAAGCCTTGGCCTTTGTGTGTGTGTGTGTGTGGGGAGGGGGGAGGGACAAGAAAGAAAAGGACAAAAGAAAGTCTGCCGTCATGTCAACTTTGATTTCTAGCCAACCTACAGGACAGTGTAGAACTTCCCTGGTGAATTTGCAATACTTTAAATATTTACAGGAGTAGAAAACCTCATCTTTCTCCTGTGGAGGGGTGGCTGGTAGACTTGAACTGCTGACCTTATGGTTAGCAGCCCAACAAATAACCCACTATACCACGCAGGCTTCTGAAAGGGAACTTAGAAACCACTGACTCCCTGACTGAGGGGGTAAACTGGGGCTCAGAGGAGGCAATGAGAGTATTTGGTTGGTGACGTAAGTTGGACTGGAACTGAGGGCTCCTGGGTAGAGAATGAGGTCAGGGCTTGGGAACAGTTCTGCAGTTTTGTAGGGAAGGTGTTGCTTTTCTAGATTCAAACTGTAAAATGAGGCTTGAGCAAAAAATCAGGGCTGGAAAGCACAGGAGGCTGCAATAAATCTCTTCAGCTACCATAAAAGGAGAGCCTGCCAGATTCAAGCCATCTGCTGGCCTCTTCCAGCCT
>NW_022111365.1:6360121-6375815 GCF_000313985.2 Echinops telfairi | reverse complement strand
ATCCTCATATATAAATATATGTACATAAGTACATGCCTTTATTTAGACCTCTAGAAATGCCCTTTGCTTCCTAGCTTTCTCCTCTATTTCCTTTTACTTTCCAAAAGGACAAGTTTTCAGCCTTAGTTTTCTTCATCTGTTAAAGGGAAATGATAATCTCACCTCATAGTCAATTACTGGGATAATTACAGGAAATAATAAGCATGCTTGAACCAGTTTAGGGACTCAGTACACTGTTATTTTGTTTGCATCCCTTTTCTAAGGCCCCCATCTTTTGTTCCCTTTTAGATCTTGTGTGCTTGGATGCTAGGTTTTTGGTAGGGGGCACAGTGGAGGTGAAGGTGGGGAGCCTCTGATTGAGGTCTTCATCCTCTGTTCCTTCTCGCTGTCCCTTCCTCCTTTAAAAAAAGACTTTAATAAAGCTCCTGGCATGGGGCATTGCCTGGGGCTTTATAAGAATGAATTGCTTATCCCAGCCCCTGCCCCTAAAACTGGCCATCCACAATCAGCACACACTTATTAAGCAAGTACTGTGTGTAATATTCTGTGCTGAGTCCAGTGGGGTCCCAGGAACACTTCCAATGTGAGAGCAGATGCCAAGGGCCTCTTATAGCCTGCCAGTGTCCAGTTTGTTCTTGTTCTTTTTGGGATGGCCGGATCCCGAGCCCAGCTGACTATCCTAGCAGGAGCTAGGGCTTCTGTACCTTTGGTGCTTCCTCACTCGACACATAACATTCTCTCTGGTCTCAAATACCTTCTAGCCCCTACCCCCTTACCCCCCTACCACTTGTTCTCGTGGTAAGAATTTAGTTTCTTGTGACACGTATATCTGTGATCATAAGTATGCTCCTTGAACTCCCAATTTAGACAAGTTTGTTTGGACGAATTTGTTTTGGAAGGAGTACAACCAGATGCTTCTTAGAGGCAGGGATAGTGAGACATCATCTCATGTGCTTTGGACAGGTTGTCAGGGAGACCAGTCCCTGGAAAAGAGGGGCAGGCAAACCAGAGGTGGGCTCTTGATGCGAAGAATGGACGCAGTGGCTGCAACGATGGGCTCAAACAGAAGAACATTGTACGGATGGCACAGGACCAGGTGGTGTTTCATTATGCTGTGCACAGGGTTGCCATAATTCAGAACCAACCCAATGGCACCTAGCAGCACACTCCCAATGCACCCTGGTGCGTCATTCTGTGACCATGCGTCCAGTGATTTTCAACCTCTCCCTGACCAGAGATACCCAGCGCTTTGGTGTTTCAAGGGCAAAGAGCCCACAGTGTAGAACCCTTGAGTTAAAATGGGCCTTAGGGATCATCCGTCTGTCTCATTGCTTCCAGACCAGATCACACACAGCCTTTCGGTAACAGAAGATGATGCCCAGTGATTCGCCTTTGAGACTGCATACATGTGTGTTTGGTTGAGTGATTTCAGCAGTCTTCCTCTCCACTGGCGTGTCATCGCAGGCCTCACTCTAAGTGCCAAGGTGTTGGGTCTGAGATCACGTCTCTCCTTTTCCTTTGCAATTCTAGTAAGTATTGTTTCCTTTTGACCGAGTCTCAAGGTGTGGCATCTCCAGCGAGAGCTGAGGGCAGACAGAGAAGAATGACCCACTGAATGTATGGCTCTGCGATCTTTGCCAAGGACATTTCCTTTTCCTGGAAGTTCTCGCTGTGTGTCGTCAAATCTTACCCATTCTCCATAGTTCCCATGCCATGGCTTCACAACATTTTCTTGCATCCCTCATGGGAGGCATTCCATTGCCTCTGAGCACCTGACCTGACCTTCTGTCTCTGACTGGTGCACACCTGCATCCGGGATGTGTCGGTGCCTGAGCTGCATCTGTACAGGTTCTATAGCTGCTTTGCTCTTGTATCCTTCAGTCCACAGGGCAGGGTGCCAGGCCAAAGCAGAATTTATGATAATGACTGAACAAAATGCACAGGCCTCCTCTTTCAGAGAGAGGTATCTGGGTTCTCCTCTCATCTTCTGCTTTGACTGTTCTGCCACAGGCTTCTAATGGACTTGTAACAAGTCATTGGACACTAGATGCTCTCGCCAGCAAAAGACAAACAAGTATGAACTTCTGCTTGGTGGACTGAGCAGACAGGAGTTACTCCAGCAAGGCAGGCCTGTCAAGTCCCAGGATACAGATCCCCTACACACAGAGTCTCAAACTGAGTAAGCAAGACGAGCTATTGGAATTAGAGAAGAAAATATTACACCCGTTGCTCACGCATCAGTGTGGGTAGGCTCCAAAGACCAGGTCACTGTGTGAAAATCGGTGCTATGCCACAGTAGAAGATGGCTCATCAGAGTGCATCCTCACACAACTGCCAACGTTCATCATTATGTAGCAGTTTTTATTATTTATTTTTTAAAAGACTGAGAATCAGGGACCAGCCAAGTTGAAATATAACCTTAACCACCACAGCCAGAATTACTCTCGCCTCGCACCTCAGCACTCATTATTGCTGATGTATGTCATTAATGCACAAGGGCTTGGACAGTAGAGTTTTCACTCTTGTAGTCAATGCAAAATGCTCGATAATGAGGTAGTCGGTAAGGGTCGAGTAAGTATTCTTTATTAATTTTCATCTTTATCTCATCTCATTTAGATTTCTTTTGAATGTGCTTCATAAGACATATAATGTATACACATACATATGCAAATTATCTCTCTCTATATATATATATCTATATATATAGAGAGAGAGAGTAGAGAAGTCTGGGCGGTACCATGATTCGCATGCTTGGCAGTTAGCTGAAAGGGGCTAGGTTTGAGTTCACACAGAGGTGGCTCAGAAGAAAAATCAGCCTTGAGAACACTATCGTGCACAGTTGGACTCTGACACAGGTGCGGTATTATGGCAACTGGCCACAGGTTTATCTTGAAAGCCTGTTGAATTATGTTTATTGACGAAACTGCAAAAATAGCAGGATACCGTCAACTTCAGCCACACTGTCCAGAAAGTGAGGCAGGTACCTGTTTGCTAGTGTGTCTAGACAAACGTCCCAGACTTCTAAGGTGGCCTAATCTATACCTAACGTTATACTGCTCGAATGTCACAGGCTGGCAAACTCCTTCAGGAAAGGAACTTAGGAATCCTCTCTATCTATGAATCTTTGTGCCTAAACACATAGCAGGGACTCAATAAATAAATGTTGCTTGAATTGTATTTAATTGAAGTGATTGAGACTAGGAATCTTTTAATGATTTAAAAAGTGACTTTGATTCAATCATCAGTTATCTACTTCCAAACAGTACACTTGGTGACCAGAACCCTTAGGCAGTCATTAAACAAATTCAAGCCTACTGGGGAGCAGGTTCTGAGCTAGGTACTTAGGCAACAAATTTAGCGCCCTGGACCTCAGATTAGGGGCCCTGGTGGTGATGTTGGATAAGCATTTTGACTGCTATCTGCAAAGTTGAGGGTTCAAATCCACCAGCCACTCTTTGGGAGAAAGATGAGGTTATCTTGTCCCATAAAGATTCAGAAACAGTATGACTCTATTGCAGGGGGTGGATAGTCCTCTGGTTCCTTATTTCTCACTTTTCAAAAGCAAGCAAATTTTTTATAATGTAAATATTCAAACAAATAAACCAAAGAATATCATGAACAATATGCACTCATCACTCAACTTCAATACCTATTAACTCTTCCCTCTCTAGTCACATTATTTTGAGGCAAATCCCAAGCCTCATATAATTTCCTATGAAAATATTCCACTCACAGCCCTTTATGGAGAGAGTAAAAACCTAATTTCCATGGAGTTGGTGCTGATTCAAGGCAACCCTGTGTGTGTTAGAATAGATTATAAACCATTCTGAGAATGATGGTGGCAACAAACGTATAAATGTGCTGACACAATGGATGGATGTATGGCTTGTGATAAGAGTTGTATGAGCCTGCAATAAAATGATTTTTTTAATAGATTATAAACCATGGGGTTGCAATTGGCTAATTTTTCAAAAATAGATCACTAGGCCTTTCTTTCGAGGTGTGTCTGGGTGAACCCAAAGTTCCAACCTTTTTGTGAGTCGGCAAGTGTGATAACTATTTTTATCATCTGGTAACTCCATCTTGTAGGGACAGATTTACCCATAAATGAAAGTCTTCCAAGAGCTGCACTAGACAATAGTAGGCATGGTCAGGTCCAGAGCAAGCAGTTATCCCTTGGGAAAGTACAGTGGGGTCAGGGATCCTTTTTATAAAATGAAGCTTAGGCTGTGTGTGTAGGCCTTAACTTCTAAATTCTAGTGTTGAAATTTCAGAACCAAGGAGAGGACTGATCAGATGAGTAGTCAATTTGATAGGACACACTGGTAGGAAGACCTGCACCAAAGACAAACAGAACACTTGAATTTGACCTCACAGACTCTCATTTCCAGAGGAGAAAACCAAGGCTCAGAAAACTAAGACCTCTTATCACAACCATTGTTCTAGAGAGCAGCAGCTGCATCCAGAATCTGTCACCACCGCTGCACGCTCCTTGGCTGAGTTCCTCCCACTCCACTGCCTCCCTCTGTTTCCTTTCGACCAAGGGAGGGCCTGGCCTGGTCCAGCCAGGTTAGGCTGCCTTTTCACACACAGGTTTCAGGGGCCAGGAATAGCCCACGTTGGGCCCCCAGCAGTCTCTGGGCAGTGCCTCCTCTCTGCCCTCCAGCAGATTCCAGAGGGGCCAGTGGCCCGCAGTCCCCAATCATCACTGTCTGCGTGTGACTTCGCCTTTCTTCCTGTACAAGTTGAGCACTTGCCACCCTGCTGTCTGTTTCTCCTTGCTAAGGTTCAGTTCTAATTATGTTGATTTTCTTCATCCCACCCCCTCCTGGAAGCTTATTAGGTTGAATATTTTTATTTATTATCATTTCGCCCAACTCCTGCCAGCATTTCCAATTACTCTCCCCGCTTCCTTGTAATTGTCTTTCTGTAATGGCTCTGAAACAATTGCGCTAAATGAGGTGTCTCCTGGAAGATGGGAGTCTCACTTCATTAAAGGCTAATGTATTCTCAGCTCCAGCTCTGTGGGGCTGGCTTGGAAGGAAGACATTTAAACAGCTTCTTTTATTGTATAAGGAACAACTTTTCGGCAATGGAGATGTCTGTGGGGTAGATGTGGATGTATGTGTGTTGCCTGATTTTAATTTAAAAGAAGCTTATGAAATAGTGTAAGTCTCCTTCCTGATGAAACTGACTTTTCTGGTAGCGGGTAGCTGAGATTTATGCAGATGAGGTAGCAGGCTCGGAGCAGGATGGAGAGGGGCAGTGGCAAAAGGTATTGTAATGTTCTCTACCCTGCTGCCAGTCCCCAACCCTTCCTGTTCTAAGCCTGCCAGGATTAATCCCTGGACTTCTCCATGCTTTGGCCTTGGGTCTCTGCTTCCCGTATTATATGCTCATCTTCCACTATGGTGATGGGCTCTTATTCCATATCACTTTGTATCCATCAAGTTTTTTTTCAGTTACATATTCTCATTCTTTCATTCATTTGTCAACAACTGGTTATCGCTCACCATATTTAGGCATGGGGACACTGAGAGTTCAATGGTGGAATGTTTCACTTCCATGTAGAGGATTTGGTTTACTTTCCAATCAATGCATCTCATGGGCAGCCACCAACCAACCATCTGTCAGTAGAGGTGTCTGTTTCGCTGTGGTGCTAAACAGATTGCATCAGAACTTCCAGACTAAGACAGACTAAGAAGAAAGGCTTAGTGATGTATTTCTGAAAATTAGCCAATAAAAACCATATGGATCGCAACAGTCAGATTCACAATCAGTCATGGGGATGGAACAGGACTGAGCAATGATTTGTTCCTTTGGACATGGGGTCAGCATGGGTTTGGGGCCAAATTAATGGCAACTAACAACAATAGCAACATGTTCTGGCATTAAAGAAGGGGGCTGAAACTCATAAAATAGCAAGGAACAGAGCTAAATGGCAAGCAGTCAAGCGTATGATAATATAAACCCTATAATTGGACAAGGTCAGGTCACTCTGGGAACCCCCAGGAGGGCATCTAATACAATCTTGCGGGGGCAGGCAGAGATCCTAGAGGTACAGGGATCTGAGTAAGTAACTGAAGGATGACGAGTTGGCCAAGTGTTGAAGAAGGGTGGGGAAGCATTTCAGGTGCAGGGAACTTCATAATTAAATCCTGATAGCTAGAAAGGTGAGTCACTAGATGGTGCCAATGGTTAATGTGCTTGGCTTCTAACCAAAGACTGGAGGTTTGAGTCTCCAGAGGTGCCTTGGGAGAAATGCCTGATGATTTGCTTCTGAAAAATCAGCCAGTTGTACTCTGACACACATGGGGTTGCCATGAGTTGTAATGGACTTGATGGTAAACGGATTGAGAATGCTTAGCAGACAGAGTGCAATGCAGCATTTTCCATGTAGCAGGTGTGTAGGGTGGGAGAGGTACCCTAGTGATGTTCCTCAACAGTGGAGATCACTGAGTGGCAGTCTACCCAGTGGCCTTGAGAATTGAAGTGGGACACAGATTTTTAACCAGGAGGATTGATTTGGCTCTATTTGGGGCTATCTATTTTGGTGAGATGGTTTCTACTTCGGTATGTAGAATGGATTGGAAATAAGGCAAAAAAGAGGCAAGACCACTTAGGAAGCTGTTCTAAGAAAAAAATAGAGCCCTGAATGAAGGAGCGGCAGTGAAGAAAGAAAGTGATATCGATTTATGGGCTGTTTCAGATGAAGATATCCATGGCTGAAGGGGGAGGTGGTTGCGAGGGAGAGTGAGGCAGTCAGGGTGAGACCCAAGGTTCATACTGGAGAAACTGGTGGGGGTGGGGCCCTGGCTGCATTCCAATAACTCTGCTATGATGCGGGATCTTTTGTTATGAGGTGCCACAGTGTTGGATCTGCCACCTAGCCACCTTATACACACCAGGACAAACTGTTGCCTGGTCCTGCATCAGCTTTACAATTGGTGCTATGTTTGAAACCACTGCTGCAGTCCCTATGTCAATCCATCTCATTGAGAGTCTTCTTTTTGCTGACACTCTGCCAAGTACGTTGTTCTTTCCCAGGGATTGGTCCCCTCTGCTGACATGTCCAAAGTACACGAGACAGGCTTGCTATCCTGGCTTCTAAGGATTCTAAGGAGTATTCTGGAAATACTTATTCCAAGACAGATTGCTTTATTTTCCTGGCAGCCCATTGCATATTCAGCATTCTTCCCTAGCACTACAATTCAAGGCATCAATTCTTCAGTCTTCTTTATACAGTATCCAACTTTTGCATGCAGTTATGATAAATGAAAATACCATGTTTTCAGTCAAGTTCACTTCAGTCTTCAAATCACATCTTTTCTCTTTAACACTTTAAAGAGATCTGTGTTAGTCTGGGTAGACTAGAGAAACAAATTCATAGATACTCATATGTGCATAAGAAAGAGCTTTATATTCAAGAGCAGTTGAATAGTGAGAAAATATCCCAGTCTAGTCCAGATCAAGTCCATAAATCCAATATTAGCCCCTGTATTAGTCTATGGACGTTAGCGAAAAATCCACAGAAACTCATGTATAAGAGAGAGTTTTATATAAAGGTTAAGTGCACATCAAGAAAACATCCCAACTCAGTGCTGCCCAAGCCCACAAGTCCAACATTAACCCATATGCCCAACACCAATCCACAAAATCCTCCTCCATCTCACAAAACACACACTATGACACCACTGCAGGAGGAAAGCCGAATCAGTGAATGTGTAGCACTGGCAGGGGTCTCCACATGTCTGCTCCAGCACCCAGGGCTGCATCAGGATATGTCCATGCAGCTTCTCCTTGGGGATGTCTTGCAGGAAGTCAGCCTTGCAGCTGCACTCTGGTCTGACCATCAGAAAGCAAGAGATCCAAGAACTAGAAAGGCGAGGCTCACCGAGCCATGTATCCCTCCGCCCTTCAATTAACCCCACATGTGTTTATCGGCCAGGTTGGCACAATAAACTAACTACCTCAGCCTCTATGTCCAATACCAATCTATTAAGTGCTCTTCAGACTCATGAAACACATGCAATGACGCCAAATGCAGGAAGATCACAGGCCAGTAGTGGAAGGTCTTGTGGATCTAGTGGCAGTGTAAGCATCTCAATACTGGCAGGGGTCTCCATGTGGCACCTCCAGCTCCAGAACTCTGGCTGCATCAGCAGAGCTACATCAGGCTTGTTGTCAATAATCTTTTGCAGGGTGTGAGGTTGGGACCCACCTCCAACCTGTTATTTATCTCCTTAGTGCCTCCAAATGAGGTCATCAAGCTGTGACTGGATTGACAGGTTAAACTCTACCCCTTCACTCTTAAGTCTCAAATTGACAACAGATTATGTAACTAACACAAGATCTTTAGCACAGATTTGCCCAGTGCAATGTCTTGTTTGAATTCTTGGCTGCTGTTTCCCTGGTATTGATTGTAGATCCAAGTAAAATAAATTTCTTGACAATATTACTCTTTCTCTGTTAGTCGTGATGTCTTCAGTGGAGCTTGGCCTTCTTCCTTCAGTACCATTGCTTCTTGATCATATGCTGCCTCCAGAAATGGTTAATCGTCAATTCTTTTTGGTACAGTGACTTTTGATACTTCCTGGGTTGTTCAGTATTTTGCCTACGTTGTTGTTGTTAGGTGCTGTTGTGGCAGTCCTGACTCACGGCAGCTCTGTGTGCAACAGAACAAAACACTGGCTGACCCAGTGCCATCCTCACACTTGTTATGTTTGAGCCCAACGTTGTAGCCATGTGTGAATCCATCTTGTCGAGACCCTTCCTCTTTGTGCTGCCCCTCCACTTGAGCATGTGGTCCTTCTCCAGGAACCAGTGATCCTTCAATATTCCAACTCAAGGTTTGAATTTTTTATTGAATTCTTTCAACACATTTCATTATAATACTATGCTTAGTCTTCTTAAGCCACCCTTTGAAATCTTACATTCAGCTCATTTACCTCATAATTTCTTCCTCTCGCTTTAGCCACTCTCTATTCAAGAACAAATTTCTGGTTTTTTTCTGACATCCATTTTGGTCTTTTCTTTCTTTACTGTTTGTTTAGTGACCCTTTGATTTCTTCACATATGGTGTCCTTGATGTTATCCCATAACTCCTCTGGTCTACTGACATTAGTGTTCAGTATGTCAAATATGTTCTTTAGATGGTCTCTCTATTCAGGGGGACATATTCAGGGTTATACTTGGGCTCTCATAGATGTGTTTCCATTTTATTAAGCTTCAATTTGAACTTGCATGTGAGGAGTTGATAGTCTATTCTGCAGCTCGTCTCTGGCCTGGTTCGACTGATGATATTGAGGTTCTCCATTATCTCTGTACATAGATGTAGTCAATTTGGTTCTTGTTTATTTCTTCTAGCTGGGTCCATATATACAATTGCCATTGATATTGTTGAAAAGGCATTTCCAATAAATAGGTAAGCTGATTTTGCAGAATTCTATCATGTAATCTCCAGAGTCAGTTTTTGTCACCAAGACTATTTTCCAACTACTGATCCTTCTTTGTTTCCAATGTTCTCATTCCCCATTCCAATCACTAGTGATTATCACTATCTTGGTGACATTTAAAAATTTTTAATTTTAGAATGTAGAAGTTGGTAAAAATCTTCAATTTCTTTATCGTTAGCCTTCAGGGTTGGTGCATACATTTGATTAATAGTTGTATTAAATTGTCTTCCTTGTTAAGTGTCTGAATATTATCTTGTCATTGATCTGTTGTATTTTATGATAGATCTTGAACTGTTCTCTTTTTAAACATTTATTGTGAATTATCTTGGGGTTCACATTTCAGATGATCATTTTTGTATCCAATAACTTAAAAACAATTTATCAAATCTCCCACTAACTGGCCTGCCTTTCCCCCGTATCTAACATCTAGCCTACTCTCCCTTTCCTTCCCACCCTTGTTGTTAGGTGTTGTAAAGTCAGCTGAGACTCAGAGAGACCCTATGTACAACCAAATGAAAATCTGTCCTGTCCTGTAGTATCCTCACAATTGTTATGTTTGAGCCCATCGTTGGATACCCTGTGTCGATCCATCTTGTCTAATGTCTTCTTCTTTTTCGCTGCCCCTCTCCTTTACCAAGCATGATGTCCTTCTCCAGGGACTGGCCTCTCCTTATGTGCCCAGAGTATGTTAGATGAAGTCTCCTCATTCTTTTCTCAGAGACATTCGGGATCTACTTCTTCCAAGATAGATTTATTTGTCCTTTTGGCAGTCCATAGTACTTTCAATATTCTTTGCCATCGCCATAATTCAAATGCATTGATTCTTCTTTGGTCTTCCCTATTCAATGTCCAAATTTCACATGCATATGAGATGATAGAAAATGCCATGGCTCGGGTCAGGCACCTCTTAGTCCTCAAAATAACATCCTTATTCTTCAACATTTTAACGAGGTCTTACGCAGCAGATTTGCCAATATAGCATGTGATTTGATCTTTTCACCACTGCTTCCATGAGCATCGGTGGTGGAGCCAAGTGAGACACAATCTTTGACAGCTTCAATATTTTCTCCATTTATCAGGATGATGCCTATTGGTCCAGTTGTGAGGATTTTGATCTTCTTTATATCAAGTTGTAATCCGTACTGGAAGCTTCAATCCTTGATTTTCATCACCAAGTGCCTTAAACCCTCCTCACTTTCAGCAAGCAAGGTTCTATCACCTGCATATCACAGATTGTTAATACATTTTCTTCCAATCCTGGTGCCACCATTCTTCTTCATATAATTCAGCCTCTCTGATTATTTGTTCAGCATATAGATTGAATAAGTATATTGAAAGGATGCAACCTTGACACACACCTTTCCTGATTTTAAACCGTGCAGTACGCCCTTGTTCTGTTTTCACAACTATCTCTTTATCCAGGTACAGGTTCTCCATGAGCACAAAAATAGGACATCTTTCCAAGGCTACCTATATTGTGTTATGATGTACACAATTTAATGCCTTCATATGGCCAATAAAACACAAGTAAACACCTTTATGGTATTCTCTGCTTTCAGTCAAGGTCCATCTGACGTCAGCAATGATATCCCTTGTTCCATGCCCTCTTCTGAATCCTGCCGAACCTCTGGCAGCTTCCTGTCAATGTACTGATGCAACCATTGTGGTATGAATCTTCTGAAAAAAATTAATTGCATGTGATATTAATGGCATTTTTCTATAATTTGAGCATTCTGTTGGCTCACTTTGGATCGATGTCTTCCAATCAGCTGACCAAGTAGCTGTCTTCCAAAGTTCCTGACATTGAAGAGGAAGTGCTTCCATGGTTCATTAGCTTGTTAAAACATTTCTGTTGATACTCCATGAATTCCTGGAGCCTTGTTTTTGGCTAAGGCTCTCAGTGAAGCTTGAACTTCTTCCTTCAGTACCATTGGTTCTTGCTCATATGGTTGAAATGGGTGGCTATCAACTAGTTCTTTTTAATACTCACTGCCATCGAGTCAATGCTGATTCATAGTGACCCCCATAGCGTGTTTCTGATACTTTAACTGTTTATGGGAGTAGAAAGCCCAGTCTTTCTCCCACAGAGCTGCTGTTGGTTTTGAACTGACAACCATGTGGATCACATCCCAACATATAACCACTACCCCGCCACGGCTCCTTTTTTTGTTACAATGACTCTGTATTCTTTCCATCTTTTTTTGACGCTTCCTGAATCATTCAATACTTTGCCCTTGGAATCATTCAATGTTGCAGCTTAAACCTTGAATTTTTCTTTAGTTCTTCCGAATTGATGTCTGTTTGTTGAGTGTGTTATTTCTTTGGGGTTTTCTAATTCAAGGTTTTTGCACATTTCAGTATTTTAATTTGTTTTTACTAGCTGCCCTTTGAAATGTTCTGTTCAGCTCTTTGATTTCATGAATCCTTCTATGTGCTTTAATTACTGTATGATTAAGAGCAAGTATCTGACATGCATGCTGATTTTTTTCTTTCCTTTATGTCTTTTTAATGACCTATGGCTTTCTCCATGGATGATATTCTTGCTGGCCTCCCACACCTCATTGGATCTTTTGTCTTTAGTGTTCAATGCAACAAATCTGTTCTTGAAACTCACACTGGATAGACTACAAGTCATATTTTGACTTTTGTGGACATTTTAATTTACTTCAGCTTCAACCTTAACTTTATGACCAATTGATGATCTGTTTCTCAGTCCATCCCTGGATTGGTTTTAGCTCCTAAAACTGAGCTTCTTCATCATCTCTTTCCACAGATGTAGTCAGTTGGCTTTCTTTGTATTCCATCTGGAGAAGTCCACATGTATAGTTTGTCATTAGTGTTATTAAAAAAAAGATATTTGTGATGAAGTCATTGGTCTTGCAAAGTTCTGTCATGCAAATTTTTGTTTTCTTTGCATTGAATTATAATTCATATTAAAGACTGCAATCCTTGATCTTCATCAGTAAGTACTTCAAGTCCTCCTCATTTTCAGCAAGCAAACTTGTGCTATCTATCTGCATATTGCAAGTTACTAATAAGCCTTCCAATCGTGATGCCGTGTTCTTTTTCATATAACTCAGCACCTCTGATTGAACAATTATAGTGAGAAATACAACCCTGACACATGTCTTTCTTGACTGTAAACCTTGCCGTGTCCCCTTATTCTGTTTGCATAACTGCCTCTTGATCCATGTACAGTTTTTACATAAGCACAATGAAGTATTCTAGAATTCCCATTCTTCTAAATGTTATTCATAGTTTGTTATAATCCACATAGTCAAATACCTTGGCATCGTTAGTAAACCACAAGCAAACATTGTTTTAATATTTTCTGCTTTCAGCCAATATCCATTTAATATCAGCAATAATATCCTTTGTTCTACGAGTATGTTCCCCTCTGAATCTCTGGCAGATCCCTGTCAATGCACTGCTGCAACTGTTGTGGAATGATCTTCAGCAAAATTTTATTTGCATGTGATATTAATATCATTGTTCTATAATTAGCACATTCTGATGGATCGCCTTTCTTGGGAATTGGTACAAATACTGCGTCTAGTTTGTTGGCTAGGCAGCTGTCTTCCAAGAGGTTAGTGAGCACTTCTCTGTTTTGTCAGCTTTGTAGCTGTTGATTTCTTATAGTTGGTTGGCTGGGTAGATGTCTTCCATGAGGTTATTGAGTGCTTCTATGCTTTGTCAGCTGGTTGAAATGTTTCAACTGTTATTCTATCAATTCCTTGATCCCTTTTTTTGCTCGTGCTTTTACTGCAACTTGGACTTCTTCCTTCAGTACGCTTGGTTCTTGAACATATGCTACCTCTTGAACTGGTTTAATGTTGATTTTTTAGTACAGTGACTGTGTAATCCTCCCATGTTCTTTTAATACTTCCTGCATTCTCCATTATTTTACCCACTTCTTACAAAATTCCATCATGTGATCTCCATATTAGTTTCTATCACCAAAACTACATTTTCCAACTACTGTTCACCTCTTTATTTCCAACTTTTTCATTCTAATTGCCAATTAGTATCAATTATTGATAATTATCTTGATTGCATGCTTGATCAATTTCAGACTGAAGAAGTTGGTAGACTTCTGTAATTTCTTTCTCACTAGCTTTATTGGCTGGTGCATAAATTTGAATAATAGTTTTATTAACTGGATTTCCTTGTATAGATATTATCTCTTCCTTAATATACAGTAATCTTATTGATTTTTACATGCTATTCTTCTTCCCAATCATCTGCTGAGTCTTTTAATTATTTCCAACAATTTACTTGTCAAGTTGGGTTTTTCTATGTATAGAATCATATCATCTACAAATAGAGTTTTACTTCTTCTTTGGCAATTTGGTTGCCTTTTATTTCTTTTTGTTACCTCCAGCACAATATTGAATAAGAGTGGTGATAAAGAATATCTTTATTTGGTTCCCGTTTTCAAAGGGAATTCTGTCACTTTCTACCCACTGAGCAAGATGTTTGTTTTGTATATAGGGCCTTTATTATGTTGAAGAATTTCTCTTCTGTTCTTTTTTTGTGGAGTGTTTTTTTTTAATTAGAAATAGATATTAGATTTTGTCAAATACCAATTCTGCATTAAAGTATATGATCACGCAGTTCTTTTCCTTTATTTTACTTGTATGGTGAGTAATATTATTTTTCTAATATCGAACCATCCTTGCATGCCTGTATGAATCCCATTTGATCATGATGTATTATGTTTTGATATTTTGTTGTATTCTATCAGCTAGTATTTTGTTGAGACTTTTTGCATCTATGCTCATAAGGAGTATTGGTCTGTAATTTTCTATTCTGGTGATGTCTTTGCCCAGTTTGGGTATCAGGACTCTGCTCACTTCATAGGAGTTTTATTATGGATCTGTCAAGATTTTCTACATCAATCTGTGTTAACTTAGGCAGGCCGTGTCTTTCTAGAAATTTGCCCATTTCTTCTAGGTTTTCAAATTTGTAAGAGTACAATCTTTCATAGGACTTTACCTCTTTTATTTCAGTAGATTCTGTTGTTATTGCCACTTTCATTACTTATTCTTGATATTTGCATCTTCTCTTTTTCTTTGCTAACTTTTCCAGTGGTTTGTCGATATTGTTAATCCTTTCAAACTTGTTGTCCTGTTGATATTTTCTATTCTCTGATTCATTTATTTCTGGTCTACTATGTTATTTCAGGTTGCTGAAGGTTTATTTTGTCACTCTGATTCTAATTGTTGAAGTTATTGTGGTACGGTGTCAACTTTGTTTCTCTCTTCTTTACTGATGTGTACAGTCATTGCTATAAAATTTACTGTGAGTACTGCTTTTGTTGTGTCCCAAAGGTTTTTGTATATTGTTTTCTTATTCATTTGTTTCAAGGAAGTTTTAAATTACATTCCTTATTCCTTCAATTACCCAGTAGGTTTTAAGCATCATGTTTGTTCAATTTCCATGTACTTGATTTTTTTCCTCCTTGATATTCCTATTGTAAACGTCTAATTTTACATCATCATGGTTTGAGAAAATGTTTGTAATATCTCAATGTTTTTAAAGTCATTAAGGCTATCAGCCTAATATATGGTTAATCTAAATTATGTTCCATGTGCACTGCTCAGAATGTATACTCTGTTGTCATTGGGGGGAGTATTCTGTATATATTTAAGGGGTCAAATTGATTAATTGTGTTGTTTAGTTCTATATTTTTACTGAGTTTCTTTTCTCTGTCTTGTTCTTCTTGGAGAGAGTATATTGAAGTCTCCTAAAACTACTATAGTATTATCTCTTCAAACTTATAAGAGTTTGATAAATGTATTATGACGGTCTTTCCCTGGGTGCACAGATATTTATTATTTTTATGTCTCATTATGTAATGCCCTTTTTTGTTGTTGTTCATGATAGATTTTACCTTGAATTCTATTTTATCAGAGAATATTATTGCTACTCCTGCTTTTTTTCCTGATTGCCATTGGCTTGTGTAATTTTTTATCTTTTGATTAGTATTTTTGTCTTTGTGTCTAAACTATTTCTTGTAAGTAGCATAAGGTCTTGTTTTCTTATCCAGTCTGCTACTCACTGTCTCTTGACTGAAGCATCGATCTATATTTAATGTCATTTTTGATATGTATGAATTTTTCTGTGCAGTTTTGAGTTTTTTAAAATCATTTTATTGGGGGCTCATACAACTCTTATCACATCCATCCATTGTATCAAACACATTTGTATATTTGTTGCCATCATCATTCTCAAAACAT
>NW_022111365.1:6358123-6359387 GCF_000313985.2 Echinops telfairi | reverse complement strand
TTTTATTGGCATATCATTAACAAATCATACAATTAGTAGTTCAGCCATAAAGCAAAGTTGTACAGTCATCACTACAATCAATTTTAGAACATAATCCTCCTTGTACTCATTGTTATTAGCTCCTCATCTCCCCAAATCTCCCCTGTCACACTCCCAAGGAATGATTAATTCAGTTATGATCTTTATAGATTTACCTATCCTGGATTCCTCTTTTTTAACTCAATGAAGTTTTTCCATTTTCTTGGAGTTTACCATGTTTTTTATTATCTTCCTCTCAAGTCTAAGATAATTTGTTTGCTATTACAAACTATTTGACTTCCTCTCCCTTAGAATATTTTGTATCTACACATTTCCCCATTTTCTTTTATAATTGTCTTAATTGTAGAATGATATGTCTGGCTCTCTATGTTTTGTCTTGAAAATGTGTTTTATTTTGAGCACTACTTTAAGTGGATTAATTTCTGGATGGTAGTGTTTTGCTTGATGATCTCAGGCTGGTGTCTGATTTTTTCCCTTTAGTATTTCTTGTAAGGCTGTATTTATACCTTCTCTTAATTTCTCCTTATCTGGAAATGACCTTATTTCTCCATCATATTTAAAGGAATATTTTGCTATATATAAGACCTTGTGTGGCAATTTCTTTCTTTCAGAATTTTATATATGTCATCTCATCTTTATGGTCTATATGGTTTCTGCTGAAAAATCTGAGTTTATTCTTATTTTCCTTTATAACTAACTTTCCTTTTTCTCAAGATACTCTCAGGATTCTTTGTCCTTCATATTAGAAAGTCTGACTGATATGTCTTGTTGATTTTAGTGGGGGCGGGGGGATGGGCCTGTTTGGGTTCTTTTAGCTTTCAATTTCTCCTCTTTTATGATTTTAGGGAAGTTTTCTTCCAAGAGTTCTTGGATTATTTTCTCTGTGGATTGTTTGTTTATTTGTTTCTTCCTGCTCTAAAATATCAATGATATGTAAGTTATTCATCTTGATAGTGTCCCATAATATTTTTAGAAGTTTGTACTTTTATTGATTGTTTTTCTCAAATTTGGCCTTCCATTATTTCAATCTACTGATTTATTCTTTTAAGGTATTGTCTAATTCCTGTTATCGTAGTATTAATCTTCTACATATATAATCACTTTTGGTATGGTTAATGATTTAAAAACATTTGTTTTGTTTTGTTTTTAATCATTTTATTAGGGGCTCATACAACTCTTATCACAATCCATACACACATCAATTGTGTAAAGCGCATTTGTACAT
>NW_022111365.1:6354659-6355667 GCF_000313985.2 Echinops telfairi | reverse complement strand
CCATCTGAAGCAAGAGATTGTCTGGGCACTAGGGAGCCAGCCAGGGAGATATTTTAGTCCCCAATTGTTAATTTCATTGTGTGATGTGCCTTCCTGACTTGCCCCTTTATCTGGAAGTCCTCACTGCCTTGTGTATGCAAAAGGAGATCACCCAGCTGCTGGATGCAGTGTGTAGTAAGGCATTATTTCATTCACCTGGGGGAGGAGGGGTGTGGACTGGGGGTGCCCCCCTCTCCTCCAATGGGTGTGCATTGCAGGAGGAGTTGTTTTCTGCTGGTAGTTGGTCCAGACGTAAATTGCAGTTGACCTTTCTCATTACTCGGCAGGGCCTTTCGCAGTGCTACAGGTGGAGAAACTGCAAGTGGTAAGTGGAGAGTCCGTGATGGCCACTTGTGGATTCTGCTTCCTGACTTCTCTATAGATGTTTAGCCCACTCAGATACTCTTTCCTCAGAGAGCCAGGGATCTAAATTTCTCCTCTGGCTGCACCTTCTGGCTTCTTAGTTGTAGGAGGAATAACTACTGTCTATGTCACCATCTTTTCCTGGAAGTCAAAATCTTCTTGATAATGAATGGAGCACCATTCCTTTGGACCAGTATCTGTTCATTTTATCTCATTATGTGTTTCATTCATTTTTGATGGCTTCTAACTTTGCTATTTCTTATATTCCATATTCTGATTATTAATGAATGTTCACGACCGCTTTTACTTTTTAGAGGCATGTCACATCCTCAAATGAAGGTCCTGAAACGGATTCAAATTCCAGCAGATACTGGACATTATGTCGATGTCACACGGACAGCTAAGAATCTACCACGTTGTCACCAGCTGGCCTCCTGGTAGTATGTTGGCTCTACCTCTTTCCTTTGAGGGATTAGAGAAAATTGCATCTGTATAATTCTTTAAATATGGAGGTGTTCTGAACTGACAAGTCGCCTCTTGGGTCTCACTTCTTTTGCAGGTAGCTTCCATGCTAGCGTGTCTTCTTCTAAAGGTTTTCCATTTCAC
>NW_022111365.1:6349214-6350634 GCF_000313985.2 Echinops telfairi | reverse complement strand
TTCTATTGAATTCCCTCTGCCAATTGACTAGGGATGTGAATAGCCTTGTTAGCAGACACAGTGCACTGGAAAGTGGATTAATGCAGATATAGTTAGGTTAAAATTTAACACCTTGTAATTTCTTCTCCCTTTTGACCCATTTAAAATTTGTTCTAGGTTTTATTTTTTTTCCTTTCTTTTGGATTGAGGCTTTTCTGTGTTTTTTGTTGTTATTGTGGTGGTGGTTTTGTTTGGTGGGCTCTGTTGCTTCTGAGCTAGATGGCCACTTGTTTGTCTTCAAGCCTTTAAGACCCCAGACGCTATATCTTTTAATAGCCAGGCACCATCAGCTTTCTTCACCACATTTGCTTATGCACCTGTTTCGTCTTCAGCGATTGTGTCGGGAAGGTGAGCATATGAAGAACTTTTAAGCAAATTGACATGAAACCTGCATTAATGACAAAAAAGGGCAGAAAGTTTCACTAAGGAATTTTCCCCCCATCATAGCAATATATCTGATCATTCTTTGAGAGTGTCCCATGAGAATTTTGTTGGAAACCTTACCCCATCCACCTTACATCCTGATTTTCCCCTTCATATTTCTTCCCCCTCCCCCCCAAATGCATTAACCATTTAAAAGGAAGATCACTGGAGTTCATTTGAGGATGCCGAAAGTGCCCTTTGACTTGGTGAAAGTAGGAAACCCCACCTTAGACTAGATAGAGGCTATGCTAGGAAACAAATCTGCACATTTTGATCTCTTTGTTCAATAAAGATTTCTATAATTATGCAGCAGTATTTTTCATTTGCCCTTGTATTTATTGATTGCCTACACTGTACCTAGTCTTGTATTCAATATTGCTATGTTGTTGTTATTGCTAGATCTCCTTCAGCTGATTTCAACTCATAGTGAATTCCATGTGATACAGTGGAGCTGCCTCATAAGATTCCTAGCTTCATTTTTATCAGAAGGATCCCAGGGGATCTTATAAATGAGAAGCTGAGCTCCTAATTGAAACGTTGGCAGTTCAAACCCACCAGCTGCTCCATAGAGGACGATGAGGTTCTCTGCTCCCGTAAAGGCTTACAGTCTCAGAAACCATATCTATAAGGTTGTTGTTATTGGAACCAGCTCGATAGCAGCAGGCATCTTTATAAGAGTAGATCACTAGATCTTTTCTCACATGAAGTCATTGAGTAGATTTGATCTACCAACCTTTTGGCTAGCAGCTAAGCAGTTACCCATAAAAGAGCCTTGAAAGTCATGCACAAGATGATGTACTCGAGATGTCATAACCAGAGGTATAGGGTTTAGGGACAGTGAAGAAGGAAGGGGGTTGCCCCTCCCCCAAGAAGAATTTATTTCAAAGGATGGCACTGAATCTGCAGCTTCGGGAGAAGGATATATCTGACCAGAGCACACAGGAGCAGATGACGGGGG
>NW_022111365.1:6340650-6347397 GCF_000313985.2 Echinops telfairi | reverse complement strand
AAGGGCTCATGAGGGAGTGGGGAGCAGGGAGGGAGGGGAAAAATGAGGACCTAATGTCGGGGGTTTAAGTGGAGAGAAAATGGTTTGAGAATGAAGTACAAATGTGCTTTACACAATTGATGTGTGTATGGATTGTGATAAGAGTTGTATGAGCCCGTAATAAAATGTTTTAAAAAAAAAAGAAGGAAGGGGGTTGTTCACTTCTGGAAATTGCCCAGCTAAGTGAGACAGGAATTTAGTGACTTTTTACCCAATTCCAAAACAGAATCTCTAAAGCCCAGCATCTCAAGCAAATGGTATCAATACTGAGATTGTTTCTACCCTACCCAGTACCCCAACCCACTGCTAATGGCAAGATAACCAGCATAAACCACCTCTATTCCTTTGGAGCATAATTACTTCCCTCCATAAAATATGAATACAAGAGTAGTGGAAATATTACAACTCTTCTTGTGGTGCTCTTTTGGCCTAAGTTTTCTAATCCATGAAATTGGAGAATTAACCTGCCCAGAAAATGAGGGAGGTGCATTCTGAGCTGATTCACACAATGCCAGGGGCTCCCCAGTCCTACAGAACTACCCAAAAGATTTTATTCCAGGGCAGGGACAATTTCTGGGTACAGTATCTCAACTTCACATACAGGGAGAAGTCAACTTTTCCTTCACCTAAGGTCCCCTTTCCTCTCAGCAATCTAGACAGCTGTTTGTACTGTTGGTCTTTTTCCCCAGAAATCAAGACTTCCTTTGAAGTTGGATGGCCCTGACCCTTATCACCTGGTGAGTCCCCGAGTGGGTGGCCCCTGAACTAACAAGCACTCTAGAGCCTCACCTAAGGAGCTGGGGTCCTTCAAGATGCCTCATGATTAGGGAGCAACAAGACTCAGTCTTGATTACACTTCAGTGAATTAACACAATTCAGAAGCTTTCTTAGGCGCCAGACAAACATTGTTGAAAAGGTAAATATCTTTTCCGATGGCAGGACTTCATGGTCCGCACTCCCACCTTTCTTCCTAGGTGTGCCGGACCCGAGGAAGTCATCTCGTTTGTAAGCAGGATTTCTCCTACTCAGCCAGAAACCCCCAAGCAAACTCACTGCCATCAGCTCCATTTCAATCCAAAGCGACCTCTCAAGACAGGGTAGAACTGCCCCTGTGGGTTTAGGACTGGAACTGCTGCTCCTGCGGGTTGATGGTTTCAGACTGCTCACCTGGTGCTTAGCAGCCCAAGCAGATGAAAAGTCTCCTGTTCCTAAAGCCACCATGCACAGAGTATAATGAGCGGCTCCACAGAGGAAGGAATGTGGTGAGGGACAGAGGTGTCCCACTCTGTGTGCAGTTCAGATGAGAGCGATCCAGACCCTGGCTTCACAGGCGACTGGACTTCTGAATGTGGGAGTCCAGAGTCTGCCTCTTCAGAAATAAGTCGGAAGCAATAAGTTAAAAGGCACATTTGACTAAGGATCAAGTGTACTTCTGCCTCTGAACTTAGACTCTGTTGCTAGGAGCAACACCAGGAACATGGAGGCATTCCTGACCTGGTATGCTGGGAGTTGGGGGGGGGGGGGTCATCCAGCAAGTACCTTTGTGCCCACTGAGGCATTCCTGGACTTGACAAGACCTCAGGCTCCCAAGAGGGCCTGCGCACCTACCTCCCTGAAGTGTCAGCTGAGCCTTTCCCTCCCAATGAGCCTTTCCCTCCCTTGCTCCCTAATCCTCAGAGCTCCCTCGCTGTCCACCAGTCCACTGACTTGGTAGGCCCCCAGAGATGTATCTACCAGGTAGTTTGCCAGCTTCCCATTTCTCAGCAGATAGGCCTTGCTGCTCTTCTCTGGCTCAGCTACTGTAGTGGCTGCAGATATCTTGGTAATGATCTTCCTCCGGGAGAGGGGAGGTCGGAGCTGCTGCTGCTGCTTGGCTGCCAACATCAAAGCTCTCCGCGTGGCTTTGGTAGAATGTTAAGAATTGAGAGATAATTAAGTTGCATTTCTGTTCATTGTTTACTGTTGCTCTCAACCAATCACTATTCCGAAGGGGCTAATCTGTGTAGGCTTGCTTTCTTTTTTCCTTTCCCTTTTACAGCGCCTGCTTGTACCACATTCTTTATTATGCTTCAGTTACCATTTTAATTTTACTATTATTAAATCTTCCCCAAAGCCGTGTTATTCTGCGCCTCTGAGCTGAAATTCCTGATTTGGGGACTGTTGGCACCTGGACCTGTTCACAAATGATTGTTCTTGTTTACAAAAGAACACGCATTAAAACTCAGCACACAGGAATTCTGGCTCCCTCCCCTCGTCCCTGCCCCTGGCTCACCTGGGTATAGGAGGTTAGGGAAGGGGAGAAGAGGGAAACAGAGGGATCTGGGGCTCCTTGAGATCTGGGTTTTGAAGCAGGATCACTATGGTCCACAACGGCCAACTGGGCGAACAAGAAACTGAATACAAAGTCGGGGGGCAGTGGGGGGGGCGGGGCGGTGAAGAAGCTGCAAACTGTCCCCCAGAGGCAATATGGCCAAATGCTTAGGAGCATAGACCTTGCTGCTTTTGTTCGCTTGTTCTCTCAGAATCAGACAGAGCTAGGTTTGGAACCTAACTTCTTCACCTAATAGGCCTTTGATTGTAGTGAGTCCTATACCTTTTCTCAATGTGTTTCCTTGCTAAATGAAGAAGATGATGATGATGCCCCCAGATAAGGGCTCCAGGGGATCATGTTTCAGAACAGGGTTTGTATGTGATAAGGACTTAGGGGAAAGTAGGCAATGTTATGTTGTGGGTACCATCATAAGAATGATTGTATCATCTATCTCCTGTTGGCTTTCAGTCCTCCATCTCCCATCTGAAACTTGCTTGCACACTTGGCTGTATGTGAGAGGGTTGCATGGAAGCAGTTTCCATGTGACACTAAGAGTAATTCTTTACCTAGCTTCCCCAAAGAAAAGAAAGACAGGCTCTAGCCCGATTGAAGGTGATCAGCTCTGGGGTTTTTGAGAACTTAGAGTCAGCTTTCAATGCCCTCCTGCCCCAGCCAGATCACTGGGCCCTGGCAGAATCAAAATAAAGAGTCCATCTCTCAGGTCTCTTCCATTATACTCGCCTCCAGCTTCCCTGCAACCTCGCCTTCTTTCCTTAGCTTCTTTCTTCCTCTGTCATCCTGCCCCCCCACCCCCATTCTGCCACTCACACACTAAAACCATCACTCCCCCCCCACCCCCTTTCCCATTATCTCTAACCCGTATACTCTGGGAAGTTTAATTTGTTCTCGGTAGTAATCACCATTAACTAGAAATTGTCTTTCTCTGTGTAAACACGTCATTAGTGAAGCTGGTTTTCTGCAGGGTCCAGATTTCATTTTTATTAAAATGAAACACTTTCAGGCGCCTCACTGTGTCCAAGGAAAGAGAGTATAATTTTAACCCATTGGGTTGGCCACAGATAATTGGGCTAGCATTTGATTGGACGATTAGGGAAATATCTTCTTAGCATGCAGTATAATTTGCATTTTTCCCCACTTATGCGAAGCTAAGTCATGCTTTTGTACACAGGCAGTTTTAATGAGCATTATAAATCCTAATGAATATATTTTCATGTTCATTTTATTGGCTTGTTTTTATTACCAGAGGTCTGAAAACCAGGCCAGCAAAGGAAATAACAGGAGAGAAGCTCTGTGGCAGGCTCCAGCCCCTCTCTACCCCCCAACCCCAGCCACCTCCTTTTGTTGTTGTTGCCTCTCCCAGCTGCCAGGGACTGGAAGACGGACTGATATGGGAGGCTAGGCAAGAGGGCTCATCTGGGTTCTCTTTAAACCAAATCATAAGGTGCTCTGAACTCTGGGACATGTGGGAAAAACGGCCATTCTCCAGAGCTCCTCCTTTGCACCCTGACTTGAGTTTGTACAGCCTCAGCTACAAGAGCGCAGCAACAGCAGTGGTGCCCAGAGGCTGTGCAAGCAGCACACTCAAATGCTTCAGGGTCTGCAGTGTGGTGGGCACTGAAGCGTTCTTTCACACTGTCTGGCACATAGTAGAAACTCATTGCACTGAATTCTGTTCCATGAGGAGTCACTGTATACAAAGTTTTCATGTTCAAAGATGGCACTAAAAGGCAGGTAAAAAAGGTAAATTTGCCAAGCCCAATTTTCTCCTGAAAATCTTGCACATCACTATTAATATCTGAATAAGTTTCAGAGTTCTGCTTTTCTCTAAAAAGATATCAATTCATTCAATAAAAAAACCCTTTAGTGTACCACAAGACATATAAGATGGCTCCAAAAAGCTCTGCCACCTCCAACATTTCTTTTAAAAGTTGTAATAAGTCACCATGAGACAATGGTCTCCAATGGCCTTCAAAAGGTAGAAGTCTTCCATGAGAGAGAGATGGATTCAATTCTTGGTCGATGTACCTGCCTGTAAGTGGAGGCTTACATGTTACTATGATGTTGAACAGATTTCAGAGGAGCTTCCAGACTATGATGGACTAGGAAGAAAAACCTCATGATCTACTTCTGAAAATTGGCCAGTGGGAACCCATGGGCCACAACAATTAGATCCACGACCAGTCCTGGGGTGGTGCAGCACCGTGCAGCATTTTGTTCAATCACTCATAGGGTCACCATGAGTTGGGTGCTGACTCCAGGGAAACCAACAGCAGCAACAAGTGACCAAGAAGGTGGCCTTTTTATTCCACTGTGCAACTTGGGTTCCAAAATCAAAGCACACACTTCAGGAGCCCTGCCTTTTCCCAACAGGTGCATGAGTACTCCAGGCACGAGAGGACAGCCTGGCTCTCCTCCCCTAGTATGTTCAAACTTCTGAGCACCTGAGCTAGCAAGACCTTTTGTCCATGCACCTGGCCCAGGGGACTTCTACTTACATTGTGTTTCCTTGCCTGCAGTTGAAGGAACTCCTTCACCTCTTTTCCTCTCCTTCTTTACTTCAGAACACTAAGGAGCACTTGGCATTGGATCTTACCCGGAGTGGGCAGGGGCTGGAGGTCTGGGGTCTGCCACTCCTACTGTCCACCTCCAGACTACTCTTCCTTGCCACCCAACCTTCGTCTTCTGACTACCCCAACCCAATTCTCATTCTCTCTACTCACCCTCTCCCATCCAAGTTTTGCTTATTTAATCAGAAAGATGTTTGTTTTCTCATATAGGTTGGGTTTTTAACAAATTAATTTGACTAAAAATTGATTCCGTTCCCTTCACCACGATCTCCTTAAACTGGGTCAAGAGTTGTGATTGTCCCAACCAGAAAAATGACGAGTCACGAAGCCGGTTTTGCTATCTTCTTTACTACCACCACCAACAGACATGGACATAGCTGAACTTCCTGTGCTCTTCGGGGCACTTTTATGTTTTCCCATTATACAAAAGATAGTTTTTTTTGCATTAAAATTTTTTTATTGTGAATTACATGAAGTTTTACAGAGCAGAGGATAGTATTATATTAAACAATTTATTCACATTCTGATTCAACTCATCCATTACAATACCTTCAATGAACCATCACTTACCTCACTTTCTCCATCTCCTGTTTCCCTTTCTCCATCTTCCCCAAACCTCTGAATACTGTCCTTAGCCAGTAAATATTTGATTATTCTAACACCGAACTGAGTTCAGTTCCAGACCAGAAGGGTAAACACCATAGGCTTGTGCAGCAGATTGGCCCGATGCAATTTGTCATTTGATTTTTTGACTGTTGCTTTCCTGAGCATCGATTCCAAGCAAAATGAAATCCTTGACAACGTTGATCTTTTCTCCACTTACCATGATGTTACCTATCCATCCAGTTGTGAGGATTTTGGGCCTCTTTACATGAAGTTCCTATCCATCTTGAAAGCTTCAGTCTTTGATTTTCATCAGCAAATGCTTCAAGCCCTCCTCACTTTCAGCAAACAAGGTTGTGTTATTTACATATTGGAGGTTGCTAATAAGCCTTCGGCCAATCATGATATTGTACTTCTCATATAGTCCAGCTTCTCAGATTATTTGCTCAGCATGCAAATTGAAGAAGTGTGGTGAGAGAACATAGCCCTGATACACACCTTTCCTGATGTTAATCTTACAATGCTTCCTTGTTCTGTTGTACAACTGCTTCTTAATCTGTGTACGGTTCCACATGAGCACAATAAAGCACTCAGGAATTCCTATTCTCAATCTTATCCACACAGTCAAATGTCTTTTCGTAGTTGATAAATCACAGATAAGTATTTTTCTGGTATGTACATCTGCTTATCAGTAATGATATCTCTCTTCTAAATCCTAGTTGAATTTCTAGCCACTCCTTTCTGCAGCTGTTGTTTGCATTATCTTCAGCAAAATATTACTTGAATTTGATATTAATGATAGGGTCTGATAATTTCTGAATTCTGCTGGCCCACCTTTCTTTGGAATAGGCACAAATATGGATCTCCTCTAGTAGGTTGACCAGGTACCTAGCTGCCACATTTCTTGGTATGGACTAATGAGGGTTCCAGTGCTTCATCAGCTTGTGGAAACATTTCCATCGATATTATGTAAATCCCTGGAGCCTTGTTTTCTCACTAATATTTTCAGGGCAGCTTGGCCTTTTTCAACATTGTTAGTTCATGATCATATACTACCTTTTAAAATGACTGGATGTTTATCAGTTCTTTTTAGTATATTGATTCTGTGTTATCTCTTCCAGGATATTTTGAGGATCCCTGCGTCCTTCAATATTTTGCCCATAGAATCCTTCAATATTTCAATTTGAGGTCTGATTTTTTTTTTTT
>NW_022111365.1:6338636-6340068 GCF_000313985.2 Echinops telfairi | reverse complement strand
ACAGAAATAATGCATTCCTTAAAAGGGAAGTTTCCAAACCCAGCGGGGAGAACCTCGGGGCACGTGGAGGACACTGATCTCTGACCATGTCCACACAGTTTTACTCTGCAGGCAGTCCCTTGCCATTGGTCAGCTGTAACTAGGCCGGAGTCCAGCAGGAACGGGCACAGAACACCAGAATCACCACCTCTTAGGTTGCTACTGTTTTCTCTTCTTGACTGAAAGGTTGCACCGAGCAAGGCTTTACCCGTGCCAGGCCAGCCACGTGAACACGTCCATTGTGCTGTTCTTCAGGCTGCTGCTGAAGTCAGCATCTCCTCCCTGGCTTCATGTGCGGAAGGATTCCATGGAGGAAAGCTAATTGCATAGGGGTTGTCTATTTTAGGCTGGTCAAACAAAGGAGCCGTGCAAACCTTAACACTGTCAACCACTTTCTTATTAAAAAGCTGGACATCTTTTTTCGTGCAGTACTGCAGCCTCTGGGTTTAGGGGGCTTGTTGTATCAATCTTGTAGAAAACTCTCCTCGTATACATTAACACTTGCCAGATAGGATTATGGTTTCATCTCCATTTTGCAAATGCTCTCTTCACATGCAGTTCACCGGAGGTGGCATCGACTAGCTGGTGAAAGACAGGCTGTCGGACACCCAGGTGGACAGTGCCCGTCTGGGCAGTTAGCAGGGATGTAAACTTAAATACGCTGTCTTGGTAAAGTCCGTGCTGTATGACTGTTACTCCAAACCACATTCATGCAGAACGGTAAGATGGCTGCACTTAGACTCCTGGTAACTTCTGCTTCACAACCAAGGTAAGTTCTGCGAGAAGACAAGATTCCAGGTAGAAGGGCCCATGAGAAGCAGGTGTGTCATTTGTTGACTGTACCGCTGGAGCTGGAGATGTAGGCTTAGTTACGGGTGAAGCATTTTCGGGAATAGAAGGCAGTTGTTTGTTTGGGGCGGTGCGTGGAGGACTGGCTTTCACGTCCCCTGTTAACGGCTTCCCGTTCCCATCAGATAGTTTGCTACGGAGCTTGTAGACGTGCTCCAGAGAGGGTTCATAACGTGCACGCCAAGCAAAGACATCCTGTGGCCGGGTCATCAAACTCCCATCCTCAGCATTCCCTTTACCGGACCGCCTGGCCGTGCGCCACCCCCACGCTGCCTGCAATGCAATGCTTCGGGCCCTTGAGAGCTGCCATCACAAGCTGACAGCATCTCCGGCCACAGCACCACTCAGCCCCTGCTCGGTCCCAGCCCTGCCCTCCCCTCAGCCCATCTCTTTTACTTCATTCATCCTTTCTTCCATTTCCTTTAGCAAATTTCAGAATCTCTTATGACAACCACTTTAGTCTTTTCTTCTTCTTTCTTTCCTGTCTTTTTAATGACCTTGTGCTTTCTTCAGGTATGATGTTCTTGATGTCCTCCCACAGCTC
>NW_022111365.1:6335834-6337161 GCF_000313985.2 Echinops telfairi | reverse complement strand
TTGTTTCAACTTTCACAGTCTAATCACCAATAATTATTGTGCCTTGATTACATGGTTGATCAATGTCTTTATCATTAGTTTTAGTGGTTGAATAATAGTTCAATAATAGTTGTATTAACTGGATCCCCTTGTATATAAATAGGTATTCTCTTATTACAGACAGCATTGTACTTGAAGATAATCATAAGATGTTTTTTCTTGGTCATGAATTTGATACCATTCCTCTTGACTTTGTCATTTCAGGTTGGCAAACCGTGTGGCCATCCCACTCAAAATGGCCAATATCAGGCCATTTCAGCTCATAATGCTTAGGCGATTGATTTTTATGCGTTCCATTTCATTTTTGACAATTTCCAAATTTTTTAAGATTCATTGTTTGTATGGTTTATGTTCAGATTATTCCTGGATGTTTGGCAGCAGTTTCTTCTCACTTGGAGTCTTCTCACTGGTGCCCCATGAGTGAATGAAGCTTCCAGAAGCTTCACTGCACCCACATCATGAAAGTCACACCTACTTGAGGGGGCAGCACTTCCTCAGTCAACTTTTCAGTGCCCTCCAGTCTGAGGGGCTCATCTTCTGACATCATGTCCGATACTGTCCCACTGCCACTCGTAAGGTAGTCAGTGGCTAAGCCGTCAGAATTCTTCACGGTCTGTTGTTAGTCTGGAAGCAGCTCAACTGAAGCCCGTTCTCTTTGGGTGACCTGCTGGAAGTTGAAATACTTATAGCATAGCTTCTAGCATCACAGGAACCTGCCGACCACAGCATGACACACAAACAGGAAAGTGGTAGTACAAAATCATGAAAACCTTTCTTAAAAATTAAAAATGTTGAACTTGTTTATTCCTGTATCTTCCAGGTAGAACTATGGCACTATTGCCATTTCTCTGACCCATCTCCAGATAATTCTGAGCTCTTCAAGATACATGTCAGAATAACAATTTTGGCATCAATTAAATAAGTTTCCTTTAATGTTCTTTGCATTTGGGGAACAGAAAGATGTCTAAAGGGCTCAGATCAAGGTTGTAGGGTGGAGGGGGTAATGTTTCCTAACACAATTCTCATAGGACAACCCCCGTGACCCTCCAGAACTGAGTAGGTGCGTTATCCTGCAGACAAGATTCAATGGGACATTGTCCTGGCCTTTGCTCGTCGAGGCAGTTTTAAAGTTTCTTCAAACTTCGTCTTCCTAAGCTCCCATGATAATCCCATGACCTTTGAGAAAATCTACCAAGATTGCCCCTTGGGAAACCCAAAGATAGTCCCCACAGCTTTCTGAGCTGACCTTTCGACTTTGAATTGAACTGCCCAGTATATCTCCTTCAAA
>NW_022111365.1:6329883-6334972 GCF_000313985.2 Echinops telfairi | reverse complement strand
GGGCCAGCTGGTTTTGCTTAGAGTGGAATGAGGCAGGCAGAGGAGCAGAACATCAACTCCAATTCTGTCCTTGTCAGATCTGCAAACACAATATAAATATCTCACCTGAAGCACAACATTTTATTGAAAAAAGTGGTGTGAGAGCAATCTGCGGGCCTCTTGCAGAGCCAGGTGGTCAGTTACTGTGGTGTCAAATGATGCTGCTACATTCCTGAGCTGCTTCCTAGAGCCGCAGGCCTCCTTAAGGAAGCCTTCCGAAAGAGAACAATGGCCCACCACCAGCTTACAGAGCAACCTGCCACTGGTCTGCAAGCAGCTGTGTTTGGGTGGAGTATTAAAAAAGGGTGCTAATTTGTTAGCATTGGTAAGATGAGGTTCTGGAGGAGGGAAGGAGGCCATCTGCTCTTAAACCTCTGATGTTAGACCCAGTTCTAGAAGGGCCAAGGGGTGAGCTTCAGCAAGTGAGGAAGGAAGGTGGAGGAGCTGCTGAAAGGCCCACTTCCTTAGCTGCTTCTCCAACGTGGCAAACTTTAGGGTTTGGATCAAGGGGCGGAGCAAAGTGAGGGTAAGACTTGTGCTTGAGGAGACGGTAGGTAAGAAGCTTGCATTCTCGCTGCTGCACAGGGCCCCTGGAGGGAAAGCTAGCTCACCTCTTGGCTGAGCGGTGTTTGCTTAGTGTCCTGCCCAGATGAGGGTAGGTTGGTGTATTTGTGTTAAGCCACTTGGGGAGCTTAAGGCATTATGGGATTGCAGGTGATGCCTCTCTGAAATCAATTCTAATACACCCTCTACCTTCTCTCCTCCCCGCTTTCCTCTTCTTTTTTTCTGAAACAATGCTCACTACAGTGCTTTGTTTGAGCGTGGGGAGGCACTCTGGTCCATTCTCAGCTCAACTCTTTCTCTTCTCACCTCTAACTTTCTCTGCCTCTTTGGCTCCCTCTGCCTTCCCTGGTATCGAACTCCCACACGCTTCCCCTCTTGTTGCACTTTCTGGTCCTAGCATCAGTGCTAGATGTTTTTGTCTGCATGGAGCCCTTGGGTCTGTAGGGGTGTTAAATTGCCGCAGGGAGGGCAGAGATACTGCAGTGAGTTCTAGCCCCAGCTCCTCTATGATGTGGTTGTGTGGCTGGGGGCCGCTTTCCCTCTGGACCTCAGTGTCCTTGCTACCCGACAGCAACAAGACCACCTACCATTCAAAGGTACATCATGCTTCATAAGGGTGACCTCTCCTTTCTGGATTTTAGCTTTCTTCCCCAATGCCCTACTACCCACATCCTGCCAAGGCAGACTCAGCCTCGCCATTCCTGACTGTGAAAAAGTAGTGGGGAGGGGTGGGGGTGGGGGGTGCATATGAATTAGGAGTGGGAGCAAATGGAGGGGATCTGCTGCGGGACTAGTTTAGGCAAACAGCAGGGATTGCTGGCTGCCATTCCAGCCCCCCACTTAGGCTGTAACAGCTGCAGTCCAGCTGCTGGCATCCCTGCTGGGGGAGCCTGCTAAACCTCTCTGGGGTCAGCACTGTGGTATGTCGGTTTCTATAGCAACCAGCCAACGGGCCACTTTCTCCGAACAATTCCCCTACTCAGCCAGGTTCTGGACTTAGCTCAGCCCAAGGGCATGTGGCTCAGAAGCAAAACGGGAGGGGGAGAGGCTGCCCCGGAGCCAGAATGGGCCCCACGGAATGTGGCTATCTCTGCGTCTGGTCTTTGCATGGACAAAGGACAGGACGGGAGGTACCGGCCCTCCTGGCCTGAGATCTCCCTGGGTCCCATTCCTTGCCACTTCCCTCCGCAGAGGCACAGACCGCCCAGCTCGGCAGTACTGAAGGAGGAAGAGCGCTTCATCTGGCCAGAGCTAGGAGTTGGTTCTGATGCATTGAGACACACCTAGTGCAGAGTAGAAGCCCTCAAAGGGTTCCCTAGGCAGCTCCACTTCGTGGAAGGTACTGCCGCATCTTTCTGTAGCGGAGCAGCTTGGGGGGTTGAATCTTCTAGTTAGCAGCTGAGTGCTTAACTGCTGCATCACCAGGGGCCCTCAAAAGCAAAATCAGTGTATAAGGAAGAGGGATGTTGACTGGTCCTCATGCCCATCCCTTCTGTCCACCTCTTCCCAAACTATCAAATTGTCCATGATCTCCATTTATCCATCGCCCCCACAGCTATCTCAGGGGACCCGGTTATAGGTAGTCCCCTACTCATGTTTACAGCATTGTCTTTCTCTGACCCAACCCCCTAAATCTGAACTCCCTGAACCTCCGTGGGGTAGGGCCACCCTGATATCGAGGATTCTAAGCGCGTCTTTCCTAGCACGTGTAGAAATGGTGTCTTCAGAGGTGAAGACGCATGAAGACCTGTAGGGGCGCTTGATCCGTGTTCTGGGTAAGGGTCACATGCGCCTCACTGCCACACAGTACTCGGCACGGGGTGAGGCCAGCAAGGGGAGTGGATTGGGAGGGTGAGAAGGAGGGCTCGCCCACTGTGCAGAGGACAGCAGGTGCCAGCATCCCTCTCCCCTTAGGTGAGTTCTATGTCTGTCTCCTGAGAGCTGTGGATGGACAGAGTACCTCACCCCAGGGCTCTTGGAATGCGGCCCCACCTACTGGGGACTTCTCACTCGGATGAACTTATTTCTAGGAAGGCATCACAAGCCAATGGGGAACCCGAGACCAGAAATTGTGTGCCTGAACAGGCCTGATAACTGTGGGGGTGGGTCATCAGGGAGCTCGGACTCACTTTCCTGAGAAGTGACCTGAACGGTCCTCATTAAGATCTGAGCTTGCCGTCCCAGCTGCCTCGCCTCTCCTGTTTCCATCTTCTCTATTCAATGGCTCCTCACTTCCAAGGGGTCTGGTTTTTCTTTCCCATTTCCCAGCCCACTTAATACCCCAGCCCTTAAAAGGAAGGGACAGGTGCTCTTTCTTCCATGTGCCACGGCTGCAGCCAGATACATTTTCTTTCTCTAGGTCATGCAAACAGGTGTGGGCTAATTCTCAGGCACATACACAGAGGAGATGAGGGAGACTCGGGAAAGTGGCTGGTTTTAGGAAGCGGCAAGGGGGTCTAAGCTCATTTGGCCCCATCTGTGAAATGCTGTCCCCTAACACCAGTTTTCCAAAGTGGGCTTTGCAGCACAGAGGACTCTATTCAATAGGAAGTCGTTACAAAGCCAAGCAAGATAGCATGCTCTACCCACTCTTGGAGACTTTCAAGGCTTGTAAACTACTTTTACCTCGTGCTGTTGTTAGGGGCCCTTGAGTCCACACACAGTGACCCTGCACCGTCCTCACAATTGTCATGTTTGAGTCTCTGGCTTTTGAAAGACATCTGCCCATGGCTCCCTTAGTTCAGACTGCATGAGTCAGTATACACCCTGGCAAACCCAGCCTCTACAAGGAGTTCCAACGTTTGTATCTGTTCCCTGGTCTTCAGTGACAACTCCCCACACCACAGATGACAGGCTCTCTTTGTGTTGCTCTCTTGGGTGGAGGGATCCCCAACACTGATCTCTCTCCCTCAAGCACTTACGGGTAACTAGCAGCTCAACTTCATCCCAGTCGCTTCCATCCCAGGGACCTGTGCTGGGAAGAGACATGACCTAGACCGGCAGAGAGTCAAGGCCGGGGGTGCAGTGCAGGGCTGTTGTCTAGGTTCCTCAATGGAGTGAAACCCTCACAGCTCCCCCTTCCACAGCCCCCCAAATTTTTCAGGTCTGTTGTGGCGTTTCTGCCTCACAAGGCAGGGTAACGCTTCTAGATCAGGAGAGAAAAATCCTGCCTGCCAAGTGTCTATTCTGAATGGAAAATTTAAAGAGGGAAATTTCCCCCTTTCCCAGCAGCTCAAACTCCCTGAGAAAGAATACCTCACATTCTCAAGCCCTTAAACTTCCCAGAGGCCCAAGAACACATCGCCTCATCTACACATCAGGAGCCAGCTATGGGAGAGTGGAACGCTGTGGGGCTCCATCCAGCTCTATAACTGGCCTGGTCTCTGTCCTTTAGGTGGGTTACTTCACACACACACACACACACACCCGCTCCCCTTTCCCCTGCACAGTGTATCAGCTCCCAGAAGGGATACTGTCCTTTTCTTACAGGTGAGTCGTGAACACGGAAGGCGATCCCTGATAAATGTGATAATGGTCAGCATTCAAGAAAAAACTCCATACGTGGAAAAGGATTAGATTCCCAAGAGCTAAGATTTCTTTTATTCTGTTTTTGTTGTTAGGTGCTGTTGAGTCAGCAAATAAGTGATTTGTCCAAGGTCACAGAGCTGGTAAGTCCCCTGACCTCCAACCCTTTGCTTCTTAGCTTTACCTCATTTCTAGAAGGATGCTCCGAGGAGTTATCGCTCACTGTCTTTTGAGAGCATTAAGCAACTGTGATTTCTTTTTCTCTTGGCCCTTTCACATTCCCCTGCCAGACAGGTGGAAGTGTGTATATGGAGGAAGGGGTTATTAGCACCTCTGAAAACAGCTTTTTTTAAAAAAAGAAGAAGAATTAAGTTTTGAACAGTGACCTCGAAAACAGTTCTTCCATCTAAAGAAGAAACAAAAACAAAACAGTTTCCATCATGTTGGCTCTAACTAATGGTGTTTGTCACAGCAGAACTGTGTTTGTCACAGAACCCTCTGTTGGTCACAGTAAAACTCTACAGCGTTTTTAATGGCGGGAGCATTTTTGTGGCGGTAGACCACCAGACCTCTCTTCTACGTCACCAGGGATGAAGTGGATGAGTTGAGGGTAATAGACTATTGGATGGTTGGTCCTAGAAGAGCAGGAATCAGGGTGTGGAGCTAAAGGGCAACCATCCTTCTCTGCTCGTTGACTTCCAGTCTGTCGGTAGGTCCACGTATAGCTGTGTGTGCTACACGGGACGCATTCCCCTGTGAAGGAGCGAGGGTCTTCTCCCAACTTCCCTCCTTCCTGTCCACTCAGTCCTCGTCTGCCATCTCATGCTCAGGCCGCATGCATAGCAAAAGACTGTCGTGAGGAGTTATGTTCATTGAGTCTCTTTTCCTAGAGCAGCAAAACCACCCTACCCGATGGTCTGGGGATTTCGGAAAGGCCCCCCTGTGTCACGCCTAGCCTAGG
>NW_022111365.1:6326932-6329372 GCF_000313985.2 Echinops telfairi | reverse complement strand
GTCACATCGCCTTCTTATCTGCTACCTCTGCTCCTTTTAACTTCATCTGAACATTTCACCAGAAGGCAAGCTGGGGAAGGGTTGACCGATTGGTTGGGTGAAATTTGACTGGTCTACCAAAACGTATCTTCACAGTCCACATTGACCTAACTTTATCCCTGGGAAGAGCTCTGATTGGAGCATAGAAAGGCCAGGGAGACTGCGATTGTCCCCAGGGCCTGGCACGAGAGGTCCCTCTTCGGATGTTTGTTTTGCACTCATGCAGGCACGTGCTCTCTCTGGCTGGGGTCTCTCTTCCTTGCTGTCTCAGGAGCAAGCTGTTGGAATTATGCTAGAGAATAGAAGGAGGTGGCACTCAGAGAGATTCTGCCCTCCAGACATTGCACTGGCATGATTTCTAACCCTCTGCCTTTCATTTAAAGGTCTGGTCCAACTCCAGCAAGTATCTGGTAGTGAAAACAACAAATAACCTCAAACATCTCTCAGTGCCAGATTGATAGCTCAGATCCCCACCACAGACCTGATTTCCCACTCAGCTTTCGGACTGAGTATGTGTGTGTCTGTGTGTCTGTGTGTCGGTGTGCATGCGCGCTGCTGATTTGCATGCATGTTGTGCGTCAGCAGACGCATAAGGAGTGGGTGGTGGGGGAAGAGAATTGTCTTTGAGCAGAGGCCTGATTAGAACAAGGAGCTAATCAGCCCTAGTTATGAAGGGGTTTTGTGCAGGAATTTGCACTAAGTGATTGTGTGCATGTGGAGGGAGTGTGGGAGAGAGAGAGAGAAAAGACAATCAGACTTTAGCCTAGCGTTTGATAATTCAAAGCCCAGAGGACTAGAGAGATGTTGGACTTCCAGGCAACTTTTCCAGCTCCTCTCCCTGAGGATCTCTCACCTAAGGGTCATGGGGATTCTGAGAGAAAACAGGAGCAAAGACCCAGAGACCCAGGTAAAGAGAGCACAGGCCCTTAGCCCCATATTGCTCTCACCTCTCTGAACATGTGAGTCAGCATGCTGACTGATCCCTCAGGAACCAGGTAGCAAGGTGGCAAGGCCTCCCTCGGCCATTTTTTCCCACGTCCTTCCATGCCTGATATTTTAGCAATGACAGTATTTGAGGTACGCAAAACTGATTTACTAGGTCCTGGACTAGAAGCTTCTGAAGGGAAAGGAGGTCCCGGTGCTGTATGATAGAGAAAATCTGTTATTTTGAGGAGCAATTGTACTATTTCTCTGTTTCTCGTACCTACAAATCTGAAATTGGGCAAATACTTTAAACTCACAATTTTTTTATATCATTACTGGAAATCCTGTGGCCCTTGTTGGGTGGACTGAGGAGGATAGGAAGTAGTTCCGGTCTCATCAGTGCCAGAAGCGCCAGCCAGCGACTTCTTGGAGGGGAATGAGGGGACACAGATGAAACGGGGAGGGCAAGGGAATGCCGTTTTTAAGCAGGTTCTGCTAAAGATGGTCCCTGGAACAATGGCTGCTAAGTGCCTTTTAGGAAAATAAGGATGAAAGAGATGGACTGCTTGCCAATTTTTTTATCTGAAAAAATAAAGCAAGTGTGAATTAGAATTAATGCAGGTATTAAATATTTATACTTTTTATATTCACTTTCATTTTTAACTTATTCCTCCCTCAAAAACCTCATAATGCTCGTCAGATTTGTTCTCAAGGGCTCCTCTGTGTTTTCCTCCCCGAAGTCCTAGCCCCAAAGTGAGAGTGCGGGGCTCCGTCATCCTGATGGAGATTTTCATTTTATCTCTCCTACAGGACCCATCTGATCTCTCTCTTTATATTTATACTTTCTCTATATGGTGGTATAAATAATTAATGCAGTTATAAACACACCCGGTGCAAAATATGTATTAGAAAAAATAACTCTTTAATTTGGCATGCCATTTAATCCCATTTTGTAATCATCGCGCATGGGCTACAATTAGCGCTCGGGCTGGGGAATCCAGCTTGAGGGCTAGCCCGTGCAGAAGTCGTTTAAGTATAAGTACTCTTAGGGCCTTGACCATTCATTATTTGAGCAAATGTTGTTGGGAGAGGCAGAGGTGCCTTGTGCGGTATGGGGCTCACCGTAAGTGTGGAAATGAAATAGGAAAGAAACGTCCTCTTCAGTAAAATGATCTAGGTCTTTTGTACATTTGGCAATATGTATCCAAAAGGGTACCGGGTCAGTTATATGTAGAATATCAGTCATATTTTCTTGGGGCGGGGGTAGTAGCAAATAGTGATAGTTTTCTAGCTGTTGTGCTTCGTGCATGCCTTTTGTGACCATTAGGTTTTGTGTTAACTTGACTGAGTCACAGCTTTCAGCAGTTTGGCAGTAATCCTCCATGATGTGATCTAACACAAGGTGATCAACCCCATGATTGGATCAAAATATAGCAGCTCTGTGAGTGGCCAGCAATTGTGGTGGAGTGCTCCCTGC
>NW_022111365.1:6323780-6325362 GCF_000313985.2 Echinops telfairi | reverse complement strand
ATTTTATTTTTTTAAAGATCATTTTATTGGAGGTGCTTAGAGCTTTTATAACAATCCATACTACTCTTCTCCAACTGGAACTTTTCCCATCATTTGCCCTGGATTGTTTCACAGTCTCTTGACTCTCTCCCAAGTCAGAGATTATACATGGTTCAGATCTCAGCCCCACTCCATTATTTATTCATTAACATAGCTATTTAAAAAAATCATTGCAGACATTAAGCCATTTATTTCCTTCTGGAAAAGTTTCACATGATGGAGATTCTATTGGTCTTCCGAGTCCTTGTTTTTTGGTAGAAGGCCTTGCTGTGACTGCAGAGGTGGTGTGGTAGGTCCAGGAGCCACCACAACTGTTTCATGCTGTCACCAAGTGCCAGGTCCCCGCAGCTCTTCTCTTTACTTTTGCTTTGCTGCCGAAGGAGCATGTGTACTTAGCATGTTGGTTGGTTTCAATTCTCTTCACCATGTTCCTGAGAGATTCCATAATGGGACCCATATTTACTAATGATTCTGACATTTGTGGTGCATTTAGCCATTTCCCCGCAAACTACTTTCAAGCTCGGAGAGCTCATTCATTTAACATTTAGTGTGCCCTGATGATACTGTGATTATAGGTTGGACTGCAATCCAAATGATTGGCAGTTCGAAACCACCAGCAGCTTTCTACTCCCATAAACAGTTACAGTCTCTGAAATCCACAGGAGGAGCTGTGGGTCAGCATTGACTGGGGAGCAGTGAGTTTGCTTTGGTGCCAACATTCTATAAGAGCACAGAGGCTCTGCTTTCAGGCCCAGGTGATCCTTCTGTGCCTGTCCTGTCCTGCGAACGGCAGAGTTAGGGGAAGGAGAGCAGCCATCTGATGATGTTTGCGAGGGGCAAAGTTCCACAAAGCCCATAAAGAAGCATAGCCTTTCCGTAACCCCACTGAGATCATGATGCCCAGAAGTAGGCTGACGCCTTTGAGAAAGTCCCATAGACTGATGGAAAAGCTGCTGCTGTGCACATGCGTACGCAGTTGGTTTCTTTGGCCCTGGGAATAACATCGGCTCTTGCTTTCCGAATGTCCAGTGCCTAGGTTGGCAAGACTATGGACTGACAAGTGCTACAGTGGCAAACCTAGACATCACCTCAAGCCTAGAGACACTCAGTACATTTTATCAAATCTGACAACTATCTAATAGCTTATGCACTCCTAGAATATTTAGAACAAAGTACATAGAAGCTTGGAGGAAAAGCACTGGCAGTGGCCGGAGTTATGGGCTTCAAAGTACAGGAGTAAGTGTAAGGAAGTCTCACCAGGTGTTTTTTCCTTAAGCCTGCCCCCTCAACAGTTTTATTGGCATATAACTAATATATCATACAATTTAATAGTTCAATCACATCATGAAGAATTGGACAATCATCACCACATCTTTTTAGAACTTTAAAAAAAATGTATACGCATCATTATTCGCTCTTTAGTCCCCCCATCCTCCCATGCCATCCCCTCAAGGAACCTTTCATCCAGTTACTGTCAGTATGGATTTACCTAACTGGAATTTCATAACAGAAAACATTAAGAAAACAGACAAAAAACCCCAAA
>NW_022111365.1:6322394-6323680 GCF_000313985.2 Echinops telfairi | reverse complement strand
TAATAAGAATAAAGTAAAACAGATATAAACCTAAATCAAAAAGAAAGCAGAAAATATTAAAAACTAGAGCAAACTTGGTTTTCAGAGTTTAGGACTTTTTCATTTGTCCCAAAGTCACTGAAGCAAACTTCCCCGCAAGGCAAAAACCAACAAACAAACCCCTATCTGTGGGAAACGCACACATATTTACACACAGGATGAGATGTGGCCTCCACAGGGCCTATACCAAATTTTAAGGGATCAAATGATAGAGTGCTGCATTTTAACCTAACTGTATCTGCAACAATCTACTTCCCAATGCTTTCTGCATGTTAGCAAGACTACTCACATTCCTGGTCCTTGATCAGAGGGGATCCAGGGGTTTAATCCATGTGTATTTCCTTGAATTTTTTTTTTAACGGAAACAGCTTTAAAATGGGTCAAAAGGGAGCTCAAATGATATGACATGTGGACAAAACTACTTCTGCCATAATCCACTTTACAGTGTTCTCTGTCTGATAACAAGGCTATTCACATCCTGCGATTATGATCAGAGGGAATTCACCAGAGGCTTAATCCAGGCATGAACGCTGCTAATGGATTTTGGACTTCCACTGCCATCCACAGCCTTCTGCAAACTGGACGGTCACAATTTAAACTCTGATGCCATTCCCTCCTTTTGGATTATATTGTTTACAATCCTTGGATCACATAGGCTGGTGTACTTCTTCCATGTAGCTTTAGTTGTCACCTCACTTGGATGGCTGTTGGTTAGAAAACAATCCTTTAAAACCCCAGATGCTATGCCTTCTGGTAGCCAGGCACCATCTGGTATCTTCACCACACCTTGCTATAGCACCCACATCTTCAGCGATCTCTTCATGAGGTTGAGCATCAAGCAGGGCCAGGTCATAAGAAATAATTGTTTTTAGATTGGGGCTAGGATTAAGTGCAAGCCCAAAATCCATTCCTGAATCTGTGGTTTATATATGTCTCAGTTCACCTTAAGAGACATCATTGTCATTTTACGTTAGACAACATTATCGATCCTCCCGCTGGTGTAAGTGTGTCTTGGTGCAACTAACTGATCCTGGGTTCTTGGTGATTGATAAATATCTGACTCTGAATGAATAATGAAGACCGATCTTTATAAAGCCCTCTGGCATTTGCTAAACTCATGCATACACATTATGTCATGTAATGCTCATATCAACCCTAAAAGGAAAGTATAGCGTCTGGGGTCTTAAAGGCTTGAAGGTAATCAAGCGGCCATCAAGCTCAGAAGCAACAAAGCCCACATGGAAGAA
>NW_022111365.1:6306103-6321166 GCF_000313985.2 Echinops telfairi | reverse complement strand
AAGTCAGAGCGCTGGCCCTGGGGAGGCTTCCTCTCCTATCTGCTCTGGAGGAAGGGCCTGGTCTCCTCAGCTTTGGTTTCCTGGCTCCTTGGAAATCTCCATGTGTCCTGGCAGTTCTCTCTGCCTGCTTATTAATCGCTTTTTCTATCTCAAAAGAGATTGACTCAAGATACACCCTACATTAATCCTGTTTCGTTAACATAACAAAGACAACCTGTTCCCAAATGGGATGATAACCACAGGCAGAGAGGCTGGGATTTACAGCACAGATTTGGGGGGGGCATAAGTCAATCCCTAACAAGCAGCATTCTCTCTGGTGCTTACTCCCAATGCCTTTAGCCTCGAGTCCTAGTGTCGATGGGAGAGAAGCAGCAGTGACTCAGTGCTTTCCTGAGGCTGGTTTCTGAGGTGAGGAAATTGACTGCTCAGTTCTGCCTTGGCGCCTTCATCCTTGTTTCTGAAGGAGAGAAAACAACTCTCAATTCACTGACATCGAGTCAATGCCGGCTCGTAGAGACTCAGGCGGACAGGGTGGAAGTGGTCCGGTGCATTTCTGAGGCTGTAACAGGAATGGAAGACCCATCTTTCTCCTAAGGAGAGAGAAGGCCCTCTCAACGCCTCCTCTCTGGTCTAGCTACAGTGCTGAGGAGTGTCTTCCTAGGGGAAGCAGGGTCTACGCCAGCCTGCCACTGCATCAATCTCAGATTGGAGCAAACTTGCAGCCTGACTGCCTACAAGAAAACGAAACTCCCCACAAACAAGCCCAGGGTGAGGGGCCTGCATGTCGGGCCAGAGTTCACAGCTGTGCTGGTCAGGAAGGCATGTGCTAAGAGAAATGACTTTCTCTGGCGAGGCTCAGAGGTCATGGATGCGTATTTACCTTTGCAACCCACTTGCTTTTTCACCACTTGAAATTCTCCTAAAATCCCAGAGGGTTAGCTGAAAATATCCCAGGTAATATAAAAATGAATAAAGGTTCGGCAAACAGAAGCAGCTTCTGATCAAATAGCTGCAAAGGCAGGAGGCCCAGGGAAAAAAAAGGAAAATCTAAAAGGAGAGTGGGCACAGAGGGGAAAGAGGAGGAGGATGGGAGGCAGGAGACATCAAGGTCAGCCTGTAGTTCTCCTGCTTCTGAGTTGTTTTGTCTCCTGCAGTCTCCTCAACGGCAGGACCGGACGGAGACACTTTTGTTAGAAGATGTATGCTGGTCTGGTGTCTTATGCAACCTTTCTTATAGCAGAAGGGAATTTGAAAGGTTAGGTATGGGCAATAGACCTTTCTTTGGACTAGGAAGCTTGCGTTTCAGACCAGATTGTGACCTTGGAGACGTTCTCAATTTTGTGAGTTACAGTTTCCTTAGGCATAGACCAGCTGGACTAGCTGGTCTCCGGGGGCTCCTTTCACCTCTAGCAATCTATAATTTTGCCTTTTCATAATCAACAAAGACTTCCATCCATCTTTTGACACATCGGCTTGTCAAGTTGCACAATTTAAGAGTTTGTGGGTATGGCTCACACTTTGGGGGAGCTCACCCTCTAAGACACACATACCTTGTACGTGGACAGCCATGCGAAGGCGAGTCAGCAGAATAAAGCTACCCTGATAAGACCGGAATGGACTGGGAGGGCCAGATGGGAAGTTTCTTCCTTCTTAAGTAGGAAGCTAGCCTCCTGCTGGCGCTGAGGTCACAGGGTAGAAACTGGGCTATCATATTTATTACCTTTCTTGTTTGTTGAGTTCTTAATTTGTGTCTGAAAGTAGTCCTGGTGGCGCAGCCCGTTACACACGAGGCTGCTAAAGTGTACTGCAGCAGAAGGCATCCAGAGGCTTAGGGGAGTGATGTTAGAGCGGATTGATCAGAGTAGCCCTATCGACCGCACAGGGAGTGCTCTGAGAACACACCTTTTACCACAACTGAAAGGGACAAATTTGTGAAGGGAGCACCCACAGAAGGTGAGTGTGACTGATATTTTTCTAGAAGTCAGATTTGACAGTGGGCAAACTACATTACTTAATTTAAGGTAGTTGCCCAGGGTGGGGCTGATTGGGCCTCCCTGGTGGTAGGGACCAAGTGCCAGCGCTTCATCAACAAAGACAAGTGGCCCTGATGGCACTGTGAGTTAGGCACGTGTCAGCTGTACAACTCCACCAGCGGCTCCAAGGGAGAAAAGTGGGCCTTTCTGTGCCCATAAAGTTTTACAGCCGCTGAACCGAAGAGAGCAGCTCTGCTCTGCCCTAGAGGGTTGCTTGCTAGGAGTCAGAATCACCTTCATGGAGGTGCGTCGTGGTTTGGGTTAGTCTGTATCTAGAACCGTACGAAGCACATCACTTTTGGGAATACATTCACCTTTATAATAATCCTTTGACCTCTAAGAGCCTATGTCCTAGAGAAGGCCAGATTGCCTCACTGGATCGCAGCAGGGAGAAATGACAATTGAGGCTTGGCTGCCTCCATGGTACTGGTCCTGCTCACTGGAGCTTTGTCACTTGACACAGGAGAGCAGTTCATGAAACGATGGCCTTTGCATCAGTTGGACTTTTTAAAATTCTATTTGTCATGAAAGATTTTTTTATAACTTTGTATTGCAAATTAGTGCAGGTTCATAGGAGCAGGTTATCAGGTTTTTGTTTGTTTGTTTGTTTGTTTTTGTAGTTAGTTCAAGGATCATTTGTTGACCTTTAGGAGTGTTTTCCAGTCCAGTCTGTTGGGGCACCATGCCCTGGCCCCAAAGTCCACCTTCAGCATAACCTGGGGACCTCGCCACTCCGTTCCCTTGCTGTTCTGTTGCACCCCCTTAGTGTTTTGCCTTGGTGTGGCGGGATCGGATCAGGTGCAATTCCCACACTGTGTCTCCGATGTTGTCCCCGGTAGGGCTATGGGTCAGTGAGGGGCGTCATGTCTCATAGTGGGGCTGGCCATGTGGTCCTCTCTGTGGACTGGCTGCTCTAATTGGGATCCTCGTCCTCTAGGCCTGGTGGGCCAGGATGTGCTCCACTCTCTCCTCCTCCCCCTTCATCTGCTCCCGTGTGCTCTGATCAGATATGTCCCTCTCCCGGAGCTGCAAATTCAATGCCATCTTTTGAAATAAATTCTTCTGGGGGGAGGGGCAGGTGTCCACTTAGTATTTGGGATTGGTCATCAGTTTTACACTCAGCCATACATACACATTTTGTTTCATTATATTCATGGCAATCCCTCATCACTTATACCACTTCTTCCTTGTTTGTTTGTTTTGTTCTTAAGTCCTCTATCTTTCCTACCTGTCTGAATTTTATCCTTGACTAAATACTGTCCTTTTGATCTCGAACAGTTCAATGGGAAATTATCTTAAGGTGTGCATCCCTCACTAATGGTATTGTTCCCTTCACATTGTTGTTGTCAGGTGCCGTCAAGGCATGTCCATCTCATAGCCACCCTGTGTACGACAGAATGAAACACTGCCCGGGCCTGCCTCATGCTCTCAGGTGTTTCTGTGCCTGAGCCATTGTTGCAGCCACTGTGGCTTCCCATCTCATTGAAGGCGTTCCTCTTTTTCACTGCTCTTCCACTTCACCAAGCATGATGTCGCTCTCCGGGGACTGGTGTCTCCTGATGACATGTCCAAGGTACTTGAGTTGAAGTACTGCCATCATTGCTTCTGAGCATTCTGGCTGTATGTCTTCCAAGACACATGTATTGTTCTTCTGGCTGTCCATGATACTTTCAATATTCTTCGCCAGCACCATCGTTCAAATGCACCAGTTATGGTTCAAATGCACCATAGTTCAATGTCCAGATTTCTCCAACTCACCACCATTGAGTCAATTCTGGCAAGTAGAACTACCTCTGCAGGTTTCCAAGATGATAACTGTTTATGTGAGTGGAAAGCCCCATCTTTCTCCTGAGGCAATTTAAGATACCATGTCTTGGGTCAGGTACACCTTAGTCCTCAAAATAATATCATTGCTTTTCAGTAATTTAAAGAGGTATTGTGCAACAGATTTACCTAATACAATGTGCTATTTGATTTCTTGACTGTTGCTCCCATGAGCATTGATTGTGAATCCAAGCAAGATGAAATCCTTGACCACTTCAATCTTTTCTCCATTATCATGATGCTACCTGTTGGTCCCGTTGGACGGATTTTCATGATCATTACATACTGAAGGCTGCCATCTTCATCACCAAGTGCTTCAAATTCTCACTTTCAGCAAACAAGGTTATGCTGTTAACATAACACAGGTTGTTAATAAGCCTTCCTCCAATTCTGATGGCATATTTGTCTTCACATAAACCAGCTTCTCTGATGATTTGCTCAGCATATAGATTGAATAAGTGGTGAGAGGATACAATGTAATGCACACCTTTCCTGATTTTAAGCCATGCAGTATCCCTTGTTCTGTTAGACCAAGTGCCTTCTGCATGCGCACAATGAACTGTTCTAGAAATCCCGTTCTTATCTATAGCTCATTGGGATCCACACAGTTGAATGCCTTTGCATAGTCAATGGCACCCTCATTAACATCTTTCCGGTATTCTCTGTTTTCAGTCAACATCCATCTGACATCAGCAATGATATCCCTTGTTCCACATCCTCTTCTAAATCTGACTTGAGCCTCTGGCAGCTCCTTGTCAATGTGCTGCTGTAACCATTGTTAGATAATCTTCCACAAAATTTTACTTGCATAAAATATCAATGAGATTGTTCAATAATTTGCACATTCTGTTGAGTCACCTTTCTTTGGACGGGGAGCAAATATATTTACTTGTCCAAGTAGCTGTCTTCTAGAAACAGTTCTGTTGGCATTCCATCAATTCCTGGAACCTTATTTTTGTCTAATGCTTTTGGTGCCGTTTGGACTTCTGCTTTCAGTACCATTGGTTCTTCCTCATATTGCTACCTTTTAAAATGGTTGAATGTTGATTAGTTCTTCGTGACACACTGCCTCTGTGTATTCTTTCCATCTTCTTCTGGCCCTTCCTGCCCTGTTCATTATTTTGCCCATAGAATCTTTCAATATTGCAACTCAAAACTTGAATTTTTTTCTTGAGTTCTTTTAGTTTAAGACATTCTGCATTTGTTCTTCCTTTTTTTAACATTATAGCTCTAGACCTTTATAGACCTGTCTATTGTTTGCTAAAAATTGAGCTGTGGGAGTTAGTTCAGTTTCAGACCTGAAGGATGTCTACCTGTCTGAGTGAGATTTTCTTTTCTTTTTTTTTTTTAAACACCTTGTGTTAAAATTGAAGAACAACCTGTGGAACAACATGGAACCGAAAACATGTGTCTTCAGCTGGGTTCTGTAGAGAAGCAAAACTAGTGAAGCTTATACACGTGTCTATCGAGAGAGAGGTATTCTAGGAGCCCTGGTGGTGTGGTGGCTTCTGAATTGGTCTGCTCACTCCCATAAAGATGTATAGCCTTGGAAACACATCGGGAACTTTTAGCCTGTCCTATAGGGTTGCTAGGAGTCTAAATCAACTTAGTAGCAGTCCATGAGAAAGAGGTTTATATCAAGGACAAGCTCACATAGTTGTAGAGGCTGGCAAATTCCAAATGCTTGGGTCAGATATCAAGCTGGACAGAGGCTTCTCTTGACTCACATATATTCAGGGACTGATGAATTCAAAATTGGCAGGTCAAATGACAGACTTCTGAAAAGATATGCAAATGAACACACTTATTTGTAAAGTTGGCAGGTAAGATGGCAGGTTGCTGATGACTCTCAGACCGGCAGACAATATGGCAGGTTCAAGTCCAAACAAAGAGCCAGAGGTCAATAAGTTTGATGAAGAATCCAGACCTCACAAAATGCAAACAAGCCACTTATATTGGAAGTAGGCCATACCTTCAAGAACTCATCATGGGGGATAGATAACTGGGTCTTAACTACCAAATCACTGAGAATCCGACTCAGCCAAGTTGACACAAAACCATAACTATCACAACAGAGAAGGGCAATTGAAAAGGCCTGGGCTGGAATTCTATGAGGAATAGCCTTGGACTTTCTCACCAATATTGGAAGGCCGACTGACTACATGTCAAGGAAATGAATGGAAAATATTGCATTAGGTGGAAGACTAGATCAGGGAAGCTAAACTAATGCCAAATTCCAAGATGCTGCATGTCCATGTAAATGTATTAGGCACTGAAGAGTCACCAGGTCTGTGCAGGTCCTTTCCTGGGGACAGAGATAAATAAGACAATAGAACCTGCCCTTAAGGAGCTCAGAGCTTCATTCTTATATCCTTGCCATCTGTGAAGGAACTCGGAGTTCTCAGTAAACCCATATTAGGCGCAATCTGCATCCTTCAGCTAGGCAGGCAACACATATTAATGAAGAACTGAACAAGACCGTGCCTCTGTCATCTGGGAGTCCATCATGTACGTGGAGAGAGGGCCAATAAACAAAGACGTAAGTATGCATGTTAGAAAGTATGAGTTCCTTATAATGCAATAAAGAAGATAAAGCAGAGTGTTGTGGGAGAGAGTATCTGACTATTGACTACCGTGTAGAGTCCAGGAGACCCAATGGGAGGCTCTGCTGACTTGGTCTAGGTCAATGTTGCCCAAAGTGGGCAGAGAGCTGGAATGATTGGAAACCTCAGGACTATCAAGTCAATTCCTACTCAGTGATTCTGCAGGACATGGTAGAACTATCCCTCTGAGTTTCCAACACTGTAACTCTTTACAGGAGTAGAAAGCCGCATCTTTCTTCTGGAATATTCCAAGGGACTGCAAATCGGATACCGACATTTTATCCTTGATTCTGGGCAATAGCCCTAAGTTTTTTAATTGCCATGGGGGCTGCTGAGTAATTTTTTTGTTTTTCCCCTGAGAAGGGAGCAGTAAGCCAATTAAGTCTGGGAATCTATTGCCCAGGTCATGGCAGTGTAGTTGGGAGATAGTGGCTAGATTCGGGTTCTATTCCTTTTCACTTTGGGGATAGTGAGCAGAGTTTGAATTTTTTAATAGATTTGCTGGGAAGGTGTGTTAGGCTGGGTTGACTAGAGAAACAAATTCAATTACATTCACATATGTGTAAGAAGGAGCTTTTTACCAAGAAGCCATTATATAACAAGAAACCAGCCCAGCCCAGCCCACCTTGAGTCCAAAAGTCCGATACTAGCCCATAAATCCCTCTTCTGACTCACGCAGCCACATGCAATGATGCAGAATGCAGGACGATCACAGGCCGGTAGGTGCAAAGTCCTGTGGATCCAGTGGTGGTGGACGCACTTCCAAGACTCTGGCAGGTCCCAGTGTGGCTCGCCAGCAGGAAGGTGAAGACAGAGAGAGGGGCGAGGCTCCCAGGATCCTCCTTTTGAGAAGGTCATGCCCACAAGGAGGCACCATCAGATCGTATGACCTGATTGGCAAGCGAGAATCCCACCCCCTCTACACTTGTATATCTTCAAATTGACACAAAATTAGGTAACTACCACAGAAGGGAAACTTAGAACAAAGATAGTAATTGAAGGAAGGGGTGGAGTCAAGAGAGGTTTATTTACAGGTGGGTGGTATTGATTGTGTATGCCAATGGGAATGATCCAGTCAAGAGGAAGAAAGTGATAATGCGAGAAGAACTAGAAGAGGTGCAAAAGTGAAGTCCTTGAAATGACCAGGGCAAGTAGTTCACAGCTCGATGGAGGCGCTGGTCCTGAACCAGCCAGGACCCTTTTATTGGAATTGGGGGACAGGGTGGTGTGCATTTATCCTCTGGTGTGGGTACAGTGAAGGACTTGCTGATAGGAAAGCGAGGTCCTTTCCGTCATGTTTTCTCTCTGAACTATACTTCCAGGTCATCACCTAAGCACGTGGTAAGGCGATGCTCAGGTGAGAGAGCCAGGAAGTAAGATCGCTTCCCTAGAGAGTAAGAAAACGAATTTTCTCTGGGAGTGCAGGAGGGTCTTCTGGCCGCATTGAGTGAGATTTGTAGCTATGTTTGTCGGGAGTCTAGCCAGTAAATTTTGTTATCTTTCTAACAATATTCAGCTGATCTGGTACAGTCCCAGAGTAGGTGGATAGGCTATCAGGACTGGAAGTTCCTCTAGATTAGCATAACGGAGGGAAAATGCAAAAAGGTTAAGTTTATTGGCAAGGCAATAATTCATGCAAGTGTTGGATTATGGATCAAAGCATGTTAGGGGGGGGAAGTGGAAACATGTAGAGAACGCTACTTATAGACATCAATAATTTAAAAAAGTGTTTTGCAAATGGAATGAAGATTGGAGAGCCTTGATGAGAAGTTCAAGTGCCAGAGTAAGTGAGCTTTAAGAGGGTGGCAGTGGCCATAAAGTGGGATATTAGAAATCTAAATTTCATAGGTGATTCAGTGATTGGTGTGACAAACTCTATGGAATGACCCTGGGAGAGGAGCAAATGTGGATTGTGGCTAGGGAGCTCAGAAATCAAGGAGTCAGGGTATTAGATGGATCCGTGGATCCAATGGGTGTTGACATCGTCACCTATGGTGGCAGGAATTGTGGTAGAAGAGTCGTGGATCCAGGTAGAATGACAGGATATTGGCAGGAAGAGTTAGAAAGTCTGATAATGTTTCCACTGCTCACTAAATAATGGGGGAAGCTAGAGAAGATCCATCCTATTCTCTCTGAGTTAGGCTGGCTGGTGTTTGTCTGAGCTGACATTTGAGATTCTAAAGTCCAATGGAGAACTCCTGAGTGACAAAGATGAACTTTGTAGGGAGACATGGCCTCCCTCTGCCTTTATGCAGATTGCGTAGGCTCCCACCTCCCCCAGACTTCATTTCCCATTAAGGATTCCCAGTGCCATTCCCAGATGCTTACAGGTTAAGAGGGATGGTTATAAGCTGAGCTTCAAGCAGCCCCAGGAGTCTGGGTGCAGGTTCAGGCTGTCACGAGGTGCAGATCAAAGCCGTAGTTTAAAAACTGTACTGGGAATAGTGCAATTATCTCGCTTCACCACATTTCTCAGCACTGACTGAGGTTTAATTAAAGCCACGTAAAAACACAGAATCGCCATTTCAGATATCATCCCCACTGCATGCTTGGTTTTTTTTGGTTTTTGTTTTTTTTAAAGGAAAGAAAAAATATATCCTTTCTCAGCGCCTTAAATTTTTTTCCTGTGGGTATCTTCCAGCTCAGTTGGATATTATTCCTTCCTGCCAGTACCTTTAAAGAAAAATAAATATATTTAATGTATATGTATAAAATGAGTTAATCCCCCATAATCTCCTTGAGTTGCAAACATAGTTTCTTACAGGTGACCTTTTCAGAAGAGGCTGTTCCTATGGCAACTGCATTGTTTGATTCAGTCAAGAGAAAAAGATGGCATGGCAATATATTTAATTTTGCTTAACTTAATGCTGTATGTAACACTTGCACAGGCTGGAAGGAGAAAGGGCTCAGAGGGCAAGGGACTGTTCACTGGAGCCACATGCCCTGGCCCCATATCCAGAGTGGCAAGGGGTGCCCCCAGACACCAGGGTACTCTCAGTGCTGACTTTGGCTTGTGGGTGGGGAAAAGAGTTCCCACCAAAGAAGACAGGCATGCCTCCAGGCAGCCCCACAGGTTCTGAGGCTGACATTCCGAGTTGAAGGAAAAAACAACACTCATAAGGGACATAGCTTTGGACCAAGAGTTCAGAGGCCTGGGAAGCATCCTTGATCTGCTGCTTCCCCTTCTTGGTCTCAGGTTTTGCATCTAAAATGTGAAGTAGTTGAATTGAAGAACCTTTAAGATGTCTTTTAGCACCGAGGCTACAAATCTTTCTGTACAGATGTTACCTTCACAAGTCGAATTTGAGTTTCGGGGAAGCAGGGCTGAGCACAGGTAAACAAATCATTTACTCAGTAGGTCTTTCATTCATTGAATCAGCTGGGGTACCACAGCCCAGCAACGCTGAGAGGCTGGCACGTGTGTCAGCCATGGCAGCTCATAAGGCAGCACGCCTGTTTCTTGACACACAGATATGTTCACAGTTGCAGGTGGAGATTCTAAAGCAGAATAAAACAGGGCATTGGCTAGACGCCAGAAGTAGTAGAAGGAATGGAGATTCTACTTCAGGCTCTTGGGCTTCTTGGTGAACTTTATGTTCTGACACTGAACTAGACACTGAAAACAAATGCTTTCCTCAGCTGCAAGAAGCTGAAAGAACTGCCTTTACTTTTCTTGCCCTGAGACTTCGACAATCTACCTAAGACAAACACATACTCTTGTTTTTAATAAATTCTAATCTGGGTAACCTTGGACAAATTATTTCTCTCAGCCTTAGTTTCCTCATTTGAAAAATGGAATCATTGATCAGGGATGTGTAAAATGTTTTTATTGCTTTGACATTCTCTGTGATCCTAATCTTCCATTATCATATGCCAAAAATGAACACACTTCCTATCATATCTTTGGTCAGACCATAATAACTCAGTGAGTCAGCCTCTCTTCCCTGGTCTTCAATGGAAGCCACAATATCTCCTTTACAAGCCCAAACCAGTCAATCGAGGTCTTCAACCATCTACCAATCTACCGGAGCCACTCCTAAAGCCTAAGTTTCCCATAGCATGCATCACTATACTCTACACCTCAATCTGGTCTCAACGTGAAATCCACTAGGGAAACTGAAGAACTGGATTTAAAATTTTGATTTAAAGAACAACCACTGGACAGATGATATTCTCGTTGATAGGGAATTAGTTTTGTTATTTGCAGTCTAGTTGGTACATAGCCACTCCGACTCATGGTGACCCTATATACAGCAGAATAACATGCTGCCTCATCTTGTGCCATTTTTATGATTGGTGGTATATTTGAGTCCCTTGTTGAGGCTATCAGGTAGTGCCTTCCAACCTAGGGGACTTACCTCCACCACTGTCTCAAACATTATTCTGTTGGGTTCCACAAGATTTCCATTGACTAATTTTCAGCAGCAAATTTCCAGGCGTTTCTTCCTAGTCTGTCTTAGTCCAGAAACTCTGTTGAAACCTATTCAACATGGATAGCTCTGCTGGTATTTGAATTATCAGTGGCATAGCTTCCAAAATTATAGTAGTATACAAATCATGACAGTACAACAAATTGGCAGCTCAGGGAAGGCATGTATGTCACCCAGAAAAATGGATGTATAACTAGATGACACCTCAAAGAACGATGTTAGGGTTAGGGTACCGCATTACAGCCACCTGCTCCTCAGTGACATCCTTCAGAAACTTTAGGAGCCAACTCATAAAGCTTTCCCCCTTCCCTTATATACCTGAACATCTAGGTATGCTGCCTTTTGGAAGAGGCGGGAACAATGGAAATACATGTAGCACAGAGTTTTAGCATCCCTATAGCACACGATAGTGATGGGCATCCTACGGACAATGACAGAGACACACGGGAGGGGAGGTGTGCCAGGGCCACCTTGTGTGTTTGAAAATAGAATTTTGTTTCATTTTCTGGAAGGACGGAGGAGTCAGAAAACAGGGAAATGTGTTCAGGATCAGAAGATAGAAGAGCAGAAGAGTCTATCTAATAGACAGACCAGGAGAAAGGCCTCGCCATGTAATGTGAAGAAGACTTGTTAGGTGCTATTGAGGTGGCCCTGGCTAGCAACAACTAGAAAGGAGCTGATTCTTCATGGGGGGTAGAGAGTGGGAAAGAAGAAGATGGTGTTTGTGACTAGGATGGAGAAATGCTGGCTCGGGACAACTCTGATGGTGGGAAACCACTGTCACAAAAGTTGCCATTTCTGGCAAAAATCTCTCATCTCTACCCTGTAAGGTGCTGTAGCATGGCAGTTAAGATCATTGGTTCTGTGGGTCACAACGATCAGGTTTAAAACTAGCTCTGCTACACATAGACTCTTGGGCAAATTACTTGACCCATTGAAGCCATGCCATCTCCATCAGTAAATGGAAATACTAATGTCAGACACCTGTAGGGTTGTTTTGAAAGTTGAACAAGATACTAGATCTCAAATGCTTCTCACAATGCCCGGCACACAGAGTAAGTGCTTTGTAGATAGGACCTGTTATGTTTTTATGCATTCTGACCTTATGCCTTGTCTCGTTAGTGAGATTACCTGAGAAATGGGTTTTCTCATGAGAGTAGTATAAGGACTCAGACTCTGGGAGGCCTTCCCTGAGGGAGTTGATAGGGAGCAGGTGTACTCTCCCAGATCTCTTGCTAGAGCAGAGGTGGCCTCCAGGCCCTGCCTTCTGGGATGTGCCATCACTCTACAACAATCCCCATGATGATTTGTGGTGCGTGTTAAAGCACCCAGGAAATAGTATCTCCAGAGAACCAACTTGAGCCAGGCCTGATTCAGGGACAGGGAAAATCACAGCTGCTGCGCTTGGCTGGCTTCCATGCAGCAGAAAACTATTTTTTGCAAATAAAATGGTAAATTGCTAATCAGAAAGATAAATTAAGAAGCATTAAGATAATGATAGTCTAATCACCGTCCACATGGAGAACTGCTAGAGTGAATTTCCAGGCTACCAAGCGTTTGAGCACATTTGGTGATCATTTACATTATGAAGAGAATGATGGATTCCAGGCCGAGTATCCATCTTACTTAGGAAACCCCCAAGACTTGCTTCCTTAGGAGGGGACACCAGAGACTTCTGAAGGTCATAGCCCCTCCTCACCCCCCCAGAACCATTCTTCACTCTGGCTGCTTCACTCCTGAGGCTCCTCAGCTTATGTGAAAGCATTTTGGTCCATCTTTTTAGGTACAAAATAGGCTTCATTATGCAGCTAACTGAAAAGTCGGTGAGTCCGTCCACCCAGAGGTTCCTTGGAAGAAAAGCCTGGTGATCGGTTTCTAGAAAGCCAGCCTTTAAAAACCTGGGAGCACAGTGATATTCTGCATACATGCCTTGGACTGGACTCGATTCCAGGGCAAGTGATTTTCCATGCTTCTGCTTGGGTGGGTAGGTGAATCTGCTCTCCTTGGAGGGTGATACAAGGCACCTATTTGGGAGGGAGCCAGATACAAGCTGAGAATGCCCTTTCCATTGCTGTGGGGCAGAAACTCTGTCCTATAGCATCATGGAGTCTGGACCAAACAAGACTGCGGAAACCATTTGTCCCCTTCAGTCTCCAGTTGAGGACTCCAAGGTGTATGGGATGTGATTTACCCAAATCTCTCAGAGAGGGACCCTAACCTGGCTTGTGTTCCTATCTGTATACACACTAAAGGGCCTCTAACGGGGTTCTAACACTAGATTGATGCCGAGAAAGCCTACCCCAGGTTTCCATCTCCATCTTGATTCCTCATCGGGAATAAGAGAATCCACTGTTCCATAAAGAAAGTACTCCCAAGTCAGGCAAATCCTTAACACTTAGACTCAGGAATTTAGATTTGATCTACTTTTGGGCTAGAAACCACGATTTAACTTATTTTAAGCTTCCGTGTTGCTTCCTCTGTATCCTCATCTGTAAAGTGGGTATACTGAATGATCTAAGTTAATAAGTTTGTTGTAAGACTTGTTTGAAAGCCTTCATTAGAAATGCTAGACTTGATATCATTACCATTAATCAATAGCCCAATTCCTATTCATAGCAACCCTATAGGACAGAGTAGAACTGACCAATAGCATTTCTAAGGCCATAACTTTTTTTTGGTAAACCATTGTATTAGGAGCTAATCCAGACCTCATAGTTCAATCACATCAAGTAGTATTGTACAATTGCTACTAAAATCCGTTTCAAAACTTCTTCCTTCTTGAACCCCTTGATATCAGCTCCTCCTTACCCCCCACTTCTCCACTGTACCCCCCAGGGATGCTTATTCTAGTTGTTGTTTCTATAGGTTCATCTACCCTAGATTTCATATACCAAAAAACATAGAAAAACACATAATGAAGATTCAAGAAGGCTACCCACAGTGACAAATTACAAAAGAGATAAATCCCAATATGGGGGAAGGGGAGAGCACAGAAAATATTAAAACCAGATCAAGCCAAAATGTATCAGAGAGGAGATCAAGTGACAAGGTTTTAGCCATTCCAGTCAGATTGATCATTTAACCTACTATTGTTGGCTCTCCCATACACTCTGATTATTCTCATCCCTCAATAATGGTTAGAAAGAAATTACTGGAGGCTTATTCCCTATGTAGATCCTGCAAATGTATTTTGGGCTTCCACCGTTATCCATAGCCTTTTGGACACCAGGATCTCACAATTTAAGCTCTGATACTATTCCCTCCTTTAGATTTGGATTATATAATTTTTAATTCGTGGGTCACAGATATTGGTGTGCTTCTTCCATGAGAGCTTAGCTGACGTCTCACTCAGATGGCTGCTTCCTTGAAAACAAGTCTTTAAGACCCCAACTGGAATCCTAGCTGATAGCCGGGCACCGTCTGATTTATCACACGTTACTATAGCACCCATATCTGCTGTACTTCTTTCATGAGTACGAGTATCGAGCAAGGCCATGTCATTAACACATTGTTCTTAGATTGGAGTTAGGATTAAGTGTGAGCCCAAAATCCATTCGTGAGTTTATGTTTTTTATCCGTAAAGCCACAAATCTTTATGGAAATAGAAGGACAGATCTTTCTCCCTCTAACCTTTCACTTAGCAGCCAAGCACTTAACCATTGCACCGCCAAGGTACCCTGTCATTACTACTATTGTGTGTCAAGGCAGCAGCAATAGCAGTAATTGGCAGCACTAGTTGCAGTAGTTGGGATCCAGACACTGTTGGACAGCTTATCTCAGCTTACAGGAGCTGATTCCTAAAATTTCAAGAATTTTGTGACTTAATTGATGAATACAGCCAGTGTTAAATTATATTAACTTGCAATTGAAGATGTTAAAAGCAAAGGTAACAAATATTGAAAAGTCATGGCTTCCTAAAAGTTTGACTACATTTTATTATGGCCTAAGTCTTTGGGGTTCTTTATCTTTCTTATGTTTGCATGGTGGAAATACCACAAAACTGTGCTATTGTGAGTCTCCTCATCCTTCTCCACAGTCAGAGTTAGTTTACGCTAAACTTGATAGCTTCAAATAACTCTTTGATTGAGAAAAACAAACAAACAAACAAAAAAAAACATGGCCACATAGCCAGGCACCCTGTAACAACCTCTCTAAGCAAAAGTCTCAACAACA
>NW_022111365.1:6301724-6306003 GCF_000313985.2 Echinops telfairi | reverse complement strand
AAAAAAATCCTGATTTCTAAATCTCCTCAGGAGAACAAAAATATGAATCCGACACAGCCGTGCTGGGAGGAGGCTCCTACAAGAAGTCTCCAGAACTCTGTATATTCTTGGCTGACCCAGTACCATTCCACCAGCCAACCCCTGACACGCACCCTGGCGCTCCAGAACACAGCATTGGCAGAGAAGAAAAGGTGAGCGAACTTCTTGCCCTCTACACCTGCCTGCCTGGACACTGCGACTTAATCTAATCCCAGGGAGGACAGTGGCACTTCTCCCCAAGAGACCTGGGTGAGGGCCAAGCCTATGCGGAGGTGAGGGGCAAATATGATTGAACCTGTGTGGGGAAAGTTAGCATGAGAGAATCTAAAGCCCATTAGCACTCCACAGCCCAGGCGTTGAGAAGATGCAGTCCACACACTGGAATCCGCCCCAGCAAAGATGCAAGTTTATGTGAGTGGGCTGAGTTTCTGGGATGTTGTCTTTTCCCTCTCTTTGTGACAGCTGTTTTGGTCATTAGCCTACATCTTCTGGCAACCTAAAAGGCTGAACTAGAAACTAGGAACTGGGACAGGATCAATCTTTGCTCCAAATAGGCCATGGCCACACAACCCAGCCACCCTTGAACCTTCAACAGCTACAACTAGCGCATAGAGAATATTCTTCGTTCTAATACCACTTGACCAACAAACAGAGGCAAGTATAAAATCAGCATCATGTCTCAGAAACAGACAATTTAACTGCACATGAGAAAACAAGAAAAGGTGGTACAAATGAGTGATCAATCCACAGACCCGGGATATTGTCCAGGTGAAGAAAAGGCATTAGATCATCTCATGAAGGACTTCAGAAGAATGATGTTCAGCTGCTTTGGATTGATGAAGGAAAGATTAGACAGCTTCAGGAAAAAGAAAAGAAACAAAGCAGATAGAAGAACTCGGGAAAGCACTACAAGAACAATCTGACAAAACAAATGCAAAATTAGGAATAAGTTAAAAAACACAAATAGAAATCCTGAAGACAAATTCTAAGATATTCAAACAGGCTAACACTGGGAAAGAACAGAATAAGTGAAGTGGAAGCACAGATCAGTGAGCATGAAAATACATTTCTCAAGTCCTAACTACAAGAAGAACAATCTACAAAATATGTTAAAAAAAACAAACTGAAGAAGACATAGGAATTCTATGGGACACTATCTCACCCCATGATTTCACAACCTACCACACAGCTGCAGTAATCAAAACAGCTTTGTACAGCGATAGAGATGTAAACCAACGGATCAGAACAGAGAAGCCCAAATGAAACCAAGGACCCACGGACACCTATCTAAATAGAAAAGACTGAAACACACAAAATGGGGCAGGAGATAGTCTCTCAACAAATGATGCTAGAAGAAGTGCATCTCCACCTGCGAAAGACGGAAACAAGACCAGTACCTCACATCCTACACAAAAGTCAACTCCAGGCAGATTGAAGAGTGAAGTGTGGAGCCTAGAACTGTAAGAAGATCCTTAATGAAAAACAGGGACAAACCTAAGGACCCTTCCACACAGGCACAAGCACACACCAACCATCATGGAAGACATCCACAATACAGACGACAACAGAGAAGATGGGACCCCCCTAAAAAGACAGCATTTACTTACAATGAAAGTCTTCATCCAAAAAGTGGTAAAAAGTAAACCCACAGGTTGGGGAACAAAATTTGGACAGTGATATATTGGTTAAAAGGCTAATCTTGGGGGGGGGGGCTAATCTTGAAAATCTACAGAAAATTTCAACACCTCAATAAGAAACAAAAAATAACCCAATTAAATATGGGCTGAAGCTAAGAATGGACAATTCACTAACGATGACATTCAGACAGCCAACAATCAAGAATAAATGCTCACAATCATTAGCTTTAAGAGATATAAACATGAAAACAATGATAAGACACCATCACACATATTGATAGCAAAATTTTTATACACAGAAAATAACGTTATAGAGGAGTACTCATACACTGCTGATGGAAAACAGTTTGCTGCTTCCTTAAGCAAGTGTGAATAGAAATATCAAATGACCAATATCAAAGAAATTTCTCTACTCAGTATATACCACAAGGAAATAAAGGATAAAACATGAACAGATATATGCACACCCATGTTTATTGCAGCACTAAAAGGATGGCAACAAGCACAATACCTGTCTGTGGATCAATGGATAAGTAAACTGTCGTACTACACACAATAGAATATTATATATCTCTGAAAAATATCATGATGCAATTATCAAACACCTCATGAAATGGACAAATGTGGAAGACATTATGCTTAACAAAGTGAATCTCGTAAAGACAAATACTGCAGGAGACCATGATTATAAAAGAAAAGTGGTTTTCATACCAAATGAAGCAGACTTTGAAAGTTATGTGAAGGCTGGAGATGGTGAGGGGGAGGGAGGGAGAGGGGAGGAAAAAATATATTGCCATTTCAATATATGATGAATCAAACAATAAAATGGCCCATGGTGGGAGTCTTAGTCCAAAGAACTAGTTGTGTGTAGGTACGCCACCTAGAGGGATGGACCATGATGGGAGAGTCCCAAGGTTACGGATTAATGGGAACAGAAGGCAAAGTCTGAGTCCAATACTTTGCATGTGGTGCCGGCTCAGATAGTGGTGTTGTCACTGAGGAAACGGGGTAGGGAGCATGGAGGAGACCAGAAGCAGAGCACTAATTACAAATAGATACAGAAAGTGTCAAGCAGTGACTAAAGGAAATTTTCGTGTTTTGTAAACCTGAGTTCCTGAATGCTTATATCAACTGAGTGTTAGAATGTGAGAAAAATCTGGAACAAAACCTAAAACTATAACAAAGAATAATCATACTGGTGGAACCTTCAAGATTATAATCTTTAGTTACCTGTTATGCCTAGAACGGAACTCACCCATTGGCCCAATTTTCAACCAAACAATAGACAGATCTATAATGCTAGGTCTTATAGTGGTTCCAACTGAGCTACTAACCAGTTTGAAATCACAGCCACTTCGAGGGAGCAAGATGAGCTTTTTACTCCCATAAAGTCTCAGAAACCCGCAGGAAGCAGTTCTCCCCTGTCCTGTAGGGTTGCTACGAATCAGAATCGTCCACTGGATGGCAGTGAGTTTTTTGCTTTGAGTTTTATAACACTGGGCATTGTGCCTTCTTTAGGATAACCAACAATTTGAGAACAGAAGGGCAGCATTTGCCCAAGGACAAAGGTCAGCAGGCAGGAAGAGTAAGAAAAGGAGGAATAGTAGAAATGATTCTCAGGGAGGAGGTGACACGGGTGATATTACTTTGTGGGGATCGCAAAGGAAAAGTTGAAGCAAAGCATGTATGAGTAGTTGAACCAAAAACATATTCACCCAGTTCACAATAAAAAGTCCTGATTTTTTTTAAAGAAAGAAATACATGGAATGATGACTGTAGAGATGGAAGTTGATTAAGGTAACAGGGTCTGCAGGGGGAGGGGCTAGAAAGGGCTTGCTAAAGGAGTCTTGTATTTCTGTGTGAGACGATGAAACACGTTGGGACACGGAAAATGCTCATGATGGCACATAGTGAATATACTGAACACCACTTCAAATTATTTAAATGGAAAAATTTTGTTGCGTATATTTTGCCTCCGTGAGAAAAAATGTTTAAACATATAGGAAAAATCATCTGAAACAGGAACAATTTCTCCAACAAACTGAAATTTTAAAAAAAATCATTTTATCGAGGGCTCATATAACTCTTTTTGGTGGTGGTGGGGGGACAAACAGTCAGCTTTTATTATATCTCTATTTCTACAGGCTTCTCATTAGTTTGTGCTTTTGGTGTTTTTTTTAATCATTGTATTGGGGGCTCATACAACTCTTATCACAATCCATACATACATCTATTGTATAAAGCACATTTGTACATTCGTTGCCATCATCATTCTCAAAACATTTGCTTTCAACTTGAGTCCTTGGTATCAGCTCCTCATTTTTTACGCCTTCCTCCCCACTCCCCCTCCCTCATGAACCCTTGATAATTTATAAATTATTATTATTTTGTTATATCTTACACTGACTGGCATCTCCCTTCACACACTTTTCTGTTGTCCATCCCCCAGGGAGGAGGTTAGATGTAGATCTTTGTAATTGGTTCCCCCTTTCCAACCCACCCTCCCTCCACCCTTCCAGTATCGCCACTCTCAGCACTGGTCTTGAAGGGATCATCTGTCCTGGATTCCCTGTGTTTCCAGTTCCTATCTGTACCAGTGTACA
>NW_022111365.1:6290298-6300988 GCF_000313985.2 Echinops telfairi | reverse complement strand
CCACTGATTTTGGATCACTTGTTGTTCCCTTGTCCCAGGGTTGGTTAACACCACTTCCTTTCCCCTGCCTCCCCTTCTCCCATGTCCCCCTGGAATCGTCAGTCTGTTTTCTTTACCAGATTTTTTTATCCCGCCTATCTTATCTACATAGACCTGCAGAGATAATAATATGCACAAAAAACAAGACAGAGCAAAACAAAACAAAACAATGACTACAACAAAAAATCCAATGACAAAATAAAGAGAAGCCTGTAAATAGTTCAAGGTCTTTTTGTTGACATGTAGGAGTGTTTTCCAGTGGAGCCTGATGGGGTGCCACACCCTCGCCCCAAAGTCTATTTTTGGAATTCCCTCGGGACTTCCTTGCTCTGGTCCCCTTGTTGTTCTGTTGCACGTCCTTAGTGTTTTGCCTCAGTGTGGTGCGGTCAGATCAGGAAAAAACTGAAATTTTGACTAAAACTTTATTTGTATCCAGTTTCTTCAAAGTAAGTTTTAGTAGCAGTTCCTGGGTGGGGTACGTGGGTCCAGTAGTTCAGCTGCTGAACAAAGGATGGCGATTTTAGTCTACTTAGAGGTGCTTTATAAGAAAGGCCTGACGATCTACTTCTGAGAAACCAACTATTGAAACATCCCAGAGCACTTACCCAGCATAACTGTGTGCTACTGACTTGTCTCTTCTTTAATCATTTTATTGGGGGCTCATACAGCTCTTATCACAATCCATCCATCCATCCATCCATCCATCCATCCATCCATTGTGTCGAGCACTTTTGTATGTTTGTTGCCATCATCATTTTCAAAACATTTGCTTTCTACTTGAGCACTTGGTATCAGCTCCTCATTTCCCCCCTCCCTCCCCACCCTCCCTCCTTCACATAACCCTTGATAATTTATAAAAAAAATTTTTCACGTCTTATGCTGACCGATGTCGATGTCTCTCTTCACCCACTTTTCTGTTGTCTGTCCCCCAGGGAGGGGATTATATCCCTGTATTTCAAGCTCTTCATCTGTGCCCCCACTGATTTTTCAATAGCTGATTGCCAAGCCCTTCTGAGGTGCCTCTGAATAGACTTGAATCTCCAACCTTGAAGTTAGCAGCCAGGGGCTTGCAGAAAACGGTTGTGTCTGATGTACAAGGGAGTACCGCCGAATGTATCACACTCCTCTGACTCTATGCCAAGGGAATAGATATCTGACTATGGCAGCTCTTGCTGCCTATTGAGGTTTGGGGAGAGGTGTGCTGAACTCCTTCTCAACACTCTTGAGGGCTGAAGAGGGGCCTTGTCCTGCCACTCAATTCTGGGCTCTAGATACTGCCCAGTTTTGCACCTTGCTGGGTGGAGCAAGAGGTGATGCCTAACAAGGAGTGTCAGTAGTCTTTATCATGTCACCCTCTTTCCTTGTACCCCTCAATCTCATTGTGAATCTGGCCTTGAGGAATCTGGCTCGGAGGAACACCTGGCAGCAATGACCTCAGCCCTTTCTGGTTCCGGGGTAGGCCTTGCAATTTGGCCAGCTTATCAGGAATGATGTGGCCGAAAGGTACAGGGCAGGACGGTACATGTGGACGTGTTTAGGCAGAGTATGGTCTTTAGGTTCTCCTTGTCTCTGCCTAAGAGGGAGTGCTAGCCTGATGCTTTCTTCTGCATTTAAAGTACTGCACTGGGAAGCTGAGCCTCTCCCTGCTCTCTGGAGCAAGCCTTTCTAAGGTCCTATGTTAGACAGGGTTCTCTGTTCATTGGCCACGTTGGCACAGGTCCCTACTGCATGTGAGCCTGTCAACTGCAGAAACCTGTCTTTTACTTTTCTCTCCCGCAGGCAGTCAATAATAACAATCTTACCCTATTGATAGCTCCCTGCAGCCCTTTGAGATAGATATTTTATCACCCACTCACCCCTTTGTAGATGAGAAGATGGAAGCACAAAGGGATGAATTTGATTGCCCAAGGTTATACAGCTAGTAAGTGGGAGACCTGCGACTCAGCTCCAGGGTTATCTGACCCCAGAGCCTAAACCTCACCACAGTCAGCCGTATGGCATCCCAGGAGCAGCAAGTAGGGGAAAAAAGCAGCATCCCTCTAGGGAGGAGTTTAAGGTGGGGCTCAGCCTGGGCACTCTCCTTTCTGACTGCTCACCCCAACACCACAGATTAACTGAGCGATTCTAGGACTGGTGGGGCAACTCTCACACAGCAAAGACGAATGCCCTGCTCAGAGACTCTATGGCGGCAGCCTTAGAAACTGATATGGTCACCAACCAAATGTTCTAGTGTCCCTGTGGACACAGCGTTGGCAAGGTAGAAGGGACCTCAGACTCTCACCATTTCCTCTCCCCTCTTCCATGGGGTCAGCCATTCTCTCCCAGTCTCCTTTAGCCAGTGTGGGGAAATGTGTGGCTTCGGGCTCCTTTCCTGCTGAGCAGGTTGGGGAGGAAAGGGACTGGGAATTTCTGAAGGTTTTCTTGGGGAACAAATGAATCTTCTTCCTCCAGGTCTCCTCAGCAGCTGCTGAGCTGCAGGATTTATTGAAGCCTTATGCCTTGTGACAGACTGCTAATGAAAGGAGGCGAGGGCTTCTCTGTCTGCCTCTTTTGGTTTCTAATTTGTCTGGGGATTTTACTCCCAAGAGAGGGGCAAGTAGCTGGAAAACTGTGACACCCCCTCCCCTTGCCTCCCAAGGCCCTACAGCCTGTCAGCAGGGTTTGCCTGAAAGGCTCCTGTCGTGGGCCACCCAGGGGGCTACTCCCAGCTCCAAGTACCTGCCTGGGATGTGAAACATGCCCTGGGATTAATGGAAACCAGATGGGGCAGGGCAGCCCTGCCACCTGGCTTTTCTACCAGCAAAATGTTCAGATTTCTGGCAGAGTGATGGAGATTTTCTCAGTACTCCAATCTTTATACTTGTTCCAGGCCACATGCCCAGGAACAGTGGAGCAGAACTAAGGAACCAGGAGTCCTGGTGCTTCCTTTCCAAATAAAAAGAGAAGAAAGCTTGCAGGGGACCTTAGAGGTCCCCAGTACAGTGATTCTCAACCTAGGCTGCACATTTGAATCAATGGGGAGAGAGCTTTTAAACACTCTCCGGACCTGAGCCTTACTCCAGACCACCCTGTAAAAAAATCTCTCGGGAAGGGATTCCAGCATTGTTTTATTTTAAAAACCCTTAAGATATTCAAATGTGCTGCCCAGGCCGAGAATCATGAAACTATTCCAACCTCTTCATTTCACAGAGGAAGAAAACGAGGCCTGGATTGAGGATGTGACCAGGCCCAGGCCACCCAGCTGGTCCTCAGACCCAGCATCTCGGTCTCCAGCTGCTAGCCTGAGGTGTGCTCTACAATGTCTTGATGGAACCTTTTTTGCTGTCTCTCCCCCACCCCAGCTGCTCTCGGTTTCTACTAAGGACTGGAATAGCCGTTTGTCTTCTGCCTTGCCCAGCTTAGGTGCCAATTTACGTCCCTTTCCTCACTGAACAATACACAAAGGCGTCACCACTAGGAAGCTCTTTCTGATCTCCCTTGCTTTTCATAATTTGGACCAATATGTCCTGGATACTCAAAGTGTAGTCCGCGGACCAGCAGCATTTATGAGTCTGTTAGGAAATCCCTAAGCAAGTCTCAGTCCCCGACTCAGATCTACTCGATCCGAATCTGCATAGTTTAGCAAGATACCCAGGTGACTCATATGTTTGAAAAGTATTGATAGTCTCAACGTGCACTCTATCAGACCGATCTGTGTAGGTTTTGTTTCAACCATAAAGTTGTTGTCTTCTTGAGAATACGCCTCACATCAGACATAGCACATAGTGTTGTTGTTGTTGTAAGTCGCTGTCATCTGGAATGCAGATCGTGGAAAGCTCATGGATCCCAGAGCGGAACGTCACCCAGTCCTGTGCCAGCTTTATGATCATTGGGAAGTGCAAGTCTATTGTTGCAGGTATTGTGACAATCCATCTCGACCCTCTCCCAAACGCAATGTCCTTTATTTTTAATGACTTGTCTTTCCCAGTGACATGTCCAAAGTATAAGTGAGTTGACGTCTTAACATCCTCATGTCTAAATAATAGGTTGCCTGTACTCATATTCCTTCTAGGAGTGAATTCATTATTTTGGCAGTTCATAATATAATCAATGCCGTTCATCAGCACCACAATTCAAATGCATCAATTCTTCAATTCCGTGGCACATAGCAGGTGTTCTTTACTATTTTGTTAACCTGCAACTACCTCTACCAGTTATCCCGAGTGTAGCGACGTGGAGCATGGACGTAAAGTCAATAGACCGCTCTAGCTCATTAAGCTGCATCCCCAGTAGACAGTAGTTTTGTTGGCCAAGGGAAATCATCTCAGCTATAATTGGCAATCCTCTATGGTGGGAAAAGGACTGAAGCAGGGACGATGGGAAAGAGCCTCTGCTGGCTGACTCCACCCAGCACTGACGTGGTCCTGCTCTTTCTTCCTCGATCCGCTGACCAAGACACTACACGATCAGGGCATATCCACATAACTTGGGCTTCGTCTTCCGCTTTCTCTTCTCCAATATAGTGTCAGCACCACAATATTGGTAGGGTCACTGGAAATTTGAGGCACTCGATGGGCATTCAGTAGCTGCATTGAGGATCAAATGAGATAATACCTAGGAAGCACTTTACTATCGCGAGTGCTGTTGAATTATAAGGTTATTTTCTTATTTTTGCTTCTCCCATTGTTTGAATGAGAAAACTGAGGCTTTATTCACAACCTTGAGTTTCAAGTTCTAGGCCAGGTTTGAGCAGAAGCAGATGGCCCTGGAGCTTCAGTTGAGTTTTCATGGCAGAAAGGGGCATGTATAAAGGAACAGAACAAATATTATCGAGGCCAGAGCATGGCATTTGCATGCACAGGTGCTAGTGGGAGAGGATGTGAAAGTGGGACGGAAGATTGAAGTCTAAAATCATGTTTAAAAAAAGCACTGCTTACTACCAAACATGTCACACAGTGCTCATGAAATGTGTGAGCACCTTCACCAGAGGCAAGGTGCTGCCTGTATGCTTTATCCTTTGCCCATAGCAGTAGCACAAATCCTTTGAGGACTGGTTCTTGCCTGGCAACCACAATCTGTTTCTGTTTCATTAAAAAAAAAATGGATAGGATATTGTGTTTCTTCTTTACCTCCAGCATGAAAGTGTAAAGGATCAGAGCTCTTTTCCAATCCACATGCCCACCCCACGGTGAGCAATTAACCAGCTCTATGAGTGGAGGAATCCCTAAAGGGGGGCGAAGTCTCTGATGTGAGCTGGACTGGCTTTTCTCTCATTTCTGGAAGCATTGGGCTGCTGACCTACAAGGTGGGTAGTTCAAACCCACCAACAGCTCAAATAGAGAGAGATGTGATTGTGTGCTGCTGTCAAGATTCACAATCTCAGAAACCCTAAGTACCATCACTCAGACGAGGACTCTACCCAATAGCAATGGAGGGAATTCATTCTCCAGACTGTGAACAAGTGTGTGCAGCATGTGAATTGGCCACTCCAGCAGCCAGGTGTGCCCAGCAACTGGTGGAGCTAAGAAGGTTCCAGTCATTTTTGTGATGTGATGCAAGTCCCTGGTGCTTTATGGAGATGGAGTAGCTCAAAGCCCACTGGGTCCTTATTAGCTGAGAGCACTTTACAACCATGCTGCTTAATAAATATTCATTGACTAAATGACTGAATGAGTGAATGGTATCACAAGAACTGAGATGAATCTGTGGCTTATAGTCAAACCCTCATTCACTCCCTCACTCGTGTATTCATTTATTGTACTCTCATCTTTCTCCTGCAGAGGGGCGTGTGGGTGTGAACTGCTGACCTTGCAGTTATCAGCTTAATTCATAACGTACTACACTACCAACGGATGAGGACTGATAGGAGCTAGCTAGGTGAAGCTGATGAGAGAAGGGTTATTTGGGCAGAGAGAACCACGACAGAATAACACTCTAATACGGTGAGTTTATTAATATTCTAATATTGTGGCCGTGACAGAGGTAGAGTCCCATTTTGCCCAGACCCAACTCTGGAAGACAGTTCCGCACAAGGGCCAAGAGACAGGATCAGTAGACTTAGTCCAATCGCATTGAATCTCTGGGTCTCTCTTTGCTCAAATGCAATTAGGAGACAGGTGGTGGAGCCTTAAAGAATCCCTGCCCCTATTGTAGGTTAACGAGGGCCTCTCTCCCAGGTGCTGGTTGCACCTGGGGATGTGGCTCAGAGGGCCAGATCCCTTCTTCTTTCTACCTGGCCGGACGGAGCCTTCCATGTGATCTTCCCAGCCCAAGGTGTTCAGGACCCTGTCTTCTGGAGCAGAGAACACGTCATTCTCATAAATCAGAGGCTAGCTTTTACAGAAGACCAATCAATACTTTATTTGATAGACCCTCTTTGCCCGCCACCCTGGCAGGCTCTTTTCCCCCTTAGGACTTCTCTCAGCATTGAATTCTGTCAGGTTGTCATGTTTCATTTTTGTTTTTATTTCCTGCATCTGCTACCACCAGAATCTATTATTGCTCTCATGCCCCTGGCAGCAATTATTTGAACATGTAAATTAGAGAGCCAGGGACTACGCTTTCATGGTAGTCTCTTTGGTAGTGGTGGTGGCAGCAGCCAGGTGAGCAAATGCCAGTCCCCACTGAGTCCCCTTGGCTCAGATTCAAGTGGCAGGAGGAGGCTGATCCTAACTGGTTCAGGTTCAGGGAACTTGCTATGGCAATAATGTGGATGCTGGGTTCTGGGAGCAGTGCATTTAAAAAGTCCTGAAAGGCAGTATTCAGTTTTTAATTCCCAGTTCTACTACAGTCAGGTACATGGCGGGCACTCCATTTAGGACCATTTGAACTTAACAAGTGGAGCCCCAAGGAGGAAGACCCCCCTCTTCTTCTCTTTGTTAGAAGCCTCTTCCTTTCTTCTCTTCCCTGAGAAATGATTGCCGTAAAAGAGCATATATATTAGTTCAAGGTTGAGGACATTTATGCACCCCTGAAACCTTTTTGTTGTTGTTGTTTATTTTACATAGCATTCAAGTTCTCAGTTCAACAATGTCTACACAATTTGTTGATCGGCATTGCTTACATACTTCACAGTGTGGGAACATTCTCATTATTTCCATTTTGGTGGTTATTTTTCTATTAATCTAGTTTGATTTCCATTTGTTTTAAAGTAATTGTTGACCATTTGAACTCATGTAGGTGAGTTTTTTTAAGAAAGGAAGGTCGTACTTACAAGTGATAGTAATGATTTTTGAGCCATCTGTTATTTCACTACAAAATTACTGCAGCTCAAGGTTTAAGGATAGCTCAGTCCAAGATCTGGGTTTTTGTGCTTAAGGAATATGAGGTTCTGGTCCACATTTTTCTCTCATTTTATCAGGGTCCATCTATTTTGGTCCCGATCAGAACAGCTGGTAGTTATAGCTGGGTACCTTCTAATTCTGGTTTCAGAAATGAGCCCGTTGTTTCTATCGATCATTTGTCCTGTAACCTTTGGTTCCTTCTTTCCCTTTTGCTCCGGACAAGTAGAGCCCAGGAGGAGTGTCTTGCCTGACCACTTGCCAGCTTTTAAGACCCCCGGCACTACTCACCAAACAAGGATAAGGAACATCACTTTATGAGCTATATTATGTCAATTGACTCAGTTGTCCTATAGTACTATGATCCTATGACTACAGAACCAATCAATTCCCTGTAGTACTGCATTATGTCTAACTAACTGTACCATGTATGTGTGTTATTATATATATGAACATATGTGCATACAATGGATAGCACTGTGTGGATAACAAACTATGGATGCCATTGAGAAGAATAGGAATTCTAGAACACTTAGTTGTGTTCATGTGGGACCCGTGCATGGATCAAGGGGCAGTTGTTTGACTAGGACAAGAGAATACTGCGTGATTAAAAAAAATTTTTTTAAGTGTGTATGTTAAGCAAATAATCAGAGAAGCTGGACTGTATGAAGAAGAACTCAGCATCTGGATTAGAGAAAAATGTATTAATAATCTGCAATATGCAGATGGAACAACCTTGATCCCCAGAAGTAAGGAGGACTAAAGCACTTGCTGTTGAAAATCAAGAATTGTGACCTTCAGCGTGGATTACAACTCAATGTAAAGAAAACCCAAATCTTCTCAACCGGACCTCGTAACAGAAACTCGAACACCAGTTCAAAGAAGGAAACGGTAGTAGGGCATACTTAGCTTTTAGGTTGTTTCTCTAGGTTCCCAGGAGCTGAGCATTCCCGCCTGTGGGGACTTGATTGGTATTTCCTGAGGAGATCTTCCTGTGTTTGTTATCTGGCGGCCATGTTTTTTATTCCAATTTCATTCCTCCTTTCCTATTTCTTTTTGCCTTCTGGGCTTTATCTCTGACTTTCCTTTTGTTTTCTTATAGATGATTGGGGTTTTTTTGTTGTTTGTTTTAGATTTATTACAAGCTTTTATTTTCTTGTAACCTTTTACTTTTCTATATATATATTGTGTTAGTCCACGTTGACTAGAGAAACAAATCCAGAGACACTCATATGTGTGTAAGAGAGAGCTTTGTATAAAGGAGCAATTGTATATTGAGAAAACATCCCAGCCCAGTCCAGATCAAGTCCATAAGTCTGATATTAGCCCATGTGTCTGATACTAGTCCATAAGTTCCTCTTTAGACTCACGCAGCATATGCAATGATGCCAAATGCAGGAAGATCACAGACTGGTGAATGAAAAGTCTTGTGGATCCAGTGGCGGTGGAAGCATCTTCAGGTCTCTGGCTGCCATCAGCGTGGCTCCCTGTGGCTTGTCAACAGGAATGTGTAGCAGAGAGTGTGGCTCTCCTCCAGGAAGAAAGAGAGGAAGTTTCCAGAATCCTCATGAGAAGGCCATGGCCAAAAGTCGGCATCAGGCTGTGATTGACAGGCTAGACTCCAGCTCTTCACTCTTAATGTCCTCAGATTGACACGTGTTTATGTAATGTAACTTCTCTCTCTATCTATCTATCTATCTATCTATCTATCTATCTATCTATCTATCTATATATATATTTGATTGTTCATCCATTATCATTTTTTTAAGTATGGATCTAGTTTTATAAATTCTTTTTTTATTTGTTTATCTGCAAATGCCCTATTTTGTATTTGAGGACAATTTTGCTTGGATACTTAATTCATGATTGACCCTCCCTCCCCCGCACCCCCAACGCCATTTCAGGGTTTTATATATGCCAACCTGTGCTTTTTTTTACCTTTGTTTCTGCTGAGAAATAATTGGCTCTCTGTGGGTGGCTTTTTGTTGATCTCACACTGCTTTCAGAATCCTTTCTTTGTTGCTTTGGAAATTTTAAATATGACATGTCTTGGTAATTTTTGTTTGGGGTGTATCCTACTTGAGTTTTGTTGGTCTTCTTGAATGCATATCTCTTTAGCATTAGGAAAATTAGGAAAATTTTCTCCCCCACAATCTTTGACAATATCCTCAGTGTTTTTTTCTTTTTAACCCAATCAAATGTAAGTGATTCCTCTTGATGGAATAGCTGTTAGACTTCTTATCTTTCTCTTCTCTCGTTCTTTTTTGTCATTGTTCCTTTAACAGATTAGTGTTTGGAGATGAACGTTCAGTGTTTATGATTCTGTCACCCACTGATTCAATTCTACTCCTTTGCCTGCCCAATCCATTGTCGATTCTGTAACTCTAGCATTAATCTTCTGGATTTCTGTTTCCTGTTTTTATAACATTTATATTTTTCTAATTATTTATTCTGATACAGTTTTCCTGAATTCTAGAATGTTGTCTTTCTTTTATTTTGTTTATGATTTCATGTGGCCATCTTTATTTTCCTTATTTCATTCTTAATCTTTTTTTAAAAGTATTAATAAAATGCATTGCTATACAACCACAGAAACTTTTAATAAATAAAAATATTAAAATGTGAAGCTATTTTTCTCAACACATCCTCCATCTTGGCTTATACACTTCTAAAGACAGTGTTTTCATCTCTATAACCTTTCCTAAAGGATTCCACGTTCTTTGATGTACACCACATCTAAGCAACAGTTAATGCAGCTCCAAGGACTCAAATTGTGTTCTTGCTAAATGTTCTTTGAGTTTGGGGAACAAAAAAGATGTATAAAAGGGCAGTATCAGGACTGCAGGGTACATGTGGTTAGATTTCTCAACAAAATTCTCACAAGACTCTTTTGTTTTTTACCTTCTAAGAATGAGCAGGTACATTATCACGATGGAAACCAGTGCAGTTTACAATTCTCTTAAAATATATTCCTAGTAAGTCCCCTGATCATCTTGTTTCTTATGAGGCAATCTATCGAGATTGCTCTGTAGCCTTCTGAGCTAATCTCTTTGCCTTGAATGTAGTTTACCCAGAAGACTCCCTCAAAAAAAAAAGTTTGGATTGGACTTTTTTCTTCTTTAAGGCATCCTAACAAGACAAAGGTGTTACTGAGAGAACTTGTCTGCAGCCATCCACTGATATCAGAGACATGTTTAAGTATATTTGATTTGGAATAATTCCATGCATGTACGAACTAGACTCCTAGCAGTTATACTTTTTTTACTTACCTTTATATATCTTTTGAATTATTATCAGGGAGTTCCAATAGAATTTCTTCCTTCAAAAGATTTTCTGGTTCCATATTTTAATAACCTGTTTATAATCTTTTCCTGGTTTTTCATAATACATGT